>NC_045542.1:72157610-72467610 GCF_009769535.1 Thamnophis elegans
CTTGTTGGCTACAAGATGGTGTGCTTGGGAGAAAAGTAATAAATAAATAGAAAGGCCCATTCATTGTTTAATTTTGAATTTTCATTTTATATTTCTGGAGTAGTCACGCAGGCATATTGTTTGACATTAAATTAATCCCATTTATTCCAGTGTACTCCACTGTTTTCCCCCTTTCCTTTTCTTTTGTGTTCTAATATTACTGAAGACCCATTAACCTAGAAAATTAAAAAAGACACAGTTTATTAAAAACATATTCAAAGATTAAGTGTGTTCAGCCAAAGCATTCTCTTGCCATATAAAGACTTTGGCAGTACAGTATGTTTAAATGGCTTTTCATTGCATGCAAGTATAAGTCTCAAGAGCAGAGGCAATTTGGAACTTAAAACTGGAAACTTGTTGCAGTGATAATTGCACTTAAAGAAAATGGATGAAGAGGCTATGTTTTGGTACTTGGATTATTCACACTTCCCTGCCACATAATTATAAAACTGTTGCATATCAAGGAAGATTTTTGCTAAACATTATGAAAGACTTGTGCAAATTGATTTACTTCCTAAGATGTTAGCACTAATTTAATGTGTATTCTTATATGGATGAAAGTACATGTAAATCATACTCATGATCCCTCAGTATGCATTGGAAGAGTAAAGAGTTTGTACATTTTATAATTTTTAAGGCAATTAGACAATTTAAACTGGAGAAAACTATTGGTAAAATACATAATTGATTCTAGGTAACATTCACAAAGTGTCTAATGCTAGGAACATGAACTGGGAACAGTGTCAAGGACAATGCTTAGCACAGAATCTACAACCTGGTCTGTTAATCTTAAATAGTGGTCTGATGAATGCTAGTTAGTATTTGAGTAATTATGAATGCTAACTAGCATCCTTTAGCAATGACCAACCCCTATATTTGCCTCTGGAGACCTTACGTATCCATCTGCACCCTTAATCTTTCCCAAAGTTAAAACATGAATTGAAAGGTTTGGTAGATAGCTCACTATGAGCTCTAGATAATCAGAAGGTTAAGTGGCAATTAATAACTTCATTGTTATTGCTTTTCAATTATGATAAAAGCCAGAAATCTAATTTGGATATTGTTTCTAATATTTGTAAGTTGTTTTTGCATCTACATGTAATAGGGTTAAGTTATTTGGATAGTTCACATATTGGTAAAGATTGTTCAGCTGCCTTAAAATCAGATAGATAGATAGATAGATAGATAGATAGATAGATAGATAGATAGATAGATAGATAGATAGATAGATAGATAGATAGATAGAGGTAGGTTGCTCCCGATTTTGCCCGGATCGGGCGAACTGATAGTGGCGGCAGTGGGAGGCTCCACCCACCCACCTGGGCGCTTCTCCTATCATGTCTTCTTGGCAGCTTCCATAAATCTGGAATATACAATATAAATATTAATAGCACTTAGATTTATATACCATTCCATAGTGCTTTACAGCTCTCTCTGAATGGTTTATGTCAGCATACGGCCCCCAATAATCTGGGTTCTCATTTTACCAACCTTGAAAGGATGGAAGGCTGAGTCAGCTTTGAGCACGTCAGGATCAAACTCCTTGCAGTGGGAAGAATTAGCTTGCAATACTTCATTCTAACCACTGTGCCACCACGGCTCCTCCTATGTTATAATATAATACAAGTAAATAAAGTTAAATATCTTTAATATATGGCATATAAATAATTAAACCAACATTATAAGGCATACATTATTCGTGAGGCCAATAGAAGATCACATTACTTTCATCTTGGTCCCAGAGGAAAGGCATACAAATATATAAAATATTTGTATATCGCAGTAACGGATTGGCCTGCTGCTGTCTTAGGAATTGGGATGACTTTGGTGAGAGTGCAAGCTAATAAAATAATGGAGAACAAACAGGAATGTGTCTGAATTGTATTTGTGTGAATAAGAAAGACAAAATGTATTTGGGCCCTGATTGCTGTCCCTATAATACTTTATATAATATATTGGTATAGTCCTCCACAATAAATGATCTTCCTCTTAAATTTTTATGATAGCTAGATATCTTCATCTGATCATTAGTTAAGAGATTATGGAAGTTTAGAAAATAAGATGCACAGTGCACTTGAACAATTGGTAGGCACAGCTTCACGTAATCCAAGATGTTATTTAGGTGTCCTGGAGTTGGATGCCTGGGGACAGTATACAATACAGTAATTTGTAGTGTGTCCAAAGGCAGTCAGGTAATTTATTTGATCCCACAATCCATCTGATCTGTTTTCTTTCATTGCTAGTTCTTGAACCCTACCAAGCCTTCTGCTTTCTCTCAATGCCCAAAGTAAGTTTCTTTATTTGATCCAAGATTGAATGGTTGCTCTTCAGCTTAGGAGCAACCTAAGATCTATAAAATCTATAATTCATTTTTTTCCTTCTCAAATTTGTATTAATGTCAAGGTTTCATAATTCTTTATGACTCTTCTCACAGCACATTCACGTCATGCAGTTAAACTGATTGGCAGAAAGTAAAAGTTACAGACAAATTCATAAAAGAATGTGTTATTATTGGTGTCCTTTTTGGCCTTCACAAAGCAAAAATCTAAGAATTCAATGTGATATATCAAATGTTCTGTTTTTGTTTTAATGTTTCTATATTATTGTTTCATGACAGTTTTACTATACATCAGCCAAAGACATTGTCTAGGGAACATTATTAGCCAAAAGATTTCAACTAAAAATATGAAAAATATAATAAATCCAATTTAATAAATAATACATTTAGTTTCTTAATATTTGGTAGAAGAAAATGTAACTGTCTTTAAGTGTATTTTCTTTCATCTGTATTCATTTCTTTTTATATTTTGATTGCTTATACACTTGCTTGGTATTTGACTCAGGATGAATACAAGTCATTGAAATTATTCCTTTACTTTCCCTTGTGGATTTATTTTCATATTCTGTTCATATTAGAATGGTGAAAAGCGGGCAAGAAGCTTTTAATGTGCTTAGCTGACTCTCCGCTCTTATTATGTTTGATCAGTAAAGAGCAGCAATGGAAATAAAAATGGGAGAGAAGCTGTATGCAAGATTTTAAATGCCCCAGGGAACAAGTTGATAGCTTTTTAAGAAGATTGTCATTCTTACATTGATAAAATTGTACTAGAAGCAGTTTGCTTTCATTATTGCTTTTTAAAGCATAGGTTGTCTTAATAACTACTATGCACTTTGCATTGACATATAGGTTTGCCACCCAGTTTCATCTTAAACATAAATCTATTTGATTCTGACTGTCCTATGGTTTTATTGGCTCTTGTCTTCCAGGACCATGGGCCACTAGAAACAATAGCATTGACAGTGGGGAGGCAGAGGTCGGACGGAGAATCACTCAAGAAGTGCCACAAGGAGTATTCTGGCGATCACAAATTCACATTGCGCAGCCACAGTTCCTGAAATTCAATATCTCTTTAGGGAAGGATGCACTTTTTGCTGTCTATATAAGAAGAGGACTTCCACCATCCCATGTACAGGTATTGTACTAAGATTCTTAAAAAAAAAGCAAAAAAAGATAATGATGATGATGAAAAAATGGTAATTGTTTTGTAACTACTGTAACTTTTTATCTGAGAAATTGTGTTACTTGTCCTATATTTAGCAAAGATTCTATGAATCTCCATGCCTCCATTACACTGAGGGCCATTTCTAGGACTGAGAACTTCCTCATGTAGTAATATCACAATCATTTCTTTCTCTATTAGCTTTCTCCCATTTGGTGTCCTTCATATCTGTTGAACTTTGTGTAGGACAATAGCAATAGCAGTAGACTTATATACCGCTTCATAGGCCTTTCAGGCCTCTCTAAGCGGTTTACAGAGAGTCAGCATATTGCCCCCAACAATCTGGGTCCTCATTTTACCCACCTCGGAAGGATGGAAGGCTGAGTCAACCCTGAGCCGGTGAGATTTGAACCGCTGACCTGCTGATCTAGCAGTAGCCTGCAGTGCTGCATTTAACCACTGCGCCACCTTGGCTCAATAAGGCCTAGAATTCCCATGCTTGCCTGGTAATTGCTATCCTACAACAACTGGTAGGTGCGGAGTTGGAGAAGAGACCTAACTGGAAAGTGAAAAGGAGGAGGCAAAAACACCAGTGAAGAAAGCAATGTCGCATAATATTTGTTTCTGGTTTAAGGGGGCTTTTGTGAAATATGTGAGGCATTATCTACAACCTGCTTTGCCATATGTACATTTGTAATCATATTCTTACAGATACAAGTTTAAATTTGGGAGGATGTTCTAAATTTGGAGAGAAAATTACCAGTTTATCACCCAATTCTATCCTATTAGCCTAGTTAAAATACAAAGAATACATAGCATAAATTATACCTGGGATTTGATTTTATTACTGCATTTGGTATTCAAACCCACAAATTGTTGCTTAAGTTTACTTCTAATCATAGTCTTGCACTGCAGGAGTCCGCAGCCCTGGCTTCTCCCAAGCAAAACAATCTTTCTTTTATTCTGACTTCGGTTAATAATATTCACCTATTTCAATATCCCCAGAAAATATTCAGTAGCTTTCTGAGCAGCTATAAACCTTGACAACAAGATAACGCTATGTGGCAGCATCTATTGATTATTTAATATGCTGCTAGGAACAGCCTGTTCCATCCCAGAATAAAAGCAGCATTAAATGCTTTTCTATATGTCTTGTGAGACTTATATTCATAATCTGGAGTTGACATTAGGTAGCGTCCTAAAGTTAAAAATGAAAATGCCATGTTCCCACAGTTTAAAATTTTGATTTGGCAAAGGAGTGTATAGCTTGACAGTTCCTCACTGATTAATGTGGATAAGCCAAAGCAAGTTAAAACCCTATGAGGGAACAAGTCAATAATCAGAAAATTAGGTAATGATTAACCTGAGAATATGAAGACATGGTTCCTGTCTGAAAATCCCAATGAGTTTGAATGACTTCTCCGTAACTCTTTAGCAAATATTTCAAGTGCCTAGTCAGTCAAATTGATGGAGCTGGGGGCCTGTTTAGGAACAGTTCTGTGGATAGGGAATGATGTATCAAAGGGATAGCAACCCTTCAGAAATGCTATCTTGAGTGACATATTAAAAGCTAAAAAAGAAAAGTTTGATAGCTCCGTGAGTTACAGTATTCTCTGGTGATAAAATATCTAACATGCTTCAGTAAATTACTCTTAAGCTTATTCCACTTTTTTTCTATTGAATTGAAAATTAGTTGAATGTTTAGATGCCTGAGGACTCCATCTCTATTATACAATAATGTCCAAGTTAAGACAAGTATGTTCATCAACAAAATGGTCCAAATAAAAAAGGGTATTAAATCTGATCAAAATTAATCATAATTGCAGCAAATCAAAATTAATACAAAATATATTAGTAGTGCCTAGTCAATGTAATATCCTTAATCGGCCTTTCCTATGATTTAGAGCAGTGGTTCCCAAACTTGGCAACTTTAAGACTTGTGGACTTCAACTTGAAGTCCACAAGTCTTAAAGTTGCCAAGTTTGGGAACCACTGATTTAGAGGAAATAGAACTACTGTAGAGTACATCTTTGCCAAAGTAAGCTACTCTTTTTCTATTATCCTAATTATGAGTAATTGGGGGGGGGGGAGGGTGAACCAAAAGTGTTTGTTTGGTTTATAAACTTATTGAGATTTTAATATATCATTTTAACTCTAAATTACACTCAGTTTCATTGACATTATCAATGCAATCTTTTATCATATGGCAGAGTTTTAGTTTCCATAATGCAAAACTAGTATTAAAAGAAGATTGTCATGTTAAGTGTCAAATGATTAGTGGATCGCCACTTCAGTATATAATCTTCAGATCAGATATTTATGAATAAAATCAAGGACTTATTTAAAATTACTTGGCAGAAATTTATATTGTTTACAGGAATGAGCTCCCTTAAAAGTATACTATGTTCCCATTGTAAACCTAGATGCAGGAAGTAAAAAGAACTTAGATATTGTTGTTGTTTTTTTTAATTTAACTAGTCCCCTCCAATCTACCTTGTAACTCCAAAAAATACTGGACTATACATTGTAAAATTCCTACTTCTCACAGAAGTAGTACGACACATCTGGAAATAGGTAAACTAAACTTGTCCTCCATTAACAGCAGAGCAAATTTATCTAGTTAAATCAGTATGTTTGTCATTAGACAGAAGAAAGAAAGACAAGTTTCTATGAATCTTTGCATAAAAGAATGAAGAGTATTGTCATAAGAGAAAATAGGATATGCGCCGAGGTGATACATGCCTTGACTAAACAAAAACAAGAATTATAAGAGAATTATAAGAATTATAATCATTACAGATGTGACATACCTTCAAAGAAAGCAACAACAACAACAAACAAAATAAAATTTACATTTTATCTGTCCTCTTATTTTAAAAGTTTACCTGGGACTCACAATACCTCAAAGTAAAATATATTTCACTGCATCTTCAAAAGTTTGAGATGCCTGTTAGTAACCTGAATTATTTTAAAATGCTACATCTCATTCCACACATTTATACATTATTGTTTGACACTAATTCCTCAAATTAGCAGTACAGCCTATTAAGTGTGGCATGAAGAAGACATAAACATAGAAAATGCAAACTCCAATAATTTATAGATGAATTACTCATCCCTTAATAGAAGCATGGAGCAAACGGTTTCAGTTTGAGAGTTTGAGAAGTCTAGGTTTGATTGTACCTGCTTCTATGATAAGAGCAGCTGCTCATGAGTAGTTCTAAATACATATAGTGATATAAACAGCCATAGAAGTAGTTACTGATTACTCACTCTGTCTTATTTCCCTTCTTATCCTCTTCCTCCTACCACCACCAATGAAGCAAGATACATTTTAGGAACAAGTCAAAGGTGTAAAATAAAGGGAAATTGAGTTTTTTAATATCTCAGGTGTGTTAACATATTTTTATAATCAAATAAAAGCAAGTGAGAAATGTAACTAGATATATTTATGTCCTCTGGAAAAGATGATAACCTTATCTAACACACACACAGCTCCCTTCATGAGCATTACTACAAGCTAGATGAAAGGAAGTCTAATGACACAAACACTTTTAAGGTTTAACAACTCAGTAACCACATTAAAGATGTTTACATAGTGTTGAATTATATACTGAAAACTTTTATCAATTTATAAATAACTTTGAATTTGGAGTAAACTTGGAATTTTATGGAAAGACAACTTAAAATCTTAAGAGAACAGACAGACAGATTGATTTGTTTTAAAAAGTCCTTCCAAAATAATGGAAGAAACTTCATTAAATCAATTTCGAACTCTAATTTCATCATCTAGCAGCTTCATATGAAGTTTTATTTTTTTGTTTCTAGCATGTGATTTTTGACTATAGGTATACTTTTACTGAAGAATTGTAGGAAATTGAATAAAAATGAAATAAGGTCACCCTCCCAAGCCAAATTTGAAAGAAACTTTCTTTTTGAATTTAAGATGTAAGAACTGATTATCAATATATTCAAAGATCTATTCTCCATGTCAATAGAGCATACAGCTTGTTTCTGATTTCAGAGATGAAATCACTGTGTGGTCCACATCTTTCACTTTTATCCATTTATGCCTGGCTTTAGGGGGAAAGTGACATTTTCACCAAGAACATTTTGTAAAAACAGTTCATTAGGAAATACATTTTATCAGAAGTTCAATAGAATAGAACAGAGAAATGTAAAGTAATGAGCCAGCCAGACAGGTGGTGAAGCAAAATCAGACCTTGAATTCTGTCTGTAGCTGGTTTACTTTAACAATAAAGACAAATCACTAAAGTTTATAAATCACCTCAAGGGATAAAAATTCAGATCATCCTTACTTTTGGATGTTGTTATTCTCCTTCCCTATTATAAATAAAGCAACTGAAAGTTCAAAATATTTTCACTTATCATAGGATAAATTGCAAGATTTTTTTATGTTCAATAAACTAATGCATTCAATAGTATAATATTTGAGGAAGAAACACACAAAAAAAGCACATAAGGTTGAAAGAGAGTTTGGAGTTTACTTAGAGGGTATCTAGTTTTAATGTAAGGTTCACATATAGAGCTTAGGCATGTTTTTTTTTAAAAAAATAGTGTCATGCATTGTAACTACCACTGAGAATTAACCATTCTAGGTTAGCCATACAATGATATGTTTCCTATGTTTTAGCCTAGCAATAAAGCAAAGCAGTTTTTATGCTAAACTGCTTACAAAATATATAAAGGTAAAGGTTTCCCTGTCAGTTGTGTCCAAGTCTAGGACATGGTGCTCATCTCCTTTTTTTGCCCAAGGGAACCAATGTTGTTCAAAGACAATTTCCATGGTTATATGGTCAGAATGGCTGTAAGCCAAGGGCACACAGAATGCTGTTACCTTCTCACCAAAGTGATACCTATTAATCTACTTGTATTTGCATGCTTTCTACCTACCAGGTGGACAGGAACTGGGGCATGTAATAGGAGCTCACCCTATTGCACAAAGCTCGGGTCTCGAATCTGGGCTGTCAGCTCTCCAGCTGACAAGTTCAGCATCTTTAACCACTGAGCCATTACGCCCCTACCCAAATATATAACAGTATGTAGATCTTGTTTTCCTTTTGTAACTTTTGTCTAAGGCAAAGCTGTGAAGAACTTCTCTACTAAACAAGTCAAGAAGAAGCATGTTCTTTCTGAAAATAGTAACTCTGGATATTTTCTGTTCTAATCATTTGTAGTTTTCTTTTTAATCCTTCTGTATTTTTTCATACCAGAAAAATTGGCTACAGAAAGATAAAACTGCACTTGAACAGATGTAGACCTTGTATTGTTCAGGTGGATTCAAAAAGTGGTAGTAGATATCCATTCAGAGGCAAAGCAAGTATCCAACTTTTTATAAACTCCACTTTTATCAGATATTGAGCATTATAAAAATGAAGGATGACAAATAAAATAAAAGTAGGGCCTGGTACATTTATTACCACAAATGAGTAGAGAAAGAGTTAAGCCTATAAATTCACTTTTATTTTGGGGTATATATGTTTCCTACTGTATACCTGCTTCCCAGTTTTTGTCTATATGAATTTTTTACTAATATAGTTACATTAGTTTTCTTTCCTTTCCTTTCCTTTCTTTTTTTAAGCTGAGAATTGCATTGCAAAATTTAGAAAAATACATATTCTCAGGGATTCTGGTTCACAGAACATTGTCAGATCCATATGACATAAAATTCTTCCCAGGTGAAATTCCTCAACAATTTTCAATTAAGATACAAAAAATAAAAGAAAGGACTTAGTGAGCAATACAAAATAAAGTCTATTGAACCCTAAACCCTAAACACCTAATATAAAACCTCTGAATTTTGAGATTCACTTGTAAAATAGGATGAGGTCATACCTTCAGGGCCACATACAGTTATATGTCCTATCTAAAGCCATTTCTCACTGTATTTCCTACGTTGTGGAGCAAAAGAAATATCCTCTAAATCTCCATTTCATTCAGCATCTGAAATTTAATGAATAGGCATTGTAAAATATATTTTTCTTTAATCTTAAGTTTTGACATTCATTGTGATACTTCACTACAGTTGTATAAAACTGAGAACTGGATCACATTAATAACAGGAATAATACAATTTGAAAGGAACATTAATTTTTGAAAAAGAACCGATACTCCTCTTTCATGTTGTCATCATATTTAACACAGATAAAAGATGCATGAATTTTTATGTCCAGTTCTTAATACTGAGCATAATCAATATCCTCCATTTGGAATCATTTGAGATTGGGAGATTGGGAGATTATTTATCTTCCATGTAAGCCAACCTTTTCACTATCCATGTCAGCTATCCATCCAGTTGTCTACTGCCTGTTGGGAATAATGTGAAGGAAATAAAAGCTGTGGATTAGACATCTCAGTGTGAAAAGGATAAAAAATGCACAGGGTATTCTGTTAACAGTACTCTTATTCCTGGGGTTCTACGCACATATGATTAAGCAGCCTTTTTCAATAAGTCAGCTCTAATGAGTTGTCGTTGTGGCAGCGGTATAGTTGAAAGTGCAAAGCACTGAAAGCTTCCTGTATCTTCTTGGACACAGTTGCTGCCGTGGCGTAAAACCAGGTCTCTGTAGCTTCAGCCAGTTCAAATCATTTTAGCACCTCTGTGTGTTCCTGCTTCGATCTGGCCAACTGCTGAGTCCGCCTGCTATCTGAGGGACAGAACCAGTATCATATGCAGAAGACCAGAAGAGTCTATCAGCACTATCCAAGCAAAGCAGCATGCTATCAGTGAAAAATGTCAAGTTTCATTCCTACATTGCTCCATGTTGACCTTCAATTCACAAACCACCTAAAGAGCAATAAACTCTGAGAGGCAAGAGAGCGGGAGCCTTCCAAATATCTTATACCAATCAAGAAATATTGCAAAAGTATATAACTATGCCTTTAACCCCTTCCTTTCCTCCTGACAGATATGTTTAATAATATCTGTGGTTGTAGAGTGAGAGTAAGGTTCTACATTTAGGCAAGAAAAATGAAATGCACAGGTACAGTATAGGTGATACCTTGCTCAATAGTAGTAACTGTGAGAGGAATCTTGGAGTCCTAATGGACAACCATTTAAATATGAGCCAGCAGTGTGCAGCAGCTGCCAAAAAAGCAACACAGTTCTAGGCTGCATAAACAGAGGGATAGAATCAAGATCACATGAAGTATTAATATCACTTTTTAATGCCTTGGTAAGGCCACACTTGGAATACTGCATTCAGTTTTGGTTGCCACGATATAGAAAAGATGTGGAGACTCTAGAAAGAGTGCAGAGAAGAGGAATACAGATGATTAGGGGACTGGGGACTAAAAGATATGAAGAACTGTTGCAGGAGCTGGCTATGTCTAATTTAATGAAAAGAAGGACTACGGGAGACATGATAGCAGTGTTCCAATATCTCAGGGGTTGCCCCAAAGAAGAGGGAGTCAAACTATTCTCCAGGGCACCTGGAGAATAGAACAAGAAGCAATAGGTGTAAACTAATCAAGGAGAGAAGCAACTTAGAACTGAGGAGGAATTTCCTGACAGAACAATTAATCAGTGGAACAGCTTGCCTCCAGAAGTTGTGAATGCCCCAACACTGGAAGTCTTTAGGAAGATGTTTGATAGCATTTGTCTGAAATGGTATAAGGTTTCCTACCTAAGCAGGGGGCTGGACTAGAAGACATCCAAGGTCCCTTCCAACTCTGTTATTGTATTTGTATTTGTATTAAAGCCTTGCTACAATGAGAAAGTTTGTGTGCTTTTAGCATATATTTATGAATGTATTGATTGTATGTCAAGTAATAAATGCTATTACTTTATTTGTAAAAATTAATGCACAGAGAAGTAATAGACAGATGTGAAATAGGCATGTCCCATTTTCAGTGTGGTAGAGAAAGGACATGTGATGCTATATTGAACTATATCTACTTTCCATAAAAATGCCGTGCTACCTAGACTGGAATACATTTTTCTGCTAGCAGGTTTTTCCACTGATATACTGAATATAAGTCATCTGCATTTAAAATTATTTTTTTTAGATTAATGGGATAGATAACTTGGAAAAATAATTGCTGTCCAGATGGCAGAAAAACCTGTCATTTTTAAGTGTGAATGTACATATGCAAATCTTTCATTTGGACTGAATTGTCTGGAATGCTGGGAATTGTTTTTCTCCCAGAAGAATCCTAGTTGGTTTTCATTCTTGACACAATTGGCTATTTAAACACATTATACTAATTGTATAAATCAGTATGGAAACCTTCAATGTAGGCCTAAAACTAAGCTCTATATATTTAATAATTAGGTATAGTTAAGAAATTATATGAAACTAAATGTTGTAAAATAAGGGATATTTGTTCTTCAGAAAACAGGCTGTGCTTTGTTAATGCAATAATTCCTGTTGCTCTTTAATTAAGTTTCTTTTTACATGTATTGAATTTGAATAGCATTAATCAGTGACTGGGCATATAATCTGAATTTCTATAACCAGTTGTATCAGATTTGTATTGGGCAGATATGCCTACTTGCTTGCCTTCATTGATAGATGGATATAGTTCCTTTGCTGCATTTTGATTGAGGGAACTGGCTAGCCAGAAGAGAAGACCTGGGGATGATTTGATAACAGCCTTCCAATATTTGAGGGGCTGCCATAAAGAAGAAGGGATTGACCTACTTTCCAATACACCTGAGGGAAGGACAAGAAGTAATGGATGGAAGCTTATCAAAGAGAGATCCAACCTAGAATTAAAGAGAAATGTCCTGAAACCAATTAATTAATCAGTGGAACAGCTTGCCACCAGAAGTTGTGGGTGCTCCATCATCGAGGTTTTTAAGAAGAGATTAGACAGCCTTTGTCTGAAATAGTATAGAGTCTCCTGATTGGGCAGGGGATTGGACTAGAAGAACATCAAGGACTCTTCCAATTTATTATTCTGTATTCTGTACAACTAGAATCTCTGGGCAGTATGAGTAGGAGAGGGAGAGAGACCTAGTTACTGGGTTTAAACCCTGTGAAGATTTAGTCCTTCAGCAATTCTGCCTGCTCTAACAAAACAAAAAATGTCTTCTGCATCATATTTTTCCCCACTGCAAATAAGCATTCTAATACATTTGTGTCATTCTTTATGCAACATAAGTATAGCAAGTATATATATATTTCTTTTCTTCTCTTCCGTAGTATGATTTTATGGAACGTTTAGATGGGAAAGAGAAATGGAGTGTCGTGGAGTCTCCTCGTGAACGTCGAAGTATCCAGACCCTAGTTCAAAATGAAGCTGTATTTGTTCAGTACTTGGATGTGGGGCTGTGGCACCTTGCTTTTTACAATGATGGCAAAGATAAAGAAGTGGTTTCTTTCAGTACTGTCATATTGGGTAAGGATGCCGTGGCTGTGCACTCTTGGCTATAAAACATGATTAAATTATATGTGCTATCATTCAGACATATCTTATTCAACCTTGGTGGGTCTTCGTTTCAAACAGGCATAGTGATTTTGCTAACCTCTAGCTGGACTTCAGCTCTGATAAGCTCTGGGGAATATTGTGTTATATTAAATAGGTTCTCCCTTAGCTTTTAAAACTCTTTAATACTGGCAATATCTAGAAGAATATTTTAGAGCTATGGCTATGTTGAGCCATATTTGGTGGCACACCTGCCATCAGCTCCTCTGCAGACTCCGGCGTCTTTCCTGAAGCCTGGGAGGGCAAAAAACGGCCCCAACGGGGCCAACCAGAAGTTCAGAAATGATCCGTTTCTGATCAGAGGAAGCTGTTTTTGCCCTCCTCATGCTTCAGGAAAGCCTTACGGAGCCTGGGCAGGAGTCATGCGGGCATATGCAGGTGGGCGGGGAGATTGAGTGGGCACGCCATAAGAAAAACGTTCGCCATTACTGTTTTAGAGTATTAACTAGTTTCATTTTAATCTTTTACAACTTTGGGCAGCTTGGTGTAGTGATTAAGGCACCAGGCTAGAAACTGGGAGATCATAGCAATAGCAATAGCAATAGCAGTTAGACTTATATACCGCTTCATAGGGCTTTCAGCCCTCTCTAAGCGGTTTACAGAGTCAGCATATTGCCCCCAACAACAATCCGGGTCCTCATTTTACCCACCTCTGAAGGATGGAAGGCTGAGTCAACCTTGAGCCGGTGAGATTTGAACAGCCGAACTGCCGAACTAGCAGTCAGCTAAAGTAGCCTGCAGTGCTGCATTTAACCACTGCGCCACCTCGGCTCTTAAATCATGAATTCAGTCCCACCTTAGGCATAATGCCGGCTGGGTGAATTTGGGCTGGTCACTTTCTCTCAGTCCAAGCTACATCACAGAGCTGTTGTGGGGAAAATAGGAGGAAAAAAGAACATTAGATATTATTTAGTACTAGTATTATTTATATAAGAAAAATGAAAGGCATGATAAAAATAAAAAATAAACAGAATAAAATACAATAATAAAATAAAATAGATATGTTGCTAGCAATTCACAGAGTTTTATTTTTTGAAATATTGCATACATGTAAACCACCTTGAGTTAGAATAATCAAGAGATAGGAGAGGTATAAGAATTGTATACCCATATAAATCATACATCTTGAAATATATACAATCCAGTCCTTGTCACAATACCTTCATACAGTCATAGAATCAGCAATCTGCTAGAAATGCAAAATTTTAAAATTGCAACATTTCTTTCCATGGAGCTATAGTGGAAAGTCTTGCCAGGAACAGAGTCACAGTTTATGAACAAGTCCAAAGTAATAGGTATAATAGTTAGGTAGACTTCTTGATGGTACAATGATAGTAATTGCCTGAAAAGGAAGAAAAGTACAGTATTTTATTCAGTTCAGAGGTTCTTTGACACATATCAATTACCTTCACCATCAAGCCATATATAGAGATTTGAAATATTGAGCAATATTAAATAAAAGAACAAATGTCAAAAGATCTTATTCTTCAGCTAAATACATATAAAAATACAGAAATACTGTTCTATATATCTGTGAGAACTAGAAAATGGTTATAATTTTATCAATTAATTTAAAAGTTTTTCCTTACATTATCATTTTTTATTATTAATATAAAAATCCTGGTAATTATTGTGTGTCTCACTGAACAAAAATTGTGGTATTCTTTACCTTCTACTTTTCCTTCTATACCAATGATTGTGTGTTTATAGAGACATACAGATATACATTCCTAAAATATTTTTTTCAGTATAAATATTTCATTTATTATTGTTGTTGTTGTTGTTGTTGTTATTATTCCCTCCTAAAAGAACATGGTCTCAAGTCTATAATACCAAGTTAGGAGGAGAAAAAGGCACAAAAATTATTTTCAGTACACTAGTCACTGAAATTCTTACAGAACAGCTTCATTAACTTTTCTGAACTAAATGTACTTATGAGAATGTGTGCCCTTGGAAGTCTAATTGTGTAGTTTGTTGGTTGTTCGAAAGAAGCCTAACAATGGGCGTGGAGTGCAAGGCCACAGAAACTCTTTTTTTCAGTATAGGGCCTGATTTGTGCAAAACTATCTATTTAGATAGATAGAAGATAAATAGATAGAAGATAGATAGATAGGTAGATAGATAGATAGATAGATAGATAGATAGATAGATAGATAGATAGATAGATAGATAGATAGATAGATAGACGGACTGATTTGTGCAAAACTATCTATTCAGATAGATAGAAGATAAATAGATAGATAGAAGATGATAGATAGATAGATAGATAGATAGATAGATAGATAGATAGATAGATAGATAGATAGATAGATAGACGGACTGATTTATGCAAAACTATCTATTCAGATAGATAGAAGATAAATAGATAGAAGATAGATAGATAGATAGATAGATAGATAGATAGATGACAGAGAGAGAGAGAGAGAGAGAGAGAGATGAAAAAGAAAGTAAACTGTCTGAGAAATTAATCACAAAAGTTATTTTTGAATAGTGAAAGATTTCAAAGATGCCAGTATTTCATCAGAACTTGGTTTCCTTGGAAAGAAATCATTGGACCTTTCCATTATGTCTGCGATATACAGTTTGATGCACCAGCTCTGCATAACAGGAAACATTAGCACTCCAACAGATTTCTGTTCCTTTTCAGGTGTTAAAGGATGTCAAGGCTTATACACATTCACTGTAGCTCTCTAGCTTGTCTCAGCATACTGATTCTCTTTGCCACACATATATCGGTGAAGATGCACAGACAAAATAGAAGCAAAAGTATTAATAACACAGACCGATGCTGCAGTATTGTGGTTGTTTCCAGTCCAGAGATTATGGAAAACATGGTTCAAAGCTGCCACTTTAGCATGTTTTGTTCATGGAATTATTGTCCGGCTATAATAATTACTACATGGAAAAGCTACATTCAGTATAAAAAGAAATCACACCATATATAGGAGACTCCCTTCTGAGTCATAATACACAATTGCAGCCGCTTACCAAAATACAATGGCTCATTCTAATCATTAGTACAAGAGACCCCTAGCTGTGTATGTGCGATTTGGACTCATTATATAACAGAGGGGACCTCTCTGCCTCTGCATTTCCTCAAATGGAAAATAGGGCTGCTAAATGCCTTCAAGTGCAGTAATTTTTTTTTCCCCACCGAGAGGAAATAGCTACTTGACCAAAAAAGAAAAAGAAAAACAGAGAAAGTCTTTAGTAATATTTAGAAAATGAACTGTTAAGAAGTGTTAAGTTTTTCTTCTTTGTTTGGGCCATTTCTAATTATTGTGAAGTGAATTTCAGATGTTGAAGGCATGAAGATCAAAAGCAATGTTACCTGGAGAAATAACTGACAAATCAGTGATGTCTGTCTTTCAGATTCTGTACAGGACTGTCCACGCAATTGTCATGGGAATGGCGAATGCGTATCCGGAATCTGTCATTGTTTTCCTGGCTACCATGGAGCAGACTGTGCAAAAGGTAGTGATTAACTTGCATTTCACATGCTACTTACTTTATAGTTTATTCTAAATCATAGGGGGGGAAAAACTTTTCTTTGAATTATGTGTTTTTTTCAAAGAACTTACACAACCCCAGTTTCCCATGGGAAGGATTTTTTATAATTAATTTCATTTTTTTATTCCAACTCTATCTGGATCCTTGGTCAATTTTTAACGTTCCGGAATAAGCACTCTAGGCACCCTTTTGCTGTTTATTTCAGAAATATTCTTTCAAGTTTTTTTTTTTAAAAAAACCTCTTTCTTTAAAAAGTAGAGCCACTTAATGGTTGCAATAAAAACTGGCAGCTCCAGAGGCTCTTGATATTTACAAAGCAGTAAAAATAACCACAAAGGTGATTACGGAATGGGGCTTGGTCGAGCTTTTGCTCCATAAAAGGCTGTACACTCATAAGCCACATGCAAAGTCTCAATTCTTTTAGTCTCCTCATAAGGAGCAGCTGTCCAGAGTGCACGTGGAGTTTCTGGAGAGATTTATCCAGCCAGGATCCAAGATCCAGCCACTGATCTCCACTTTAAACACCATCCCTTTCATCAGGGACATTGCCATGACACTCACCAGAAATCTTTCTTCCTTGCATGTGGAATTTGCTCCTTCTAAACCAAGCAAACACAAAGCACAGTAAAAATGTTAGCCTGGATTTCTCTTGTCCATCATCCTCATTTAATTGAATGCACTGTAATAACATCCAGAGAAAGTTCAGCCTTGACTTACCACCATTAGTTCAGTGACCTAAGTTATGTCAATTTTGAACAAGCAATTAGTGTCTGAAGTTAGGGCCACTGCGCACCACCCCATGTTCAAAATGTAGGCAATTTGCACATAATTCCAAAAGTGTTTTTTTTTTTTTCAAACGGCAACTGGACTTTCTGCTCTCTTTTTGAAGACATTTCGCTTCTCATCCAAGAAGCTTCTTCAGCACAGAGAGCTGTGAGAGAGCTGAAGAAGCTTCTTGGATGAGAAGTAAAACGTCTAAAGAAAAACCAGAAAGTCCAGTTGCCTTTTGAAAAAAAGCTCCTTTGGTACAACCATGACCTGGATGACTGAGAATCTCCATAGACATTTGCACTTATGACTGCAGAGGTGTTGCAGCTTCCTCCCCCATCTGTCTCCCCTACATACAGTACAGTATATCCTTAGAACTCCCTGCACTTCATAGTTCCTGATACCCTGCACTGTCTTTTTCCTCCTGCTGCTGATCAAACATGTCTGGCATGATGCTTTATGAGGCAGCAGTTGGCCATGGGAGACTGTCTCCTCAATATTTAGAGAAGATGGTCCCACATGATTTACTCAATAAGGGCCAGGGCAAGAATGTTACATTAGCAGAGGAAGAAAAAAGATAGTGACGGTCAGATCACGCAGCATTGGGGCAGCACAGGGCTTCACAGTGTAGGGTGGCAAGGGCAACTGTGAATGGGACTTGGGGCTTGGGTGATTGCAGCTTTTCACTGAATGCTGGACGCGGCTGAACTTCATGTTGTGAAGGCCCTTTTCATTGTGCTGTTGGGATACCTTAGGAAGCCTTTTGCGCCACAAAAGGGCCTCTTTGCATTGTGCTGCTGGGTCAGGGTGGGGCTGAGCAAACAGCTTTCCAGGAAACCCCAACAAAGCTCAGCAGCACAGTACAAAGGAGCTTCTTGTTGCATCGCAGCGCAGAGCTGAGGCAAGCCAAGAAACTATTTTGTGCCATGCTGCTGAGTCAGACTAAGGCAGCTAAGGCTGCCAGGAGTATCTATGGGGAAAAACAGACAAAGATAAAAGAATCAGACTGAAGAATCACACCATTCTGTTTAACCAGTGCATCTCATCTCTAAATTGTGATTTAGTAAAAAGAACTGTACAGTACAGAAGCATTATCTATACTACGTTCTGGAAGTTTACCTTTCCCATTGCTTAATGTGTCATCATATTTTTCACACCAGATGTTTCAGGTTGTAAGAGAAAAGGATTGCATGTATCTTTTTTTAAATGAAGTTTTTATTTTATTTTTTGTCCTCTAATTCACATAATTATTATTGTTTTTTTACATTCATAATTCTAATACATTTGCCATTCCATTTATAGAATTGTAATATTTCATTCAGGTTGTTTTGTTTACCATCCTTCACCAATTTTGACACCACCTTCTTCTCCTTTCCTTTTCTGCCTCCCTCCCTTCTCTACTTCCTTCCTTCCTCTTTTCTCTTCCTTCTTCCTTTACCTCTCCCCCCCTCCTCTCTTCCTCTTCCCCTTCCTACCCTCTCTCCTTCTCCCATCTTCCTCTTCTCCTCACTCTCTTTCTTCCCTCCTCTTCCTTTCATCTCCTCTCCTCTCTTTCTTTCTCTCCCTCTCTCTCTTCTCCACTTTCTTCTTTCCTCCTCTCCTTTCCCTTCTTTCTTCCCTTACCTCTTCCCTACTTCTCTCTACCTCTTCCCCTTCTTACCCTCTCTCCGTCTCTCCTTTCCCCTTCCATCTACCTCTCCTCACCTTCTCTCTTCCTTCCCTCAATTTCCTCTCTTCCTTTTCTATTGCTGCAGGTGGCTCTTCCAGCTCTTAATTTCTATTTTCTTGGGGTGGTATTTCCGCAAACCCAAAAATCTTTGTATATCATTTCTTGTTTATTTTTTTTTAAGAATATTTTTCTTTTTTGGTCAGACAAAGACAGACAACAAATAACACATAGAATCTTCTTCAATCACATACAGTATGTTGTTTGGTTGTAAAGTTTTTGTGCATCACTTCCATAGTCCTCACTTTCGAATGTATGTAAGATCACAAATTATCAACTCATTTCAAACAAATTCTCATATCATCAATCCAGTATATTATATTAAAATATTATAATTATTAAACATTCATTTGACTATAAATTGCTTTTACATCCTTTTGTACGAAATATCCTAAATTTGGGGTAAAACTATATAATAGCATTCCATTAAATCCTCCTAAAATCATCCAATCACATTTCATCTTTCTAACATATTCTAAATAAAAATTGATTATATTTAATAACAAATACTTTTAAGTCTCCTCTTACAGTCCTCATTTGCAGTTTGTATAAAATTTCATATCCTCAAACTAGTACATATACATATATATGTGTGTGTCTGTGTGTTTGTGTGTTATCATTATTACTCATTTGTATGACTATATATAATACTCTAAATTTAACTAAGTTTGACTTAATTTTTATTACTAAAAAAATTTAAGTCAAACTTAGGATTGCATATATCTTAAGGTTATAACTCAATCATAACTGTCATACAACAATTAATAAAAAAGAAATGCTGTACTTTACAACCTTCATACATAAGACAATGCCAGTTACTCTGTAACATTTTGATTTAAGACAACCAAACATAAACTGATAAGCATTCAGGAATAGTAGACATTCATGGTATAAATAATGATTTTCTGCACAAGATCGCTACTTCTCTTCTTGGTTGATACCATTTGTAGGTAACTGATTTGTCCAAATTTGCCTTCCATATCACTTGCTTCTGTCCTGCCTGTACTGGAAGGTCTTATACTCAATGAACAACTTTCTGTCATTTTAAAAAATATTCTGGGCAGCTTAAGCACTTATTGATTGGGAATTTTTATAATGCTCAAAATGGAGGCATCCTCATATCTCTACAGGTATTTAAAATGAATTGAATTAATCATAGGCTTAAAAGTCTCTGGTGATCTTTGTTAACTTCTTTGGGTTTAATTAAAACATCTGTGCACTTTTAATTTATCGATTCATCCAACTCATATGTCATGATTTTTAAGACATCCCAGCACGCTCTGCATCATTTTTAACCCAATTTCCACTTAGCTAAAGCAATTAAATTCACCCTGGATTAATTAAAGCATCCATACTTTAGTGCCTAAGTCAGCGTGTGCTGCTTTCCCACATGGTTTTTGAATATTAGGGATTTGACACACCTGATGAGTTTTTTGTCCTATGATTCTCTGCCTTGCCTGCTAACATGTAGTTTGATAGCACAGGAGAGTAAACTTTTCAGATATTGCATTTGTAGCCCAACTTTCATTAGAATGATGAGAACTTTGAACCTTTGTTCCCAAAATCAGGGGTGTAAGATAATATACAATACAACATTCTGCAGAATATATTGATGGGTAGCAAAAGGAAAGAAGTATTATTACAAGAGATAAGAGAACTCACAGTTCAATGTTAAATATTTATTTATGAATTTTTATAATGCCTCAATAAATATATGATGGATTGCTATAAAAAACTCCTGAATAATTAGAGAACTTCTACAGTGCACAAATTGCTTAAAGACATGATGTATTCAAGTGGTGGCTAGGCAGCCATTCCCTGGATGTTTTATATTGAACTTTACACTGAAATAGTATTATATTCAGTGACCTAAATGGTTTCATCCAGTGTTTTGATTTTCTGATTCTTGTGTTTTCTGTCTATTTAGTTCATCTTTGTCACATGAGGTCTATACTAATGTCCCAGTTGAATTGTCAGGATGTGCTTTCTGTATGACTGTTTTTTAAGATGATCTGAAAGATTCAACAATGTCAAATGTGCTTGTTATTTATGTTGGTTAAACTACCGGTATATTGTATTCATTTGGATGTCCTAGAAACTTCAACAATCTTCTTCTTGTTGTTGTTGCTGTTAGTTGCAAAGTCGCATCTGACCCATCGCGACCCCTTGGACAACACTCCTCCAGGCCTTCCCCTGGAGCTCACACTGACTGCTTCAGTGACTCCATCCAGCCACCTCATTCTCTGTCATCCCTTTCTTCTTTTGCCCTCAATTGTTCCCAGCATTAGGCTCTTTTCCAATGAGTCTTTCTTCTCATTAGGTGCCCAAAGTATTTAAGTTTCATCTTCAGGATCTGGCCTTCTAAAGAGCAGTAGAGTTGATCTCTTCTAGGCTTGACCAGTTTGATCGTCTTGCAGTCAAAGGGACTCGCAGGACCCTTCTCCAGCACTATAGTTGAAAGGCCTCAATTCTTAGCACTCAGCCTTCCTTATAGTCCAAATTTCACAGCCATACATTGCCACTCGGAAAATCATAGCCTTGACTATGCACACTTTTGTTGGCAGGGTGATGTCTCTGCTTTTTAGTATGCTGTCTAGATTTACCATAGCTTTCCTCCCCAGGAGCAAGTGTCTTTTCATTTTTTGAGTGTAGTCCCCAACCACAATGATCTTGGAGCCCAGGAAAATAAAATATGTCACTACCTCCATTTCTTCCCCATCTATTTGCCAGGAATTCAGAGGGCTGGATGCCATGATCTTAGTTTTCTTAATATTGAGTTTCAAGCTAACTTTTGCACTCTCCTTCTTCACCTGCATCAAGAGGCCCTTTAGTTTCTCTTCACTTTCTGCCATTAGAGTGATGTCATTTGCATATCTGAGGTTGTTGATATTTCTCCTAGCAAACTTAATTCCAACTTTTGATTCATCTAGCCCCGCCTTTCTCATAATGTGCTCTGCATGTAAGTTAAATAGGCAGGGCAACAATATACAGCCTTGCCGGACTCCTTTCCCAATTTTGAATCAATCAGTGATTCCGTGTCCAGTTGTCACTGTTGCTTCTTGACCCGCATATAGGTTTCTCAAGAGACAAATAAGATGGTATGGTACTCCAATCTCTTTAAGAACTTGCGATAATTTGTTATGATCCACACAATCAAAAGCTTTAGCTAGTCAATGAAGCAGAAGCAGCTGTTTTTCTGGAACTCCCTAGCTTTCTCCATGGTCCAGCATATGTTGGCAATTTGATCTCTAGTTCTTCAACAATCTTAGTAGCCAATTATTTGAAATAGATCCCTATCTTACTTTAAGAAGTTCATGGAGGTTTAATTCCACACACACTTATAGATAGTGAATTTGGTGTGATGGTTAAGATATCAGGCTAGAAACTGAAAGTGTGAATTTTAATCCTGCTTGAGGACCTTGAGCCAATCATTCTCTGTCAGCCCTAGGAAGCAGGCAATGGCAAATCATTTCTGAAATCTTTCCAAGCGAACTACAGGGACTTGTCCAGGTAATTTCCTGGAGTCAAGACTGAATCAAATTGGAATCAAAAACAGAAATAACCCTTATAATTTATAAGGTAAAGGATCTTTTCTAAAAAAAAGTCACTGCTGGTTTGTCTTTTTCCAAGTAAAGCTGGCATTAGTTTTGCAATAATTCTGACACCAGATAAACTTTCTCTATTTGCCTAAATACTTTAATTAAAATAAGTCTATTAGCTGTGTTGCTCTCTAGTGGCAATTACAACACCGTTGTTTATTGCCTTATTATTTGTCATACTATTCGGCTTTATTTGGCTGATTATTCATGTATTGCACATATCCTGGAACCTGTAAGAATAAAGAGCAAGTTAGACAGACAAGCCTCTTCAAAATAACTTGAAGAGCTAAAAGGTCATCACCCTTCAAGGAATTTGTCTTTGTAAGGCCTACGCAAAAAAAGGATATACCGTACTTTAAGCTCTGTTATGCCGCATACTGTGATTAGATGTCCAAATCTTAAGAAAATGCAATATCAAAGTAGGAAAAATAGAGATTAGGGAATACTATCTGATATTTCTCTCCTTAGACAAAACATATCCAATATTATACCAGCAGCAGTTTAATTCCTATTAAAGGGATGGTTTAGTCCATAGGCGAGCCCGTGACATGCATGCCAGAGATGGCACGCAGGATGCTCACTGTGGGCAGGTGCGCCATCACCAGCTTCTCTTCTGGTTTTCAACACGCTGGCCTTCGCAGACTCTGGAGCGCTGGAAAATGCCCAAAAAACAGGCTGTTTTCTGGGCTGTTTTTCAGGCCATTTTCTTTTGGGGGGCTCTAATTGGCCCATAAACAGCCTGGAAAACAGCCTGAAAAGGGTCCTAAAATGGCCCCAAAACAAGCCATTTGGGACCATTTTCTGGGATGTTTTCAGGCCAGGTTTTTGGCTGTTTTTCAGGCCAAGAACAGCCTGAGAATAGCCAAAAACAGCCTGAAAGTGGACAAAAAAACAGCCAAAAACCAGGCATGCACACACCAGCCAGCTGATCTTTAGGGCTCCGGTGCAGACACATGCACACAGGTTCTGGTTTGGGCACTTGGTGCCAAAAAGGTTTGCTATCATTGGTCTAGTATGATTTATTGAAAATAGAGAATTAATTACCCTCTTGAGGAGGGATTCTCAGGGGGTCAGCTTGAAGAGTAAGTACAATAGATTTATTGCATGTCAGACCATGGTCTGTAGAATAGTAAACTTACTCCTTCATAGTCTTTTAGTTTTAAGATAGGAGCATGAGAATTTGCATCCCAGTAATAAGTAGAGCCCATCTTCCCATCCCATGCATATATTTAGACTTTTGTGTGCAAAAGTAGCAATTTATAGACATTTATTTATCCTGCTTGTCCTTTGCCTAATTGGACAGGACTAGTAGTATTTCCCAGTTCTCCAAACTACTCAAACTTTCTGCTACCAGTTCACTAGAACCAGTCAGAACTGGCTGAATTCCACCTCTGGCCTGGGCAAAGCAGGGTTTTTAAGAACTTGACTTGAGCTTGTTTTTAAATCATGGAAGCTACATTAAAGTTTCTCTGAGCAATATTTAAGGTTGTGACAAGAATGTCTGTAACTGAAGCTTTGCTTGTTTTCTAATTTGTCAAGGTATGAATCACTGTGCTTGCATCTTCTAACATTATTTTCCTTAGAATTTACTCAATCTTTAGGAACTATTCATGTTGGTATTGTTAATATTGAAAATAATATTTATACTTAATATTGTAACATCAAAATTACTTAGAAAATTTGTCTGCAAGGATAATGCTGTGATTTTCAATAGGCCCAATCATATATTGTTTTATATAGTGATTTGTTAATGTAATTGATTTCAAATGATCAATTATGGCAACTGTGAAAATGGTTGTAGTTATTGAAATAATTCTGGCACTATAAAATTTTGATTCAAATCCAACAGTGGATATTTTATTTTTATCAAGATGAAGATGCTTCAGCAAAAATATTTTGCATCTCTAGAAACCTAAAGCCTAAATTATCTCAAATGATAATTCAGAACAGCATGTATTGGCTTTTAAAAAAAAAATTCAAACACCTTTAAAAGTCTGTTTCTTGCTAGTAAAGTCAGCATACCCTTACACAAGTGGATATTGACATACTGTTTTGTTTCCTTTTTTCCTTTCAATTATCCAGCTGCGTGTCCTGTTCTATGCAGTGGCAATGGACAATACACCAAAGGAGCCTGTTTGTGCTACAGTGGCTGGAAAGGGCCAGAGTGTGACATACCCATCAGCCAGTGTATTGATCCGTCATGCGGAGGCCATGGTTCTTGCATTGAAGGAAACTGTGTTTGCTCTGTAGGATACAAAGGCGAAAACTGTGAGGAAGGTAAATGCTACTATACAAACTACATTTGTTCACCTTGTATTGAGTAAAGAGGGTGAGAGGACAAAAGGAAAAATTCCATAATGCTCTGATACACAACTGCTATAATAGTCCTGGAGCAGAAGCTCAGGAATTCAACATCGTCTGTGTTACCGGTTGGTGTGATTTGTATTTATGCTTCTTTCTTTCCATGTACTTAAGGATCCTAATAATTTGAGCCATTGCAAAATAACACACCACAGGTAAACCTGAATGATTCTTTTGTTGTGAGGTCTGGATCTATCTTTTCTTTTCTTTGGGGGTATGGATTTTATTGACTGAGTATTTTTAAAGTGCAAAATGCAGAACAAAACAAATAAAAAAGATGGTATACAAAATGGCATAATTGGAAACCTATAAAAGCAAACACTTCAGTCATAATTAATTCAGAAAAAGAGGAGCCAGATTTGAAAGACTACAGGTATCCATGTCACTTAGAGGCCCCATGTAGAGTAAATTATTCTTGTTACATGCAATCACATTGAATTAAAGGAAAGTAAACGGTACACAGAAAGGAAGGCAATTTAATGAATTCTAAAAAGCACTTTATATTGAACATTTAAGTAGCTAAAGTTTTGTGCAAAAGGAGTGGGGTGGTAGGGGTGCCAGGAACAGAAGAGCGAAAAGTTTTAACTAAATTGAAATGACCAAATATGGCCAGGAATGGGATATTTTGTGTGCTTTTGCTTACAATTAATTTTTGTCCCCTATAATGCTTAAAATGGAAATCCCTCCAGAAGAAAACAGTTACTAGAAGCCAGCATCAGTTTTTCAAATACAGATCATGCCAGACAAATTTTATTTAGTCACTTTGACAAAGTGACTAAATTGGGGGATAAGGGAAATGCTGTGAATAGAGCTTACTTAGATTTGGTAAGGCATTTGGCAAAGCAGACTGTAGCCTACTTCTTGGTAAGATAGGACGATGTAGAACAGACAATATCACCATCAGACTGATTTGTAACTAGCTGACCAACAGCACTCAATTAGTAGCCCAAAATGGAATTTGGAAGAAACCATGCAATGGGTTACTACAAGGTTCTGACTTAGGCCAAGTACTCTTCAACATCTTCATAAATGATTTAGATGAGTGGATAGAAAGAGGACTCATCAAATTTGCAGACACCAAGTTGGCCGGAATAGCTAATACTTTAGAAAATATATTTGAGATTCAGAAGGATCTTGATAGATTTCCGCACTGGGCTAAAACTGAAAATGTTTGAAAATAACCTAAAACTGTTTCCAAAAATAAAGATTATTTATGAAGAGGTGCAGAACTAAAATAACATATCCTAAAATCATTTATAGACCCCAAAAATGAATAATTCTTTGTATCCAAAATATGCATTTTTGCTATAGTCTAAATGTCTGGTTATGATTGCTATTTTAGACCTTAATTTCCACAAGTAAATAATAGATTATTAAATCTTCCCAACTGTACCAAAAGTATGCCTTCATCAGACAGTCCATGCCTTTCTCCTTTCTCTATTTCTCTGGAGAAAAGTTTGCAACTACATATTAATATAATCCATTTTGGGTATCCTCTTCAAAAATAATAGTATTTTAAGAGAGTCTCAATATGTGAATTTACGTCAGAAAAACCTAGTCAAACATTTATGCCTAAAAGAGCCCTTAATTCCAGTGCTTTATTCATTCTCTTTAAGAAATAATTATAAAATTAATACAAATCCTCCTTTGGAAAATTTCTAGAGTAGATGATTAAAAGAAATTCTAAAGAAGGAAATTGTTCCATAGGTTTTAGGACTTTATAGCCTACAAAAAATTATATCCTGGGATAATATTCTTTGGTCGGCAGTTTCATGATAGTGGCATTTTCCTCTTCTCATAAATCTGTGCACAATGCATCGTTATGTACATGTGTGTAGTTGGGTGCGTAGTATAAATATATAAACAGACGTTGGACCTGATACCATCCTGGTCAAATACACATCCCCTTCAAAAAAATGTCCAGGGTCTGGACATAAAGAGTTACCTATGGTCAATGTTCATAACTATTAATTAAAACTAAATTTCCAATAACATAGAGAAAATGAACTGATTCTTATCTGTAGACCACCCAAAATCTCTGTTATGCACACACACAAACACACACAATTCTTATACTATAAAATATATAAAGTTGTAATGCAAACCTTTCTTCCTATTTCCAGCAGAAAAGAAAAATAAATAAAAATGAAGATGGGTATAAGATATAAAGAAAGAGAAGCTGTCTAGGGACAGGAAAGCAAAAGGGAAGAACAAAAATGAATAGAGATGAGGCAGGGAAGAGATAATTAAAAAAGTGAAGCTCTATATAGGAATTTCAAAAAAGGTTAAAGGTAAATTTCCTCTCCCAGAACTAGCTAACCTTTAAAGGCACTACCATATGTTCTTCTTTTTTTCATATTATTATTTTCAATGAATGTAAGATGGATGTCTCCTCAATTTACCAAAATTATTTGGGGAAACAAACTTGTCCTCATAGGGAAAATGCAGTATATAATCATTTATGATTATCTTTTAGCTTTCCTTTACAAGCTTATTTCATCCTGTTTTTAACCTCAAACTAGTTTTCATCTCCCAAGTTCTTTCCTCAAGAAAAGAAATACTGTAAACTCTAACAGGTTTATTATCTTTGTAGGTAGTGCAATTTCTTTAGCGATTCCAGGAGGGGAAAAAAACTTGACATAAATGAAATGCTATTCTTATTAAAGTCTCTCTGTGACTGCTTAAGTCTGACCTCTACGTATTTGGGTGTTCAGAAAGAATGACCAAATGATTTAATCAGGAGCAAGAAAGGATAAGGAATTAAAAAGATCAATGGATTTTATAAACCATGTATAAATGAAAAAAACATATATAGAACATTCAGAAAAAATGACAAGAAAGGTTAACATAGCTTTTCTATGCATCATTTAATAAACCAGAATTCTATAATATTGGCAGTGCCTCTTCAAAATAACTTTCGTTTTGTTGCGACTATGCAAAATTATTTAGGAGATACTAGGTTAGGTGCATATAAAATAAATTCTTAGGCAAGTGTTTATTAGTCTAAAATGTTTATTCCATGTAACAATAGCAACAACAGCAAAACAAATAAACATGTTTGATTTTTTTTAAAGAGTAAAAAAATATTCTCTATCGATTTGTGCTTTTGAAAAGAATGGACTGAGGTTGATTCATATGCTACTTTCTAGCTATGAAATGGAATTGGATACTGTAGGTCAGCACTTTTTTTCCCGTTAGCTTTTTTATTTCAGATATTCATCATAGTCATATTGTTCAAACAATTTACCTGAAATGGCCATGGCACTGAAATCGATATATGTGATACACAAATTTTTGCTGCCTACACTGTTGCTCTATTAAAATTGCACACAGACACACAAACCCTGAAATAGCTAACTTGTCAAGCTTCATTTAGTGCAATTTGGGGTAGAAGGTGAGTAAAATTAACAAATTAGGTTAGGTTAATAGTATTTTTGTTGTCAGTTTTATAGCTGTGCAATTTTTCAAAGGTATTTAACTTTCTAAGTATAATTTTTAGCCCAAGGGAATTTTGCATAACACAGTATTGGAAAAATGCCTTGACCTTTTTTGTCCTTGTGTGATTGAATATTTGTATTCTACCTTTAAGACCGTTTTTCTTAAGGTGGAAAAGTGAGAACGTCCTAACTATGGAAACTCTGTTACTAGGTTTGAGTTAATAACTTAGGCCCCAAAGATCCCATATATTCTGAATCTCACATTGTTGATTTTTTATATATGCTAAATCATTTTAAGATCATAGACTTCAAGAAGAAATATGTTCTTATGCAAGTTGTTGTTTTTCTCATTCTGTGAAACATCATAGTGTGATTAGCCATTCACATGCTTATTAATACAAATCAATGATCTCGGCTTTTCTGATAATATCAAAGTATTCCAAAAATTATTTTTTAAAAGATATGCTAGGCTTACCATATTTTTTTCAGAGTATAAGACACACCTTCCCCCCCCCCCAAAAAAAAGAGGGTGAAAAACAGCACCTTTTTAACTATAGTATGTGGAAAACTTTTCCTGTTTGTGCATTGTGCCTTATTCCATAATATACTGTACATCATTTTTAGCAAGGTCAAGAGTTTATGCCTTGTCCTATGCCTGAACTTTAATTGGACTTTAATTGAACTTTTTATTGGGGGATTTGGACCTTCTCTACCAATAAGACTAACTTATAAAGATTTAAATAACAATTGAGGGCACACAAACAAAAATAAACGAATAAAGTGTGTGGTAATGCCCAAAGAGTCAATGCAATCCTGAGCTATATAAACAAAAGTCCAGATTATAGGAAGTGATAATTTTACTCTGTGATGCATTGGTTAGACAATGGAACACTCATCCAACTTCATTGTCAGCTCTTTATTATGGTTAAAGATTAGCACATTTTGTCAAATTTTGCTAGATGCTGAGGACCTAGAAAGAGCACAAAGAACAACAAAAATGCCGAGGAACTATATTTTATGAAGTATTGTTAAAATAACTGGGCAAATTTTGACTGAAGAAAAGAAATCTATAGGAAGATGAGATGTGTGTCTTTCATTACTTCTTGAACAGTTGTCAGAGGGGAAAGATGTGGATTTATTCTCTGTTGTGCATCATGGTAACAAAAGAACCAGTTACCAGAAACATTCAGAGAGAGATCCAAACTCGAAGTAAAAATATCCTTACTGGGATTTTGCTATTAAGCAGTGGAACAGGTCCTGTAATCATGGGAGTTCTATCATTGGGGATTTTCAAGCAGAAGTTGAATAGTCGTTTCTGCAATAATCTGAGTTAGAGGATTGAACTAGAAGATCTGCAATGCTCCTCCAGCTCCGATTTTGTAATTCTAAGCTGTATTTTATTTACATAAAATATTACATATTTACATATGTCTCTTCAACTTATGTATATACAGGCACACTTACTTTGTGCCTGCATATGCATTTTATGATATATATTTTTAATGACCCTGTAATCCCTTGCATTGGGGTGTAATCAGGGTTACTGAATGGAGCTGAGTGTTTACTGGCCAGATGCCCTTCCTGATGGAGCTCACAGCAGATATTTTTTCTTTGCGCTTAGACAGAAAAATATCTACTGTTATTTAAAGGAAGGAAGGAGGAAGGAAAGAAGGAAGGAATTCTGGCAGTCTGCCAGCTTTCCACAAAGAAATTCAATGGAACAGCCATCAGGAAGTCCCTCCTACTTTTATCTGTAGTCATTCTGTTTCTGTTTAGGTTGTTGTTGTTATTAGTGTATGGCATTGTTACATTATCCAGGAGACCACAATGTTATTACAGAGTAGTAGTTTGGCTGCCAATTTTTACCAGTTGTACTGTAAGACATGCTCACACACCAGGTGAGTTCCTGTACCAGTTGGTACCAGTTTGAGCCTGGTGACTGTTAATTGTTTTGCGCATGTACAGAAACATGCCGGCAACAGCAGAAGAGACCGGGGAACTGGTTCAGGGGTGTGGTCAGCCTGGGTTGCTGCCAGTTTTGCAACCCAGGCCAAATTACCACTACCGGTTCGGCTGAGCCAGGCTGAACCGGGAGCAACCCACCTCTGTCACGTGCTTTCCAAGGTGCACCTCAGGAGCATGAGATGGCTTTGCACTGCACTTCCTACAGTGTCATTCAGGCCCCCTCCTTTCCGGATCTGCCTTGCAAAAGGGTATCGCAACTGGGAAAGTTCAAAGTTGGCAGGAAACAGATTGCCTGCATGGAGCACCAACTTGTCTCCCGACCAAAGTGGCCCCTATTTATATATTTGCATAAAACATTCTTTTGAAGTGTTAGGTAGACAGAAGCTGAGGTGAATGAGCAGGGGTGGGATTGAAATTTTTTAGCAACCAGTTCTCTGCCCGGTTGCTGGGTGGCATAGCCATGGGGGCATGGCCTAGTCAGATTCCTGCACCATGGGCTGGGGGGCATTTTCGCCCTCCAGACGCTTTTCTCAAGCCTACAGGAGCACGAAAAAGGCCTTCCTTGGGCTCCGGAGGCCCTTCAGAGGCCGGAAACGGACACGTTACCAGACTTCTGGTAGGCCCATTTTTGCCCTCCCAGAGCCTGTGTGCGGGCCCTGCACTTACCTGGCATGATGAACAGGCCACATGGAAACCCTTTGGAGGGGGGGGCAGAGTGGGCAGGGTCAGCCGGTCCTTGTAACTATGGTAGGTAGGTAGGTAGGTAGGTAGGTAGAGGGATAGAGAGAGAGAAATAGAAAGAGAGAGAGAGAGAAATACAGTAGGTAGGTAGGGAGAGAGAGTGAGAGTAGTTAGGTAGGGAGGTAGATAGAGGGATAGAGAGAGAAATACGATAGGTGGGTAGGGAGAGAGAGTGTAGGTAGGGAGGTAGATGTTTCCAGGTGTATTTATCCCTGTGCTGGAGAAGGAAATCGCTGACAAACCTTAAGACTTTGTTTCTGCTGGCACAGCACTTGATCAATGTACTTCTCATCAGTTAAAGAGCTTTCCAAAAGGAAAAAAAAAGTTTTTCACTCTGCAAACCTCCGAAAAATGGCCCGTTTTTCACAAAAATGGGCCTGGTTTTTTTCAAATAAAAGGCATGAATAGCCTTGGAGGGGCTTTCAGAGTGCTCCAGGGGGACAAAAAAGGAGTAAAAAATGGGCCTGTTTTTTGTCAAAAGAAATTGCATGCATAGCCTTATGAAGGCTTATAGAGTGCTGCTGGTGGCTGGGGGGCAAAAACGGCCTGTTGTTTGCTAATTTCTGCTCCCCAGCCCTCAGGAGCTCTCTGAAAGCCTCCATAAGGGTATGTACAGCCATTTTGGTGAAGGGGGCGGGACTTTGGGAGGCAAAAAAAATGCTGTATTCAATGTATAAGATGCACCCAGATTTTCAGCCTCTTTTTTGAGGAAAAAAGGTGCCTCTTATAATCCAAAAAATATGGTAACAACCCAAAATATTTAGAACAACTGGAAAGCAAATAAAAACAAATCTTATCTTCAATAGCTTATTTTTATCTGAACGGTTTGGGGCATGTAACCAACTGCTGAGAAAGGAAGATATTAAGAAATCCTTTGCTTAATTGTTACCTAAACCAAAGTTATTACCATATTTTTCGGAGTATAAGACACACCAAGATTTTGAAGAGATAAATTAAAAAAAAAAAATTTGCACTCTGCAGATCTCCCAAACCCTCTAAATGCCTCATTTTTGTGAAAAATGGAGCATGCAAAGAGTTTGAGAGGCCTGCAAAGTGCTCCTGAGGGCTGGGGGAGGAGCAGAAAACGGCCCATTTTTCATGAAAATGGGCCCATTTTTTGCAAAAAAAGAGAGGCATGCTTAGCCTTTAGGAGGCTTGCAGAGTGCCCCTGGGGGCTGGGGGAGCAAAAACAAGCAATAAATGGCCCATTTCTCACTCATTTTTTGCCCTCCCCAGCCCCCAGGAGCATTTGCAGGCCTCCCAAATCCTCTGTACGTCCATTTTTGTGAGGGGGGTTTCGGGAGGCCAAAAATGCTGTATTCAGTGTATAAAATGCACCCAGATTTTCACCCTCTTTTTTGGGGGGGAAGTGCGTCTTGTACTCTGAAAAATACGATATAACTCAGTTGTAAAAATCTGGAAAACCAGGTGAACAAAGGAAGGAGGGTTTTTTGCATACCAATTATAACAATCTGAAATAGATTGAAAAAATATGCTTGATTATGTTTGAAAATGTGATTCTTATTTTTTTTTCTTACTGATAATGGAACATAGAACACAGAATCAAAGGGCTGGAAAGGACCTTGGAGGTCTTCTAGTCCAAGACTGGAGATTTTATGGAGTCTTGGTCAAATGGCTGCCCAGTCTATTTTCAAAAACCTCCCGTGACAAAGCACCCACAATTCCAGGAAGCAAGCAATTCCACTGATTAATTGGTCTTACAGTCGAAAAAACTTTCTTTACTTCTAGTTTGGATCATTTAATGAGCTTTAATGAGCTTCCACCCCGAAACATTCACTTCAAAGGCCTAGACATACATAGCTCTGAACTAGTCATCAATATGATTGAGCCTCTAGACTCTTTATCATCTTTGTTGTCCCTCTCTACACACTTTGTAAGATCTCAGCATCCTTTTTGTATCACAGTGACCAGAACTACACACTATCTTCCATCCAAAATGCACTCGTGACAATTAACAATAATGGGATAAATCTAAAATGTTTAAGAAACATCTTAAAAACCCATGTTTTTTAATAGTCATTGAATAAAATAAAATGCATGCATAAGAAATAATATAATGGCACTTTCTAGATTAAAATCAAATTCAGCCAGAAATCAGTTCAAGCTGCAATTCTCTCACTGTTTGAATAAATATTCCTTGCTTGCCAGCATAGAGCTAGGACAGTGAGTTTAACCTGACCTCCCTGGATACAGAAACTCAGAATCTTATCATAATCCCTGTGTTCTTGCTGTGTATGTCCTTTTCTGACACAGCCAGACTTTGTTTCCCTGATAATTGGTACAGTTGTTTCAGTATTTTGCACATCTATTGAGTCTAACTGCTTTGGTATACCAGTTATGGTTTTGGGTGACTATTCAGAAGTGGCTCTTCCAAGGGACCTTTAACAGGAAGATTTAAATCTTTGCTTCCTTCAAGGAGAGGTTGTGCATATGCTTTTATTAGTATGGCAGTCATATTGGGTTGTTGTTTATTATATCAGATTGTACTTTTCTTTTTAAGCTTTTTACTGTATCTGGTTTTTTTTTAACCATTCAGAGTCACATTTGACTGGAATGGCATATAGGTCTTAGTGAATAAGTAACAGTGTGTATGTATATATACACACACACATACTCATACCATTTCTTCTAGTCTCTAAGCCACGCGGCATTGTTCCGTATGTCTTAACATAGAAGTGCTGGGATTTTAACTATCTCTCCTGCAGATTTCAAGAGTTCAAAGAGTATTTAATCTCTGCCTGCGGCTTCCCTATTTGATAACTGGTTTATTGCCAATTGAACCTTACTTTTCTAGTGGAATTTCTTCCTGACTACATCTTCTATTTACACATTTTTCCGTCATATTATAATCCTGTTTGGAAAAGGTTTCAATATACTCTTCCCCCCCCCCCAAAAAAAAAAAATTGACCTACTTATTTATTTAGTTAGTGTCATCATTCATCTCACACCTTTTGACTGTACTGGCCAACAAACATAAAAATAATTAAAATAGTTCAAACACAATTCAAAGAAAATATTAAGTACAAATAGCAGCCAAGAGACATTATGATCTCTCAGGGTCAACATAGCCAGGAAAGGGGACTCATATTTGCAGGCATATTAGCAGGTCTTCAATTCTTTTGAAAGACCAATAGGCCAACATCTCAGAGAGGAGAATGTTCCAGAAGGCAGGTACTACAGAAGGAAATTTAAATCAATACATTTATAATTTTTATTCTAAAAAATATTTTACATTTGAAATAGAATCTGTGGCATAGTCACATTTTATCGTATGTTTTCTTGTTTGTTATAATGTGTCTGCTTTCTTTTCCTTGTTAATTAACTATTTGTGGAAACTTGTTCATAGTCACCCACTGATCATTAGCTCCTTTTTTCATGTTGTATTTAGTATCATTTGCAATTTTGTTACAGAGGTTCCCAGTGTCTTCCTCCTGAACATGTGCAGGAGATAACATATGCTACTATAACATGACATTTGTAAAAGACAGAAAATTGTCACTTATTCAGGTATAGCAGAACAAATATTCAGTGTGTTTTTGAGTTTCAGTGGCAATCAATTCCTGAAGATGACTCTTGCCCTGATCATCAGAGTTCAGAATAAGAAGGGCCAAGTCTATCTATAAAATAAATAAAAACTTAGAAAGACAGGTCTCTGACAGGCATCCATATTCTTTGATAACACTAGGAATCTCTTTTTTGCAATCTTAGTTCATAAGAGAACAAGAAGAATGAGAAGGTCAAGCTTTCTGTTTGTGGCACTGATCTCATTTGGAAAGCTTCGGTGACATTAGGATTAAAATTTTATTCCTGCTTGCCTGAGAGTAATCTTCTGATATCTAAGAAATGTTGGTTCTGTGAAGGAAAATATCAAATCTTTAGAAATATTATAGCAGAATGGCATGTTATTCAAGTTGTAATAAGGGGTTAGCACAAATAGAGGGCTGGAATTGTATTCGCAGGTATAATCTAAATTAGAGGAAGATAAAAGTTATAGATCACAACTCTTTCTAAGAGAATCTGTCCCTCCCTCCCTTTCTCTCTCCCTCTCCTTCCAAAACACAAATCCACACATACAAAAAAATTTCCCCATTCCTGCGCTTCTGGTCAGAAGAGGAATTAAATAGATAATATTTTAATAAATTTAAATCAGCATAATCTATTGAAGTATACTTCTGGGTTCTAAGGGGATTAACTGAAGAAATTGAAATCCATTAGCAACCATTTTTTATGGTTTTTGGAAGTCAGATGAAGGGAAGTAGGAAACAAAGGGAAGGTTCAAATATACAACATGTTTTTTATGATATTGGAAGAAAATAAGATAATTATTAGAAACCAACAAGTAGAGACGATTAAACTTGCTGTGCTAAATAAATTTATCATAAACTACTTGAACTGCAACAAAATGCACTTAACCTAATGTATTTCCTCCTTCAATCCAAGTCTAATGTCAATTAAAAAATTATGGCCTCCACTTTTCTTCTTTCAACTAAATAGTAATATATAATTAAGTGGCATATATAGTAATCAGTATTTAGAGCCCTCTTCAGAAATGTTTGGTTTAGAATTTAATAGTGTATTATTTCAAATAATGTAGAATATAATATATAAATATTGATATTGACATTGATTGGTTGTATGTTACATAATTTAAAGTAGTGATTAGATTCATAGTGATTCAGAACACCACACAGACAGACACACACACACACACACTCACACACTCACTCCTTATATGGGGCTACATCTGTTCTAGTCAAAGACCTGGCAGAAGAACATGTCTTCAAGGCCTTTTGAAATGATAAAAATGTGGGAAGTACATGGTTCTCAAGGAGAACCATAGACCATTTAGCAGGCATTACAACAGATAAAGCCGACTTCTAGGATTCCAAAATATCAAAGGAACATAGAATATGCCAGCCAGGGGTGGGCTGCTGGGCATTTGCACAGATTTGGGCAATCTTCTAGCTAGGATTCTACCCAGTTCGGCAAACACCGGAGCTGGGTAAAGTAGTTTTTGCCCTCCCAGAGGCTTGAGGAAAGCCTCCGGAACCTGAGGAGGGTGAAAAATCCCCCTCCTCAGTATGGTGCAGGAGGCAGACTAGGCATGCCCACCATGGTCATGCCCACCCAGCAACGGAGCAGTGAACCCATTGCTGCAATTTTTTAAGCCCATCCCTGATGCCAATCTTGTTGGATGAAAGCAGCTGGCCAAATTCTACGGAAGCACATTGATTCACACTAAAAAGAAAATGGACCACCAGTGCAGCTTGAAAAGCAGAAGTATTACATGAGCATACCAAGCTTCTGGTAATCTTCAAGGATGGCCCTCATGTAAGAGTGCTGGAAGTAGTCAAACCAGGAAATTATCTGTGCTAATCTGGATTGTATTATAACTAATTATTTCCATTTTACTACCAAAGTTATAATCATCCTGTAAATGGGGTGTACATTAATTTTGCCACATAATTTGATGAGAAGTAATTGTAGATTTATTCATGCCAATATCCAAGAAAAATATATAAAAACTTACTTAAAGGTATGTAAAAATGGCAGGTTCATCTTCTACTGTAATTTTACAGTAGAAAGATCTCTTGGAAGTATAGTTGTGTGGGCACTTCTACTGTTTCACTTTTATAGTACATCCTGAAATGGCCAGTTGTCTCTCCTTAAAGATAGCAATAGACTCCTTCATCTGTGAAGCATAATTGAGATACCAAATTATTTTTATTCCTAGCTTCTAATGTAATTTTTTTTATTACATAATAAGGGTGGCATTCAAGGGGGGAATAACAAAGAGATACAAGGAATAGAATTGGGACAAAAATAATTTTAACAAGCATGCAGCAAAAATAATTTGTTAGCAAGGAGAACGTATGCAAGAAAGTTATTCCTTCTTGGAAATAAGGGAAAGAGAGCAGTCAAATAATGCCCATAGCTTGAAAAGCAACAAAATGAGACATTATTAAAATAGAAATTCTAGGTTGTTCTAAAAAAAAATAATTTGCGTTACAATTAATTTGGTCTTCTGGCCAAAGCCTCGATGTCTTTTCTCCTTGCTTTTTCCTCGCATCTTATTTTGTCTAAATTAGAGATCTCCAAACCTGGCAACTTTAAGATTTGTGGACTTCCAGAATTCCTCAGCCAGAATATTGAATTTGAAATCCACAAGTTTTAGAGTTGCCAAGTTTAGAGATCTCTAATCTGGCCTAGAGGAAAATGCTGCTACGGAAACAAGAGGATATTGTGTTAAATTTATTTCTTCCTATTTAAGAGCAGAATAGGAATGAGCCAACCAGTAATGATAGATAATACTTCTGTTTCTGGATTGGAATGTAATAGTTTATTCTTAACCAACAGAGCCATTAATTTATATATGCAAAAACTATAAATAGTCAATAAATTGAATCTGTGTTGGTTCTAATGTGTTGAATGTGTTCTAATGTGTTGAAACATAGGTAGTCCTTGACTTATCAACAGTTCATTTAGTGGCAGTTCGAAGTTACAATGGCATTGAAAAATGTGGCTTATGGCCATTTTTGATAATAAATCACTTCTTGGTAATAAATCACTTCTAGGCTTCGCAAAAATTCTATCCGAGACTCGCCCCTCCTACACAGCTTGGCGCCATTTTTATAGAACTTTCAGCAAGTAATTAGCAGAAGGAATTCTTTGCAAATGGAGCTAAGGATTTATACATACAATTAGATGTTCACAGATATTGGTTCAGCTCGGCTTGAAGTCCACAGTAAATCATTTGTGCTGAGGATGAGCAAAAACCTTTGTTCTGCAATAAAAGGCAGAATGAGCCCTGGCGCAGAGCTGCTCTGCTACTGCCGGTGGCTTCACCCTTCCTCCCAGAGTTTAGGCTGAGAGGGTTAGTTAGAAGGCTTCCGATGCATAACTTCTCACCTCTCTCTTCTAGGCCCGAAGAGAGGGTAAATAAACTGCTAAACAGCTTGATGGATTGCTGTTTAAAGACGCCATGATTCCAGAGCTGTTAAGAATAACAACTCCCTGTTAAGCTCCGCCCACCAGAAGCCCGCTTATGGCCATTTTTCACACTTAACGACCATTGCAATATTCCTATGGTCACATGATCAAAATCCAGATGCTTCATAACTGTTTCATCCTTATGACCATTGCTGTGTCCCAAGATCATGTGATCACCTTTTTGTGACCTTCTGACAAGCAAAGTCAAAGGGGAATACGGATTCACTTAACAACTGTGTTACTATCTTAATAAATGCAATGATTCACTTAACAACTGTAGCAAAAAAGGTCCTAAAATGGGGCAAACACACTTAACAAATGTTTTACTTTGCAGCATAAATGTAAGGCTCAATTATGGTCGTAACTCGAGAACTATCTGTAGTTGTTCTAAATGACATAATACAGATGTTAGTTTGCTTCTTTTTCTGTTTGTTATGATCAGCCAGAGAAGTGAATAGTTTTTCCAATGAAACGTCATCAATTTTTCATCCAGTTATTTGACATTAGAACTGAATGTTCCAAGCTGCCAAAACCGAATTTTTAATTCAGAATACAGAGAATAGTCAGAGTGTGGTAAATATCCTATTTTTAAAGGAATATTTAATCTGTTTAAAGCATTTATAAATTAAGTTCAGCAAAAGACAGCAAACTATATTCCTTTGTCATTCAAGATGCTGGGAAGGCATTTTAAACCTCAAGTGTGTCTACAGTTTTCTTTTCATCATCTGCTTCATGGAACCATTAAAGCATTGTTTTATTCTGAGTGCTTTGTGATTTAATGTGCCTATACATCCAGTTCAAAGCATTCAGTACAGATCCTGTGAAGAGGGAATCATGGCTGCACTTCACCAGTCTCACTGCAGGGAGACCTTCAGACCATGGTGCGTTTAATACAAACTTCTTAAGGGATTTTTGTGCTTTATTCAGCTGAATGCTATCAAAGCCTTTTTCAGACATTCAAGGATAGGCTCAGAGCCTTGCTTGTTCATTTTAAATACAAGTAGTCCTCGGCTTACAACAGTTCATTTAGTGACTGTTCAAAGTTACAGCGTCACTGAAAAAAAGTTACTTATGATCATTTTTCACGACCGTTGCAGCATCCCCATGGTCATGTGATCAAAATTCTGGTTGCATGTGACTGTTGCAGTGTCCAAGAGTCATGTGATTTCCTTTTGCGAACTTCTGACAAGCAAAGTCAATGGGGAAACCGGATTCACTTAACAATCGTGTTGCTAACTTAACAACTGCAATGATTCACTTAATGACTGTGGCAAAAAAAGGTTGTAAAATTAACTTAACAAGCCTCAGAAACTTTAGGTTCAAACTTGGTGGTCGTACGTCGTGGACTACCCGTACTTGAAAATTTATCCTCTTGTCTTTCAATTTACAAGGCATTTTGCAGATTTATTCATTAAACTAGGCTCTCAAGATGCAGGGAACTAAATCCTATAATTTCCAATTGGACGTTCAGGCTGAGAATTATGAAAACCGAAATCCAACATGATAGAAAGTCACTGTATTGATGGAACTAATGAAGCTAAAGCTGCTATGTGGGGAAAAATATGCTTATGCAACATTATTAAATGGACAATTAAATAAGTACCATTCAGTATCAGGGAGGGCAGTGGTAGAAAGGTAATGTGTTTACCTTCACTCACAAACTTCCTTAGTCTTTAATTCTTATTTAAAAATCTAACTAATTTCGCAGCTATTTTCTGATGCTACCATTGTTTTCCAGTTGCAGCAAGTGTCTCTAAGTCAGTGGTGGGTTTCAAAAAATTTTGGAACCTATTCTGTGGGTGTGGCCTCCTTTGTGGGAGTGGCTTGCCAGCCATGTGACCTGGTGGGAGTGGCTTGCCAGCCATGTGTTTTCTCTCTCTCTCTCTCTCTCTCTCTCTCTCTCTCTCTCTCTCTCTCCTTCCTTTTGTCTCTCTGTCCCTTTTTTCTTTTTTTCTTTCATCTCTCACTCTTTTTCTTTCTTTCTTCTTTTTTTATTTATTTATTTCTTCCTTTCTTTCTCTCTCTCTCTCGGTGTCAGTCTGTTTGTGTGTGTGCGTGGCAGTGGTGGGTTTCAAAATTTTCTGGAACCTTTTCTGTAGGTGTGGCCTACTTTCCGGGTCCACTGGTGGAAACTCTTCTAACCGGTTCTGTAGATTTGATGAACTGGTTTCTACCGAATAGGTGTGAACTGGTAGGAACCCACTTCTGTTCTAAGTATAGTACTGAACAAAGCTAAATAAAAGGGATGAGGAGTGGCTGCTTGGCACTGTTTTATGCCAGTTCTGTTGAAGGAAGGCTTGACAGATGGTAGCAAAGGATACTGTACAGTGGAAAGCATGAGAAAAAGGAATATAAGCAACTGCATTGTTTGTCAATTGCTTCAGGGATAAAGAGCAGGCAGTGGTGATCCTGCTTAGAGAACTGTTTTTACTATATGCAGTTTCAGATGTAATTGACAAATTGAATTGTGTTAGTATACACATTTTGTGCTCCTCTTTGGCCTTTATAGCCCAAGTTAAAGGGAGTCATAAATCACTCTGAGATTTTTTTTTTTTAAGTAGTACTCTGCTTGAATGTACGTTAGAAGGAAGCTATTTGCAAAGTTTACATAGGCAAGATTCATGTTTAGTGACAAAAAAAATTCAGGTTTTGGACTTCAATTGACTAGGGAAAGACAGTGAGAAGACAAACTTCCTTGCTTCCTTTCATTAAACTTATGAAGCCTCAATACATAAAATACAAAGAATGCCATAGTAGCTAAGTAACCTTATTCTGTTTATGTTTGTGTCATTGTAAAGTTTACAGGATTATTGACAAATTGTTTAAGGATCCCAGTGTTTGGTATCTGCTTGGAATATGTATTCTTCTTCTTTGGCCTCAAAACAGTCTTACTATTTTTTTTTAATCATGCTTCCCTCTATTTCCCCCCTCCTTTTTTTTAACACCACCTGGTTCTTGAAATTTCTTCATAGCAAGCGGGATGACCTTTTTATGTTTTCAGATTCCTAGAAAATCCTAACAAACAACTGAGCAAGCTTGCTGCAGTCCATTTCAACAGCAAGGAACCTGCTGAGCATAGATCCATCAACTGATGTCAATTCAGACTGTGTATTCAGTGCCCTGACCTTTTTCACTGACTTTGTTTTGTTTTGTTTTGTTTTGCTTCGTTTCAGTTGATTGCTTGGATCCATCCTGTTCCAACCATGGTGTCTGTGTAAATGGAGAATGCCTCTGTAGCCCAGGCTGGGGAGGTTTAAATTGTGAACTTCCACGTGCCCAATGTCCAGACCAGTGCAGTGGGCATGGCACATACCTCACTGACACAGGCCTCTGTAACTGCGATCCCAACTGGATGGGTCCTGACTGCTCCGTTGGTAAGGAAAAAAACCAAAACCATTTAGTTTTAGAATATTTATTCTTGATATCCAATAGACTGCATGGTCTCTGGGTACTTACTTGAGGTAATTCACATTGGTCAAATTCAACTGTTGCATTAAGAGTTGGAAACCTAATGTAAATTTGGATACCCCAAATCCTGCATACAGCTTACAATGTAGGAACGATAAGAGGTTGGTCTTTTATTGCAGTGATTTTGAGCATTTAATGTTCAAACTATCCTTTATCCTGTTTTCAAACTATCCTTTATCCTGTTTTCAAACTATCCTTTATCCTTGGCAACTCTGCCTGAATTCTGAAATGCTGTGTAACTGACATTTTACCCATGATTAATCGAATCAATATAAAAAAGATTTATCTTTCAATGTTTTGATTTTCACCCCTTGTATTTTTTGTAATCCTGTTTTATGATAGTGTCGAAAATGTGTGTTTCTGAAACTTTAAGTTCACGATCACATCTACCATAATGGTAGATGTTATTGAGCTCACCTTTGGAAATACTTAAGGCAATGAAGTACATGTATATACTATATCAGAAATTTTAATTTGTGGTCTCTTATTTGTTGATGTTCTCAACAAAATACCAACTGCTTGGATGCGATATAATAACAGATTTAATATCTCATTTGTAGAAGTTTTTATCATGTGTTGCTTGCTTATAGCAATAAAAGTACACAACCACCCAGAGTTGTTTGGGAGTCAGACAATAAGCAAATTAAATTAAGAAAAATAATCATCACTCCTGTGTTCAAAATGCTATTGGTTTTCATAACTATACTGGGTAATAAGCAATGCTGGATAATTTCCATCTCTCTCTTTCTCTTATTCTTTTTCAGAAGTATGTGCTGTAGACTGTGGCACTCATGGTGTATGCATTGGCGGAGCATGTCGCTGTGAAGAGGGCTGGACAGGGATAGCCTGTGACCAACGTGTTTGTCATCCCCGCTGCACAGAACATGGGACTTGTAAAGATGGAAAATGTGAATGCCGAGAGGGCTGGAATGGGGAGCACTGCACCATTGGTAGGCAAACGACAGCCACCGAAACAGGCACATATTGCTTTCTTTTCATAACTTGTAGAAACATAGTTACAGTTGTGTATGGCAACCGGCTGTCCCTTTATGGACTCATCTGCTTCCAATCATTAATTCTGAATGCTAAAGCAGAGACTATATTTTTTATAGTTGGTAGCAGGTTAAAACTTGCAACAATACAAATTATCCTTCTTCATACCCGATTCGGTGTAGCAGGGATATCCTACTGATGAGATTGCTCCACCCAATTTAACTAAGAGGTTATTTTAACCGTTGGCCCCTCTTTCCCTTAGCTGGCCCATTTTCTGAACTACTTCTTTATTAAATATTTCATTCTGAGTGAATCACCTCAATAGCCATCAAGAGCAGGGGTCAAGTTGAGAGGGAACTGCCCTCCTGTTGTTACAGAAATAGCTCCCTAGTATTTCCATGTGTTGTGCTGTGACAGTGGTCATGATGTTTGCCTATAGACTGACACAGCATGGGACGGCTGAAGCAATGCTACAGCACGATGGTCTACCGTTTTCTAACAGCGGGCCGCTCAGCACAGCTTTGGCATCATGCAGAGTGTCAGGCCTAAAAACAACTGCATTGCTTTTGTTATATGTCAACCTAGAAAGTAATAATAAATACAGATTGCTTTAGATCTGTTGGATTATTTTGAATTTTAAACACAAATTACTAAAGGTCTCGCTTCAATGTGCAGACTGTTCCTAGAGAACCCAAATAACTGCTGATAATAGTTTCAGTCTATTGTGTAGCATCCTAATGCAAGCCTTTTTCTTGATCAGATCTTTAGTCTTTAACTTGGAAAGGAAAAATACCCCTCTGTGTACAATTTGAAGTTAAGATAGGAATTCCCTCAATTTGGGTGGGGGGGAATGTTTCCCCATGTCATTTCCATTTTCTTATCTAGGTCTACCCAATCTAGATTGAAAAACTCTGGTCAGTAAATAGATGCTAGCAAAGAATTAAATTTCTCAGCATTTTTTTTTAATAATAGCTAGTGGCCATCTAAACTGTGGCAATCCAGATGAAGTAGCCTTATCAAAATACCCTTAAAAAAACCTGCTACAGCATTAAAAAGTCAAAATAAGAATTGAAATTATAATGGCAACTGGAGACTCTAAAAGGACCGCCCGGTTCCCAGTTAATTGTTTTTCTTTTGAAACAAAATGTGCTTGTCAGACTTGTGTCTTTTATTATTATTTAGGTGTCTCAGTCTCTTTGGGTAGCTAAACCTTTTGGGAAAGACACTTAAATTGGAATGCATGTCTGTCTTCAACATATTTCAAGGTAATACTGAGGTTCATAGCATACAGTTTACTTGCTACTGAAACCAGTTTTTCTAGCTGATGCAGGCTGGTTTCTTTATCTGCAAGGTCTCTTTTTAATCCATGGGGATCAGATTTGAGGGCCACTTTAAGTTTATTTGAGCTTTGTATCTAATCAATCAATGTTCCTAAAAGGTTTATCTTGTTCTTCTAACTTGTGAAAATGTCTGTTTTTTAAAGTGTTTTTTATGTATTTGTTTGTGATTTTATGGTATTGGGTAGCAATCCTATACATGTTTACTTGGGAATAAGCCCCACTGAATTCAATGGTATTTATTTCTTTGTAGCCATGTATATGACTGCACTGTTAATCTGACATTACTGTGCACCCAAAAATTGATATATTTTGATCTGATTACTCAAATGATTCTATGTGACTTTTAGGCCAAATATGAAAATATTTAATTTATTTTTGACAGGGTAGTAAAACAGGAGGACCTTTGGAAGTATTAAGAATCTTCATTAGTGTCTCAGGGATCTGTATTGAGACTGGTGTTTTTTTTTTAATTTGTTCATAAATTATCTGAACACATGGATAAGTAGTGTACCAAGCAGGTCTATGGATGATACTAAACTGTTCAGGATGCTTGAAACAAAAATTGATTGTGAAGGTCTCCAGAGGGATCTGTTTAATTGAGTGGACAGCCTATGAAATAACATTGAGTGGATGGTCAATGAAATTTAGGTAAGTGTAAGTTGATACATGGAAACAAAAAAGCCTTATTTTCATATATACTGGGATGAGCCTTTTTACAGCTCACTATCAAAAAGATACTAAGCCACAGTGAATAGCTGAATTTAATTATCTACCCAATGAATAACAGCTGAAAGTAAGACATATTCCATTCTCAGACCATTAGAATCTATTGACTGTCACATTGAGTGTCAGGATTAAACATATTGCTGGTAGGAACAGGAACAGGAAGAGACATACATTTATTTTCTGCCCCTAGAAGGTATGCCAAAAGCCTGATTTCCAAAAGAATAAGGATCTACAGGGGAGAGGAGATCATTTAATTTTGCTTTATGTTGATGGAATTTTACCAACTGTGCTTGGGTTCAACTGAGCATCCGTGAAAGCCAACAGTAATAAATACACAGTGTGAAAAGAACATCTAGGAAGAAATCAATTCCCATATTCAATGTTTTGAAACATTGTACCTAGTCAACGATATGAGATATTTGATTGATACTGTGATACTTGTTTCCAGCAGAAAGGATGTTAAAATTATGCTTTCATATCTTTGGCCTTCTCCACAGTTGACCATACTATGACTATTCGCCATTAAATTCCTCGACTACTATGCAAAATACCATAACCTGTTATGGTAGATGGTGTTTTGAATATATTAGAATAAAACACATTCCTTCTACATATTTTAAAATTATACTGGGTTTCCCTTGTGGGAAGGGCCTTTATATTTCATCAAGGCTATTGTTTGCAGTTTTTTCTATATGCTACCACTATGCCTGTGCCCAGTAGACCAGCAGGTTCACTCGTAACACCGCTGGATAGTTTTGTCCTATTCGATTGCTCTTTGTATTGAAGACTTTTTTCCCCCCCCTAACTGCTTTTCTTAAAGTAATGGCAATAATAGCAATAAAAGCAGAAACAATTTCTGGAAGAGATGGAATAGGATTTGAAGATTAAAAAAAGAGGAAAAGCACTGTCTCTGACAAAGGCAGCAATTCAGCAAAAATGGCTGGGTGGAAATGAGAGAGTTTCAAAAACCTTCAGTTTCCTATTTCTAAGCTTTTCAATCTAATCTAGAGGAAAGTGAGAAAATCAACATGATTCAATAAAAATAGAAATGTGACTTCTACTAAAACAATAGAAACCAACTTGTTTATTTATTAGATTTATAGGTCTGCCTAATCATCATGTAAACCTGTCTGATATGGATAGTGTTGGAAAACATATGAAGTGTAGAATGTTTCTAGGCTGAAACCCAATTATCCTGAGTGGAAGGCTGGCCCTAATATTAATCAAAGTAAGATGGCTACTCCAGACAACAGATGCTAGGAGGCAGAGATGGCAAGGCAATGTCAAGCATCATTGCTTGTGCCATGTGGTCTACTTTGTATTCTCCAGATGTAGTAGACAATGCTGTCCTAATGCAAACTCTAAAGTAATGGTCAACTGCTATAATTTTGCTAGAGGAAACTGAATATGGAGGCACAATTTTGCCTTTGTCTTAAGTGATAAAGTGTCTTTGGCTGGTATCTCTTCACATAGATAGAGAATAACAATTGCAAATTGATGCCACAGCCAGCAAGGCTTTCATATAACTGAAAATGCATTTTGATTTCATGTATAAAGATGATAAAAACGTGTTCTGTTTCCACTGTGATTGATTCATGGAAGTGCCATATGCCTATTTCTGTGAAATAATTGTACTTTTACTAGTACAAACCAGCTGTCCATAAAGCCTATTGAGTTCAGGATAAGTTCCAAGATATATTGCTAGTATAATAATTAGGTTGCTTAGACAACCCCAAACTGGGTTTTCTGAATTTTTAGGTGAGATGTATCAGTCACCTGCTGTATGAATGCTCAATAATACTGTGGCATATTGAAACCTCTGAGTCTTTGAATTGATTCTGCTAAGTCTTTGTCATATAAGACCTTTGTACAGATCCACTGTCCAAATCTTCATTGTTTCAATGAAGTGATGAGTGATACTGACTAACATAAGGTGGTTAGACAGCCATGATAATAAAGAGTACAGGTATTTTATTTTACTTTTAATTAGGTCTAGCAATTTCAACAGGTAACTGTTCTTGGACATGTACAGTGAAGCTGTCATTGCTAAATGACAAATTCCCCATTGGAGCTATACTACAGTTAAATTCCTATGTTCTCTTGTGCATGGGCTGCACTTGGTTGTAATATTCTGTTGTGACCCGACAAAAGCGCGGACGACAAAAGCGTGCCGACAAAACCGTGTCGCTAAAACCGCAATGTCATCAACACGCCGACAACAGCGCAGCGACAACAGCACGTCGACAGAAGGGTGATTTACAACAGCGTATCGACAGAAGGGCGATTTAAGTTAAGGTAAGGGTTAGGTTTAGGGCTAGGTTTAGGGTTAAGTTTAGGTTTAGGGTTAGGCTTAGGATCTAGGGTTAGGTTTAGGGTTAGGTTTAGGGTTAGTGTTACATTTAGAGTTAGGGTTAGCATTACGTTTAGGGTTAGGTTTAGGGTTAGATTTAGGTTTACAGCATGCTTCTGTCGCCACGCTGTTGTCGGCGCGATTCAGCACTCATTCGTTGGAGCGCTTTAGAACTCACGGTTTTGTCATTGCAGTTTAGTCAGGCGCGCTTTTGTCGGTCGCCCTTTTGTCGGTGAACCATATTCTGTCATATATGGTTTTATGATATTTGTTTAAGATGAAGGTCAGTTAAAAATACTTTAAATAAATCAATATTTTCTCTGGTTTAGTACTCGAAACAGAGAGAGAAAGAGAGGAAGGAAGGAAGGAAGGAAGGAAGGAAAAGAGATGGAAGAAAAAAATGGAATAGTAAAAGGACAAATCAGCAGGAATTTAAAATAGAAGATACAGATAATTTAAATCACCAGTAGATACAGACCATTTGCAAAATAATGGTAGTGGCATTCTGGTTCTACCAAACAAAGAAATATATGTAGAAGAATAAAAAGATTCATCCTAATCTATGTTGAATTTTTTTAAAAAAATGGTATGTAATCCAGCTATTGCAAATGATGTATTGGGACTTACGCCAGTGTTCCTTGGGAAATAAGTCAGAGTTGGCAATCAGCTCTACAACAATCTTCCCATGTTGGTATTTCTATTCTTCTATATTATTTTGTAGTAATATTAATATAATTTTCAGCCTCAGAATTTTTGAACAGTCTATTTCACATTCTAAATGCAAATCTATTTAATATTATATTTATATATATATTTCTCATTGTGATCTAAAATTTCAGGAGGATGAGAATGATTGTTGCATCAATTAGTATTTAAGCCATCTTAAAGAGAGACGGACACTCACACACACACACTCAGTGTGAGTAGTTTAATATTTGGATATTTTCAAAACCTGATTCTTTAAAGAGAAACTTAAATCCTTAAACCTTTCTGATCTGCCGAATGAAGCATCCTTCATTTTCTCCAACTTCTGTCTGCTCTGGAGGGAAAATCTTTTTATCAGCTTGTATGATAAACATAATTAATGATATGCAGGTTTTACAAAGAGTAAAAATGAATGCTGTTTCAGGAGATGGTACAACACATACCAGTATGAATATCAATTTTCTTTCACATTCCTTCGTGTGTGCTTCTAGTCATGATTAGAAATTGCTACAGCATACTGCAAGTCTCCCCCCTTCTCTTTCACCATCAGGATGGAATATATATGACCTTATTTCTTTTCTAGTCCACTTTGAAAAGGCAATAAATTTATTTTTCAGTCATACAGCTTGCATTTCATCCAGGACTTCAAAGACGTGCATCCTGCAGATATCTGTAAATGACTTCCTGACCTAAATCAGAGTATTTCTTTCCTTTGGTGGAATTTCTACATGAACTATATTGATTCTGTTGCCAATTCCAGAATCTGTATAACCCTTGCCCCCCAAAAGAGGAGGGGGTTAGGTTTGCTCAAGCTGCTTATCTAGCTATTGAAAGGACAGCTCTAGTTTGGTGTTCTGAAGTGTATTCAGTGCAACAGCCGACCATTAATGTTTCAACAATGTCATTTTCTGTGTTATTTTATACCTGCGGTGTCAAGCACCTGTTTCAGTGAGTTGAGCGAATTGCATGATATTGTTGGAGACAAAATGATAGAAGTATTTTAACTGTGGAAATTAAATCTGGTGTTAGACTGTCCAATGCTATTAAATCAAATCAGAAGTTCAGAGCTTTAAAGCTTGTTCCCAATAAACCTTTTAGATATTCAGATATTTTGTGTAAAAATATTTTCGGCAGGAACTTAATATCATACAGTTCAATAAATATTTTAATGTCAACAAAGTAATAATTATTCCTCAGTGAAAAATCTGGAATAGGCATACTACAGGAATATACATAAGCAGGAGTCAGACTGGATGCTCTTTACTAAGAAATAAAAAAAAATGAGAAAAGATACTAATCTGAACTATAAAAAGGACTCTAACCTTCTTTTGGTGTATATGTGTGCTGTCTGGCACATTTTCTTCTAATATTAGTGCAGGTTATCTACTCTGCCTCATGTTTATTTCAGTGGTTCTGTTACTGGCTAAAAATGCAGTCTATTCATTTATCACTTAAATCAAAGTCACATAATGTGGCACAATTGTTCATCAAATAGTGATTCCTATAACCAGCCTAGGCTGAAGCAGTAAAAGAGACACACACGCCCCCAAAAACCCCTACCTTCTGGAACTTCCCCAGATTGTGTATATTAATAGCAGTAGCACTTAGACTTATATATTGCTTCACAGTGCTTTACAGCCATCTCTAAGCAGTTTACAGAGTCAACATATTGCCCCCAACAATCTAGGTCCTCATTTTACTGACCTTGTAAGGATGGAAGGCTGAGTCACCTTGAACTGGTGAGATTCGAACTGCTGAAGTACTGGCAGTCATCCGTCATCACGATTGTTAATATAGTTTTATCACAATATTTAGTTTTGAGGTCTCTGCAACAGTTAGTAAAACTTTGTAGTATGTAAAAAGGCAGATTTGAAGTGACCTATGATGATCCTATTAGACTATTCCCTATGTTGCAATTCTTTAGATAAAATGGCTATGAATAAAGAGTTTGGAATAGCATTGGAATTCTGCTGCCTACTTTCAATGTTTCTCCCATCAAATCTCTGTTCTTGAGCTAAGAAGAGCTTAGAGAAGAGTTGAGAACTCCACAATTTTTTATATTGATTGATTGATTTTTACTAGTCTTTTGAGTGGACACTTCTGTTCACTCTAATAATTGCTTCATTTAATAGAAAAATGTGGAAATACATAGACCTATGTTCTCACAGACTCTCGGACTCAATTACTTCAGATTTCATTCCTAGGATAAAGTTTCCAAAGTGGTCTGAACACTGTACTGTATGTAACTTACATCATCACATAATTACATTAATATTATAAATCAATGTGAATAGCAAAAACTACAGGTAGTCTCAATTTAATGATCACTCATTCAGTGATCATTTAAACTTACAGTACTGAATAAGTGGAAGTTATGACCAGTCTCAAGTTCCTGAGTTCTGGCTACCACAGTGCCAAGGTTCCCTCCCAGCTTCTCATAATAAAGTCATTGGAGAAGCCAGCAGGAAGTCAAAAGTCTTGGTCACATGAAGTCCTCACTTATAGCCTGGACAATCCTCACTTAGCAATGGTAGCTGGAACTGCCATCACTAAGTAGCATGTTCCTGTGTGACATCATGCTTTACAATGCATCATTTAGCAATGTCAGTTCTGGTCCCAGTTGCTATTGTCAACCAAGGACTAGCTATATTAATATAGGAAATATATTAAGTCAGTTTCGATTTAATAGAGATTTGGATGTAACAGATACACTTTCTATCCAATTACTCTGTTAAATTAAGGTTTTATAGAACTGGTATTCTTAAAAAGCATTCAATTTTGATAAGTGTCAAACTAACACTTATCAGAAAAGAGATGGTTAATTTTTGTTCGGGTACACAATTAATGGCAACACTATTACCAACTATTATATGTGAGCAACGTCCTAACACATCTGGAATGTAAAAGTTAATTTTCTTCACAGAATACTACAAAAGCTTTGAGCCTGTTATTTTCAGGCGTTTGGAGTGTAGTCCACTGCAGTTCTATTGTCACTGGAAAAGAACGCAATTAGATGCATAAGATTGGTCCACTTCAGAGAATTATTAACCTAAATTATTTTGAATATTGCAATATACATATATACATATACATGCATGTATATACATATGCATACATACACATACATATACTCATGCATACATATATGCATACATATACATACATACATACATACATACATACATACATACATACATATTGTTGATTTAAATCAACAATATGATTTATTTTCCAGAAAGACTGAGTTTTTTAAAAGCCAGGAAGAATAGAAAATAACCTTTCCCCTTGTTTAGAACTTTTTCTTTTTTTCTTTTTTTATTAGCTAGCGATTGCTTAATTTGTAATATCAAAATAGAGACTTACACGAAGTGATTGCTTGAGCCTTTTCTAGAGGGAGTCCCACAAGGATGGATTTTTAAAATCTTATCTTTAGCATTTGCAAATTCAGAATGTGCAGATGCAGAAAAGTAATTCTCAGAGACGATTGTAATTCCCATAAAACCAAAGGGACATCAGGGCGGATGACAAAACATTATTTTGTTTTCACCACTGAGAATTCTGGAAAGGGGTATTTAGTTCTTTCAGCATATTGCCATCAACTTTTCAGCACGTGGTGAGTAGCTGCCAAAGAGACATCTTTGTTTTTCCCTTTAATGAAACAGGGCAGAATGTGTGTTTAAGATTTTCTAATCCTATTCCCCTCTGGGAGACAATAAGGAAATTAGCATCATATAGTGCAAAGCCTTATGACAGCAGGCAGAAGGCTTGCTTATCATTCAGTTTTAAAGCAAGGATTTTTTTTAAAAAAAATCTGCATTATGTAAAGTATTTACGGTTTGGATTTTGGTTTAATTCTATTTTTGTTTTACTTTCCTCCGTGTGTTACATTAAATTTTATTCCTTGGGTAAAATGAATTAGAACACAAGACAACAGAAATGCAGCTTCATTCTGATAAGCCATATTCCCTGCTGATCTGGTTTCAAAGACATTTAGTAATGGTAGCAGAGTGCAGATAATATAATAAAAGCAAAACCTTTTGTTTTCTGTTCCCCGTAAATTCTGAAATGCAGCATTGATTTCAGACTACATTTTTGTTTATATCTGCTTTTGAGAGTTACATCGGCATGGGGAAAACAAATGAAATGTGTTGCTGCTTTCTTTGTTCTGGTAGAAATTGATAAAAAAAAATGTGGGGCAGAGGGAAAAACAAAGATTTGAATATTAGGTTCATTGAATTGCTTAATGGACGACATAGGAGGAAATGCGAATTGCTTTTGCTTCTTGCTAATTGATTCTTCATTGTAAGGCCAATCTACATATTTCTGATTATCGCAAAAGAAAAAAATATATGTAGCTCAGGCCTGAAAAGTGGAAAATTTGGTGTTCTCTGAGTTTGGTTGTTTGCTTGCACATATTTCATTAGCCTATTAGATAATGCCATCATTACTAGTGAGTGTACAGTGTGCTTGTCCTATCAATATGGCAGGAATATTTTCTCATTGATGGTTCTTTGTTTAATGTATTATTTTCTGCTTGATTGTTTGTCTATTGTTAATCCCTGCTTCTCTGGGAGTTGGTTTCTGAAGCCACTATGTAGGAAAGACAAACAGAAGACTAGCATGAATGCCAACCAGCAGTTAGAAGATATTTTGAAAATTCTTTACTGTCATAACACATGGACAAACTCAACCACAGTTTCAGCTGGGAAATTGTATGAGCATCCTAGAGCAAACTAAATCCAGAAAGTCTAGAAAATCAATGGAAAATTAGCATTCAGACATCAAATCAGTAATCAATAGACACACAGTTCTGTGCATAGTGCTGAGAAGCTGATGTAGAAAAAAAAACTATGCAAAAGTTCAATTATAATGTGAAAATGCATAAGATTACATAAAGAATAACACATCTGTATTTTATATAAATTAAAATAGCAATACTATCTCCAAAAGATTTTTGGACAAGATCCATGGCAGAAGAAGAAGAAGATAGGATGAAACAAAAAAAGAGAGATAGAATAATATAACTCTTTTAAAAATAAATAGAAAGGAAAACATCTATTTGGCTTGAGCCATTTCCACACCATCGTTTGTGCAACAGATTTTGATTTCCTCCACCCTCAATATCTGCACATATTAGTAGGAACAGCAGTGCATCCATTTGCATCAAAATATTGTAAATTGAATCTTGATTTGTGTGTTGTCAGCGTAGTACTTTAAGAGCTGACCAGCTGCTACAATGATGCACTGATGTAATGATGGGAATGAGTCAGCAAGGTTTTTAGCTGTTATCCTTTTAAGAGCCTGTATGATAAGAAGAGGTCCTGTTAGGGTGTCTCTCTCGCCGTGTGTTCTTCCATGCTATAATTTACTGCTAGTTTGACTTCTGCCTATAGTACATGTATGTACAGTATATATTCTTTTGTAGATAAAATCACTATTTATTACAGACATCTGTTTGCTTCTAGGTTGTCTCATTTGGTAAAGCTATGCATCACTTTGGCAGTCTTCTATTATTTCTTTACTGTGTATCTCCAACTTTTAAACTTTTGTTCAACCTTTTACAGTTTATGTTGTATAACTTTTAAAAGTCTAGTACAGGGGTGTCAAACTCGCATCGTCACGGCATTGCCGCGTAACATATAAGGACTGCCCAGCACGTGACTCATCCCACCCATGGGTCGCGAGTTTGACACCCCTGGTCTAGGATTTTGGAGTCCTGAAATGTATAGTAGTAGAGGAATGTTTCATATTATTGTATATTATTTTGCCTCTGTTTGGGATTCTAAGCATATGGTTGATGGATAACCAGTAGCAATTCTTAAACAAGCTTGGTTTGAACCAATGTAATAATATTGTTTCATACAATATTCCTAAAGCGGCAATCCCCAGTCTTTCTGGCTCCAGAGATAAGTGGGGGTGGTAGAGGAAAAGGGTTGGTTTTGTGCATACAACCTAATCCTGCACATCTGCAAATGAAACTTTGTGCACTTGCCTATCACTTGTGTGGCCCATTTCCTAATGAGCTGAGGATCGGTACCAGTACTGGTCCATGGCTTTGGAGTTGGGGACCCCTGTCCTAAAGGAAAACATTGGGAATTATATACAGAACTCCTTGTGGACATTTGAGATAATTTTGCATCTAAAAGATATTAGGTTGCAATATTGCAGTTAGCTGAAAAGCCAGTTTTCAGATAAGCATGATTCAAAGACTATCTAGCAAACTGTCAAGGGGAAAAAATCATTTAAAATATGGCAACTTTTTAGTAAGATAGAAAAATAAGTAATCAGCTATTTACTTTCATTTGGAATTTAATTTATCTGTGTTCTGTCTCTAAACAGCTTGTATCTTCTTTCTTTCTCTGTGTTTAAACTTTGATTCTCTTGGTCCCCCATGGAACTTTTCATACTTGAATGAATTGATAAATTGATAAAAAAAATCAATTGCTTGTTTAAAAGGGCAAAAATAAATTTTGCTTGGTTGTAAAAATGGTTTATTAAATAAACAGAAAGTAGCAAAATATTTTAAAATATTAATCTTTTGATAGAATACACATGTTGACAATCCACAATATATATATTGATAATCTTTATAATTGTTTAAATATATAACAAGCATTTTAAAGAAGTTTGTTAGAAACTATTAGCTAAGTAAAATCCCTATTATATATACATTCAGACCTTTTATAATATAAACTACAAAAAATCATTTCCATTGTTCAGCTGATTTTATTATTTCTGTATTAGATTCAAAATTCACAATCATAACCAAAATTTTGGACATAAATGCATACAGAATAACAAAGTGTACATGCACCATGTCCATAAAGCATACAGTCTTTATTTCTTTATGTAAGGCAGCAAAAGAAATAGTGGAAATAATTCTATGAAAGCACATTTAAATTTTTCATTTTATATGTTGAATTCTGCCTTCATTAATCCATATCAACCTGTTGGAAGAAATATCCATCTGGTTCAGTTCCAAGCCGGGAAGAAGTCACTGGAGACAAAATGGAGCTTGGGGGCTGATTGGAAAGATGGCTTAATGATGAACAGAACCACCAAGCACATGGGTTCTGGGCAGCTGATCACATGGAGTTGAGAGTGGGTGACTTTTATACCTTCTCTTAGCCTTTGCACGTACACTTCCTGTTCCTGTGCAAGAACATGCATTCTATCGGCTGTTGTAGCTGGCTCTGCAGGTTGTCTGACCTAAGTTTATTTGAAGTTTAGAGGGTAATGCAATGTCCTTGGGAGACACTGCAATGTGGTGAGCTCTGCTGCTAGATGGTAGTGGGTTAATCTTGTTATGTCTTGAAGGCTCATGTCTTAATCCCATCACCTTGGAACTGAAGGTCTTTTGTTTTGCAGATTCATTCATTCATTCATTTATTGAATTTATAGGCCGCCCAATTCCAGAGGACTCCGGGCGTCTTACAGAAATGAAAAATATTTTAAAAAGGATTAAAACAACAAGATACAACAAGATTAAGAAAACACAACATGCACCCAATCAAAGGGGGGGCTGGACCTCAATCAAGAGGTCAACAGCCCCAGGCCTGCCAGAAAAGCCAGGTTTTAATAGCTTTATGGAAGGCCATGACAGTGGGTAGGGTCCGGATCTCTGGGGTAGCTCATTCCATAGGGCCGGAGCGGCAACAGAGAAGGCCCTACTCTGAGGTGTCGCCTGCCGGCATTGTCCAACTGAAGGCACCGGAGAAGGCCCATCCTGTGCGATCTTATTGGTCTTAGGGAGGCTAGCCCAATTTTTTTTCAAAATATCTGCTGGGGAGAGGGAGATGGGGCTCTGAGTTTCTGTCTCCCTTAAGATTTTTATTTCTCTTTTAGGGAAAATATTTATCCTGCCATTTTTAATATTTCTCAAAATATTTCATTCTTATAGGAGGGGGTGGGTGCTAACTTTCTACAAACCGATTATGGTATATAAATGATCTGAAAATAAAACCCATGTAAGACGACTTTGCTTGAAATTTGTTTCCAAATATTTTGTTATGTCCCAGCATACCTGAATTTGTTTGACACTAAATCTTTCTGGGCACCTTTAATATAAAACGAGGGTGCTTTCCTCTCTCACGCACACTTCCATACCTCCCATGGCAATGAAAAGTTTCTGACAAAGAAGTGTATCCAATTGCTCCTGACCTGTTTTTGATTCTCCAAGCTTTTCAAAGCCCTGATCTTTGTTCACAATTATAATAAAGAATCAAAGCATGGTTATTATGCATTGTTCAATAGCCGACCTCTTTCATAATGGATGGCTGAATAAGTCAGAGTTGTCTGATTTACATATTATCCCAAACCATAAATCATGGTTTATAATCACAGTGTTTGGATTACCATAACAGAGGAGGCTTAAAGCAAAAAAATATTATGGTCAAGTATGATGAGTAAAGCCACATGTAGCCAAAGTTTATGGGAAATCATAAACTTTTAGTTCCCAAATATTTTGCAATCATTTGTGATACCCTTACAGACCTATCCTCTACCTCTCCTGAATCTTGTGAGATAACTAAAAGTTATTTAAGTATCTTACAAGATTTGGTGAGCATTGGAAGATGAACATTGGAAAATGTTGAATGTCCTGATATCTTCTATATTCATTTTTAAAAATGTTGTTTCATTTGGCTGGGTAATGTGATTTTTTTTTTTGCTGCAGAATCCTGTGATCAATTCCTGTCTCCATCATTGCAAAGTAATTACCTTGTCTATCAAGGGAATAGGCTTCTCTTTAAATAAGTATTTTATACTTCACAGAACAATTTTAATTTACTATGAATGTAAGACAACAATATCTCATCCAGATGAGGTGGTGGCAGATAAATCTTATAAATAAATGCATCAAATGCATTAATTAGCAGATCCTGCTCTCAGCAATGGGTTGGACTCCATGATATGCTGAAATTGTTTCCAATTCTATGATTTATGGATTATTTTAAAGGAGTCTTTTAGGAATAACAGATATTGTACTGCAGTACCCTATCCCCATGATACAAGGAAAAATAAGGAAACAATTGACTTCACAGTTTGTTTTGTACACAAGTAATAGAACAGAACTGCCTAGGATTAGCTACCAGTACTTCTCATAAAGTTGCTGGGTTTTAGACAAATTTTTAGATAAGGTAGATTTTGTATCCAAACAGTCACAGTACAATTAATAAGGCCCAGATCTACCCTGCGATTGAAAATAAAGGTAGAATTGAAGCCTAACATAGATTTTAAAGATTATGAGAACTTTACAGAAACTTCTCACATCAAATAATTTAGTATTTGTTTATTGTTACCTATGTTTACTTATTTATTACATTTATAATAATGATAAAACTATTACTTTTTTATATTGGAATCATTGTTGAGGATTATAATAACCCAAAATTCATGAGAAAAGCAGTATTTTTTATTTTGAATATAAATCAGCAACTTTTTTCACATTTGGCTCCTGCAGTCCAGATTCATATCCCCTAATCATTCGCATACAGAAGTACGTTTACCCACTTTGAGAGGTGGGTTCCTGGATCTTCCAAGTATTGGTTGAAAAGCTGAACCTCTCCATCTTGTCTGTTTCCTTGCTTTTCACTATGCAATTTTGAACTGTCACACGTTATTTAGGATGATGCCTGCAGCAGGGCAGCAACGATAACAAGAATTCCAGTTGTATAGATCAACAGGTCCTTCATGGGATAAATAAAGCTGCATCTTAGACAATCCCAGCAGCAAAGTAGGACAACAGCAGTGAAATCCCTGGTTCTGTAAGTGTGAGTTCATTCCCTCTAGGTTAATGAGTAAGACAATTAGCAAAAGAGTCATCGGATAATGAAACAAAGTACTTAGTACCTATCCGAGCTTGGTCTAACTTGTACACGCTGCTTGGAAAGGTTGTAACCTGGATGGTTACAATGCTTGTACTAATTCTCATGCTTTGTAGAAGGGCAGATTTGATTAGCTCAGGTAGCTAAAGCACCAAACATTAGGAAAGGTAATGTATCCAGTATGAGTGATTTATGTATTATAAACACATCCTTTTGATTTTAGATGCCATTAATGTTTTGCCCTGAAAGCTTTTTCAGAATAAAATATATTAGTCAAGGTGCTAGCATGAGAGCAACAAAACACAACAAGCCTGAGCTTCTTAATAACCTTGCACTCCATTATTATGAAAAAAGCAATGGCAGAGCACTGTGCTACAAATACTCATCCTTAATATATTTGTTTAAGGCTCTACAGATCCTTGGAATATGATTTAGTGTTACGATCAATTCCTTCATTGTGAGAAATCATGCCATTAATATAAAAAGGTAAAATTGTTCAGATGTAAAACTAGTCCTCTGGATAGCTAAGCTTATGGCCGCATTTCTCAGATAGACTAAGGCAGCCTTTTTTCAAAAGACATGTGGCCATCATTGAATCAGTGATTGCTCTTGGTTAGGAGCACCGCCCCCTAGAGTCAGGAACAACAAGCACATAAGTGCAAGGGGAACCTTTACCTTTTATTAGCAATTTGGTTGCAAAGCATTTATGACACTGCATGCAGTACTTTCAACTACCAGTTCCTCATTGCCCAGGAATGCAGTTAGTTTCAGACAAATTTGTTTCACGGTTTATTTGCTGTGCAGTGTAAAAATCTTCCCTTTTTTAAAGCAGTTTATCATTTATTTGGTTTGGGGGCAATGAGCTTGCATTTTCTTTTTGGTCATTGAACAGCACATTTGCCACAGCCATAACAACTCTTAAGTACTCAACTAGCATCCAAGATGAAAGCATAAGGGATGATGTTCACCATCAGACTGGAACTTTTTTCCTCAGCTTTGGGAAAGGGAAAATTGGTTCGTGTCATTTGATTAATGAACTGCCTCTATCTCTGCAAGTCTTCCCCTCAGCTGAGAAAGATAAAAGTCGGTTGGTACCAATGCTGGGATGCAAGACCAGCCCAAAGGCTTTGGTTGGTGAGGATATTGCAGAGAGAACTTTTAGAAGAGGTTCATATTTTTCTTTCCATCATCTATCTAAGTAGCCTAGAATCAGATACTTCAGTCTACTCCTCCTACAGCAGTATTCCAGTTAAATTGAATGTTCCCATAGAATGGGTGGTGGGACAGAGATGAGCAAACAGCTGTCCAGAATAAGCAAGGAAAAGGTACATTTTCAACATGGAGCAGGAGAGATGTGATAAAAAGGTGACAATTGATCTAACCACCAGGTATAGTGAGGAATTCACTAGAATTCCTATAAGAATCCATGGCTCCAGATGTTCTTGTGGAGATACTAAATGGGTAGGAAACAAAATTCTTTTAATTCTTATTTATTTATAGATACTTACCATTTACTGTAGTGAAAGAATATCTTCTAATATTTTTAATGGAATACTTTCTCTTAGTTGAACTGTAGTAGTTCTACTTTTCCTTCATTTTTCCCCTTGCATGTCCAAGATACAAAATAATAATCAAGATTAACAAAAATTGACTGCCATTCTTCTGACTTTTAGCAGGGAATGTTGCATGTGACGTAGATGCAACACAAGACTGGTAACCTATTCTACACTTTCTGCGTCTCACTGAAAAGCATTATGTAAAAGATATCATTTGAACTTTCCTGAGGCTGGTGATTGGCGCTGCCTGCTACAAGGAGGGAGTCAGAGAGACAAAGTGGACTAAGGTAGTCGCCCTTTAACTCCATTTCATTTGAACTTTCCTGAGGCTGGTGCTTGGAGCTGCTGGCTACAAGGGGGGAGTCAGAGAGACAAAGAGGACTATGGTAGTGGTCCTTTAACTCCATTGCATTTGAACTTTCCTGAGGCTGGTGATTGGAGCTGCTGGCTACAAGGGGGGAGTCAGAGAGACAAAGAGGACTACGGTAGTGGTCCTTTAACTCCATTTCATTTGAACTTTCCTGAGGCTGGTGCTTGGGGCTGCTGGCTACAAGGGGGGAGTCAGAGAGACAAAGAGGACTACGGTAGTGGTCCTTTAACTCCATTTCATTTGAACTTTCCTGAGGCTGGTGCTTGGGGCTGCTGGCTACAAGGGGGGAGTCAGAGAGACAAAGAGGACTACGGTAGTGGTCCTTTAACTCCATTTCATTTGAACTTTCCTGAGGCTGGTGCTTGGGGCTGCTGGCTACAAGGGGGGAGTCAGAGAGACAAAGAGGACTACGGTAGTGGTCCTTTAACTCCATTTCATTTGAACTATCCTGAGGCTAGTGATTGGAGCTGCTGGCTACAAGGGGGGAGTCAGAGAGACAAAGAGGACTAAGGTAGTGGTCCTTTAACTCCATTTCATTTGAACTTTCCTGAGACTGGTGATTGGAGCTGTTGGCTACAAGGGGGGAGTCAGAGAGACAAAGAGGATTAAGAACTAATCATATATCTATAAACCAAAATAGTAATAATACATTCTGGATTAGTGCGCTTGAGATTATGATTTTATTTTATTTCAAAATGACTGGCTTAGTTCAACGTAATAGCTGTTTTGCACCTGTCTTTCGTAGTACTCTTTTCAAATTTGGATACGGTCCCCTTTGTAAACAAATTACTAGTCTACATAGACAGATTACCTATCTAGAATCTCTAATCTGTGCTCTCCAAGCAGAAATTAGGTGTCCAATTTGGCCATTCCACTCTATGGAGATGCCACGCTATCATCCCCCTCTACCGCAAAAATCCTGCAGGAGAAAAGCAGTCTGGACAACCGTAGGATCAGGCAGGATGAGAGCTGTGAACCATAAACACAAAGCTTTTGCTGTGACTCAGCATAACAGATATAGCGCCCTTGCTGACCTTAATAGGGACACTAAAGGGATAGGTCAAGGTAGTTGTTATAATGATGACTCAAGCAGGGGATTGTGGTCCAAAATGAAGAACTTTCTTCGGAATGGCGAAATGAGGAACCAGGTATCACACATCAGTCACACAAGAAGAGCAAGGTATGCAAAAAGAAAAGTCATCTTCTCTTCAATCGTAAGGGATGTAAATTTAGGAAAGGATATGGAGGTTTTAAAAGAGGTCAGGTGTCTACCAGGTGCTATTGCCAGCAGAGACAAGAGGCATATTCTTAAGATAGTCAAGAATGCAAGTAAGGAGTGTGATGTTGATGCTATTATACATCTTGGCACAAATGATCTGTCCCAAAAAGATATACTTTCTGTGCAGAATGATTTCCTGAGCTTGGGGTATGAACTTAGTAGTATAGCTTGTAGACTTATCTTTTCAGAGGTTTTACAAGTATATAAGGAACAAAAAGGGAAGAGCCAGTACCTAGCAGAGTTTAATGTGTGGCTAAAGAAGTGGTGTAAAAGGGAAGGCTTTGGTTTTATTAGCTATGATGTCTGCAGCTGGTCCAATGAAAAACTGTACAAAAGAGATGGTTTGCACCCATCCAAGAAAGGGACTGAGTTACTTGGCATTAAATTCACAGATTGTCTGGATAAACATTTAAACTGAACAGCGGGGACAAAGAATTAATTGATACAGAATATTTCCATCCCCAGCAATCTAAAATTCATAGGGTTATCAGTACATGTAACATAGATGTTTGTGTGGGTAAGATATCACTCCTGCTGTGAAGCAAAACCAAGCATTTAATAATGAATGCCATATCATGTGCATGAATCATACAAGTGGCAAGAAAATAGGGGCAGTCAAACATAACACAGGTTATGTAGACAGTAAACACAGGGTCAATCAAAATGGACTTAAATGTCTATACACCAATGCACAGAGTATGAGGAATAAACAGATTGAATTAGAAATTCAAGTAAATGAGGGCAGATACAATATTGTTGTCATTACAGAAAATTGGTGGGATGAAACCCACAAATGGAACATACAGCTAGAAGGATTTAAATTATTTAAAAGAAATAGATCAAATAAAAGAGGAGGTGGAATTGCATAGGAAATAACTACATCTCTACAGAAATAGAGCACAACAATGATGAGAACTATCTTGAATGCATTTGGGTCAATATTAAAGGTTGGGGGGAGAAATGACATTGCCATAGGTCTATACTACAAGCCACCCAACCAAGCAGAGGAAGTAGATGAACATTTTGCTAGTCAGCTAACTAAGGTATGTAGGAAGCACACCACAATAGTATGGGGGATTTTAACTACCTTGACATCAACTGGGAAACAAACTCTGTACCAAGTGGAAGATCCAACAGGTTCCTAACAAACCTAGCAGACAACTTTGTTTCCCAAAAAGTAGAGAAGGGAACAAGGGGATCAGCCATATTGGACTTAATTCTCACTAACAGAGAGGAAATGATAGAAGGTGTTGAAGCACAGGAACCCTGGGGGCAAGTGACCATGCAATACTGGAATTCAACATTATGCAAACACAAGTCAAACTAGAGTCTTGGACTTTGACACAAGTCAAACTAGATTCTTGGACTTTAAGAGAGCTAATTTCAATAAACTTAGAGAGAACTTGGGAAGAATTCCATGCCTGAGAATCCTCAAGGGGAAAACAACTCAAGAAGCTTGGGAATTTTTGAAAAATGAGATTACAAATGTCCAGTCTAGCACGATACCAATAAAGAAGAAAAATAACAGCTCCCAAAAGAAACCAACATAGCTGTATAAAGAACTTTCTGACAAATTGAAAGACAAAAAATATAAGTATAAAAAGTGGATCTTGGAGCACTGGGGAACTGGCAGAGGACTAGAAAAGAGCTGATGTAGTTACCATCTTCAAAAAAGGAAAAAAAATAGATCCAGGATACTACAGACCTATCAGCCTGACCTCAATACAGGAAAGATTCTGGAAAAGATAATCAAGCAACGAATTAGCAAACACTTAGAAGTAAACAAAATAATAGCCAAAAGCCAACGTGTGTTTGTCAAAAACAGATCATGCCAGACTAATCTTATTGCATTCTTTGACAAAGTGACAAAATTAGTGGAGCAGAGAAATGTCGTTGATATAGTTTACTTGAATTTCAGTAAGGCATTTGATAAGGTAGACCATAACCTACTACTAGATAAAGTAGAAGAATGTAGATTAGACAGCATCACCACCAGATGGATTCGTAACTGGCTGACCAACCGCACTCAACATGTAGTCCTCAATGGAACTACATCTATATGGAGGAAAGTATGCAGTGGAGTACCCCAAGGCTCTGTTTTAGGCCCAGTGCTCTTCAACATCTTCATCAATGATTGGATGAGGGAATAAATGGGGAACTCATCAAATTTGCAGATGACACCAAGATGGCAGGAATACCCAATACTCCAGAAAATAGGTTAAGATACAGAAGGATCTTGACAAACTTGAACAGTGGGCACTACCTAATAAAATGAAATTCGATTGTGAAAAGACTAATGTTCCACATTTAGGCAAGAAAAACAAAATGCACAGGTACAGTATAGGTGATACCTTGCTCAATAGTAGTAACTGTGAGAGGTATCTTGGAGTCCTAGTGGACAACCATTTAAATATGAACCAGCAATGTACATCAGCTGCTAAAAAAGCCAACACAGTTCTAGGCTGCATAAACAGAGGGATAGAATCAAGATTGCATGAAGTGTTAATACCACTTTACAATGCCTTGGTAAGGCCACACTTGGAATACTGCATTCAGTTTTGGTCGCCACAATGTAGAAAAGATGTGGAGACTCTAGAAAAAGTGCAGAGAAGAGGAACAAAGATGATTAGGGGATGGGGACTAAAACATATGAAGAACGGTTGCAGGAACTGGCTATGTCTAGTTTAATGAAAAGAAGGACTACGGGAGACATGATAGCAGTGTTCCAATATCTCAGGGGTTGCCACAAAGAAGAGGGAGTCAAACTATTATCCAAGGCACCTGAGGGTAGAACAAGAAGCAATGGGTGGAAACTAATCAAGGAGAGAAGCAACTTAGTTAGAACAATTAATCAGTGGAACAGCTTGCCTCCAGAAGTTGTGAATGCCCCAACGCTGGAAGTCTTTAAGAAGATGTTGGATAGCCATTTGTCTGAAATGGTATAGGATTTCCTGCCTAGGCAAGGGGTTGGACTAGAAGACTCCAAGGTCCCTTCCAACTCTGCTATTGTATTATTGTATTATATATATGATGGGCCAATCCATTAAGGATCAGGGAAGATTATGACTTTTAACGCAATGAAAGTAAACAAAAAGGCAAATGCTTTGAGAACACTGAAAAATGGTAATGCTTGAGATGTAAATGGTGTGGTTGGGGAAATGTTGAGATGTGGGTGTGGTTTTCTTATGGAGTACTTGTGTGACTTCATTGATATGCATGTGAAGACTGTACCTGTGCCTGATAATTGGAAAAATGCTGTTTTTGCTCCTTTATATAAAGAGAAAGAAAGCCAGAATCAATGCAAAACTACACAGAGATTAATTTGTTAAGCATCCACAGGAAGACATATGCCAGAAGTCTGATTAAAACGGATGTTAAGGCAGAAAATTGGAAAGGGGAGTGCTGCTTTATGCCGGAGAGGAGATGAGCAAACCAGAGCTGCTTTTGTGCGCATTGCTGAGAAAGGTCTGAATGTTAGAAAAGACATTTATTGTATGCTTTGTGATTTAGAGAAAGCTTGTAAAGTGAATAAATTTGAATTATGGAATGTTCTGCATTGATATGGAGTTGAAGGTTGATTGTTGAATGTGATAAAAGTGGTTTATGATGGAAGCAAGAATATGTGAAAATAAATTGAATGCTTAGCAAATTATTCAATACTGAGCCATTGAATACTAAACAAGACAAGAATGTAGGATATCTCCTTGATTGCTTAAAGATTATTTGCTTAACATAATATTGGAGTTGTATGACTTGGGATTATGATTGTGTATGTACCATTGTATACAGAAGGTGGATTGTTGGTTGAGAACCCAAATAATTTTCAGGGAATGCTAGAGAGTATGATGCATTGAAAAACATAGGTCTGAAAAATATGTCGAACTATCATGCTAGACTGAATGGACTAAACAAGTGCAAATTATACAAAATTATAAACAAAAACCCTTAAAAGAAGCTGAAGTTGTGTATCTAGTTAGAATGCTTAATAAAGATGGGGAAATGGATGGAAAAAAATTAAGTGTTTAAATTTTGGAAGTAAAGTGTATTGTACAGAATGAATGTTTGTTGAAAGAAATAAAAAAATCAGTACATGTAACAGCATGTCTGCTTCGTTTCATGGGAGTGAGAATTGAGCATGTTAAAAGAAACCTTAATATAAGTTGAATGTCATGGAAATTGATGTTTGTGGTAAAATGATAAGAGTTAATACTAAGAATGGATGAATATTGAATGGGTGTGGACTGAATATATGAGTGAGTGTCTAGTGCAAAAAGTATATTGACATATTTTGGTCATATGGTGAAAATAAATTAAAAGTTTAACTGCAAAACAAATATAAGAAAGAGGAATGGAAAGAAGACTAAGAAAATATTGGGTAGATGGAACAAAAGAGGGGAGATGTTTAAAGAACAAAAGGTGATTTATTGTATGAAGTGGTTTATAGATGTAATGGAAACAAAAATGATTTGGAATGGTAAAAAAAAGTATGGAGACATAGAATGAATAGTGTTGGCATAAACTAAATGTAGCTCTACACTGTAGCCCTTCATGGTATTGGACCTGGGTACTTGAGAGACCGCCTACTGCCAATTACCTCCACTAGACCAATTAGATCCCACAGACTAGGCCTCCTCCGAATTCCATCAGCTGGCCAGTGTCGACTGGCGACTACCCGGAGGAGAGCCTTCTCTGTGGCTGCTCCAACCCTTTGGAACGAACTCCCCGTGGAGATTCGTATCCTCACCACCCTCCAGGCCTTCCGCATGGCCCTTAAAACCTGGCTGCTCCGACAGGCCTGGGGCTAAAGACTCGCTGCCCCACTTCGAATGGTATGATTGTTGTGTTTTTTTAAACTATGTATGGTTTTTATGTTTTTTTTATAATTTTGTTTGTTTTTCCCCTCCCTTTGAGTTGTGAGCTGCCCTGAGTCCCTTTCAGGGAAAAGGGCGGCATACAAATAAATTAAAATGAAATGAAATGAAATGAAATGTTTTCTTTAATTCATAGTTTTAATTTATTTGTTCTACTATTTATAGCTTTTTTTCCTGCATATACATTTATCTGTAGTCACTTTGCTTTGCCCATATCCCAGCAAAAGAATTTTAGTTGCAGACATCCTACAAAAACCCAAAGAACAGAAATACCAATTCTTCCCTTTTTGTTCCGTGTTAAATTATAATGCTGGATAAACCCTTTGAACAGTGCCCTACCAACATGAGAAGGGTTTGTGACCTGCCATGTTCTGATCTGCAATTGCGCTGGTACATGATATTTATTCACTGCTTTTGCTACCACCTTATTGCATTGCTCGATTAGCCAAGAACAATTGAAAGCCTGCCAGCAAGTTGCTGTCTCTAGATTCCAAATTGTTAAAATTTGACACCTAATGAAAAAAGCACTCTTTTGAATGAGGCAGGAAGAGTCAAAGCTGGAAAAATAAAGCTGGAGCTTAGCCCAACTTCACTCAGAAAAGAGGGAACAGTGGTTGTTTGTGCCTATTTTCGAGACTTTTTCCCCCCTGATTGACAATTTCCATCCCACTGGAACCAATGGGGAGGAAATAATGAGTTCGGCTCCAAAGATATGTCTAACAGCTGGGAACTCTTTGGCTCTTGTGGATCTAAAACCTTTCTTCATCTGTCTGTAACGTGCCTCCCGGTTGGGCTCACATTTTGCCTTTATTGCTGTTGAAGCTCCAAAATTTCTGCAGGAGTTCCAAGTTTAATATAGTTCCCCAGGGACCAAGGGATTACATCCTTAAGCATTTTAAGAAACATCTCAATGTTACGACTTGAATACTGAGATGGTCAGCAGCTTCATAAAAAGCACAGATGGCTTTTGTGGCTTGGAGTGTCCTTTTATTTCCTGAGGCTAAAGTATCAACTGCAACCGCATATGGTAGGAATAACTTTGCTTCAGTCATCCATGCTCCAGTTACATTCGGTTACAAGGCCTTTGACAATGGTAGGAAAAGTCTAGAAAAAAAAAGATTTCCTACTGGAAATACTGGCAGATACAATAATCCATTCCTGCCCTTTTTTTCTCCCTGGCTGCCAATCCAGTTCTTCCTTCAATTGTATGGGCTCGAATTGATCTTTAAAACACTGAACTGCTTTATGTGGAGCAGCCTTTTCTCCTGCACTTTAACACCATTTTCTTAGGGTTTTCTCTGGGTGTGTCTGTCTAATGTATGACAAGTGGCTATTAAATGCAACATAGTGAATGGGGAGAGATCCCATCCTGAAAGACGCAAGCACAAAAGAATTACAGGAAAACATACAATTAGATCTACACTAATCAATATTTACTAGATGCTGGTGCTGGCAATGTAGGGCATGTTGAAGGGTATGGGAAAGGTGGCCAGAAATGACATATCCTATTTTGGAAACCTTTGGACCCTACTGATTTTATGTAATTCTTTCAGAACCCCCCCCTTCCTTCCCCCCCTCCCTCAATCCCCTTTTACTTGTGAGAAAGGCTAGTAACCTGGCTTTTTCAGCCACTTCCTTTTCTTTTTAAATGATTTCATTAATCAGCTGACCGTCCCACTTATGCAAACCCTTAAAACTAACTAGGCTATTTTTGATTAAATTCTTATAAATGGAAGAGCAGTTGAAAGGACTCATGTTTATATTTTCATGGCTGGCCTGGCACAAATTTCCCTTCCCGGTGATTATAGTTCCCAGCAGCCTTAAATCTTCACTTCTGGTCACACAATGTTCTTAGTTTAGTTTACAGTTCTAAAACTGACCCCCAAAGCTAAATGCTTTCCACCAATTCCCCACTGGTTGCCCAAATCCAGATGACCATTTAGATGGCAGCAAGAGAAACAAAAATTCTAATCTTTGCTGCTAACTCATAGAAAGGAAATTTAATTGGTTGATAATATGATCAGATCAGTGGAGGATGAGGCTGGATAAACAGAAAATGTAATGTCCAGAATGACATTTTTACATTATTTATTTATTAGACATTTTAACCCATTTTTAAAAAAGGGCAGCACCTGAAACACTGCATCAGAAAGCTTTTCATGTGTTAATGAGGTTAGTGGGGCTGGGATTTCAAGCAAATGCCAGGCCTTTAAAGTGTTGCATGCTAAAGTTGAATGGACAGCAGAGCAACACTCACACTCCATGTGTGTGGGAAGAGCATGCTGTGGGAGGAGGTATCATAAAACATCTGTGTGAATGTGGGCTGAGTAAAGCCTGCATGATACTGTACGTTATAATTTTCCTTTTTCATTTTTTCTCCTTCTCTTCAACTATCAATTAGTTTGTTGACATTTATCTACATAATAAAAGCTTTACAACCTCTTCCAGAAACAGGAAACTGAATCTTTATGCTAACAGGAAACTTTGCCTTTCTCACATCCTAGTCACCCCACTAATCTGCATAAAGACAAGAAAACTAAGAGAGGAGACTTTCCATTCTCTTCAGTAAAAGTGCAGAGGGGATTTCCTCCTCCCCACCTCATATAAGTGGACAAAACAGCTTACCAAACAGGGTCTCCCCAGAGGGTGGGAGAAATTATGGGATAGAGTTTAAGAACCGCAAAACAGGCAGCTGAAGAGACTAATTCACTGCTTTGCTCTGCTCCATTGCTTAGTGTCTTCTTTCAATAGTGATGGTATGGTGAGATAGTAACATAATAGAGATGGGGATGGAAGGTAGGGTAGGGTAGGTTAAGGATAGGATAGGATAAGACAGCACAGGACAGGACAGGATAGGACAGGACAGAATAAATGGTAGAGTTAGAAGAGACCTTTGAGGACTTCTAGTCCAACTGCCTGCTCCAGCAGGAGACCGTATATCATTTCAAACAAATGGTTGTCCAGTCTCTTTTTGAAAGCCAGTGATGGAGCACCCACAACTTCTGAAGGCAAGCTATTCCATTGGTTAATAGCTCTCACCATTAGGACATTTATTCTTAATTCCAGGTTGCTTCTCTCCTTGGTTATTTTCCAACCGTTGTTTCTTATCTTGCCTTTTTGTAGCATTGTAGTTACAGTAATGTTCAGAATCCAGGTATTGCAACCAGTCCATCTGAGATGCAGTAGATAGAAAGAATTATGTCAAAGCTTGATGAAGAGATCCAAGAAGACTGTCATTATTACCTTATGAGTTCCTACTTTCACCGTTCATTTTATAAGCAAATCTGGCAGTTGAACAATTGCATGTATTATGCTGATAATACTATCTGTTCAAACATGTCCAATTGTTAGGCATTCTATGGTCCAGCTCTCTCTATATTTTCTGATCTTGTATAGCTTCTTTCAGCTGTTTTATGTTCTGGCTGGTGTCAGCTTTGATGGTGTCCAGCCACTATGTTTTTGGCGGCCCAGCTTCCTTTTACTAATGACCACTCTGACTATATCATTGCTTTTTCCAGGGAGTTTGATTACATGAAATCATTGGGAAAAAATAAGGCAGAACTTTATTATTTTGCCATCCAATAATAGGTCTTATTTTTTAGGATCCATGACTTGCTTGTTTGTCACCCTTCTGTCCAAGGAATATGCAGCAGCCTTCTCCAGCATCATTGCTCAAACAAGTGAGTTTATGCTCATATGCTACCCTATTTAAAATAAGACCACTCCTGATAATAAGACCAATCGGGCTTTTGAACACATGCCCTAAAATAAACCCTCCTCTAAAATAAGCCCTCCCCTAAAATATTGCAAGACAGGAGCAGCTAGGAGGTGACCACGCTCACTGCCTCCTGCACCTCAGAAATAATAAGACACCCCCCCCAAAAAAAAATAAGGCCAAGTGCTTATTTGGGGGGTCAAAAGAAAATAAGACCCTGTTTGGGGGAAACACAGTAGTTATTTCATGGTTCAACTTTAGCAATCATATGTAACTATGGCAAACACAATAGTGTGGACTAATCTGCATTTCGTGCCAGGCTGGTGATCTTGCTTTCCATGCTCATTATTGCTATGCAACCCAGTGCCGAAGACAGTGTTTGATAAGATCTGTTCTTAACAGAACGTAATTATATGAAACAACAGCACGGAGATGTTGAAAAAGATGACTAAACATGGAGAAACAAAGAGAAGCAATGTGACACTCTTTTAGTTGCTAGGATCCCTGAACAATAAGAGAGAAAAATACCAGGTGGCTTTTTCCATAGCATGCATCTGTAGGATTCTGCCCAGAGTTCAAAGAAAACATCCAACTCTTTCATTCCTTCAACATATTCAAATGGTCTTCATCCCTAGATACAGAGTTCACAGCTTATCTTACATTTGAAAAGTATTTATTTACAGCAGCTTACAATGGCTAAGAATGTAGTTGCGTGCCTAGATAGACTGCAAATATTCTAGTAAAATTAAGCTTTTCTAATGCCTCAAATAATCAAACACACAAAATCAATACCAGCCAGAGATTGTTTATATTAACACCACCACGTTGTCTCTTCTCAATATGAAAATATTTTTTCAATTGAATTCATATTCCACTGTAATATGTTTTTCTATATTTGAAAGGATGGTCTTTGAGCATTAGAAAGGGTTTGTAACAACATAGTGGTTTCAGTTTATTTCCTTCTAGAATTACCGTGTTTTCCCCAAAATATGACAGGATCTTATATTTTTTGACCCATGAAATATGGCCTTGAGCTTATTAAAGGGGAGGGCTTATTGTTTTTGGGTTGCCGGGTGGCTGCTCCCTTGCAACCGGGCTTCCAAAGAGCTGGGCACAGCCTCAGAGCAACCTCCCCTTCCAGCAGGACACAGCGCCACTAACCAATATACTGGTAGCCAGAAGGCACCAAGCAACACAAGCCTGTTCTCCACCTTCCGCGGCTTGGCACCTTCGGAATGCCCCTAGGTGAGTGAATGGGGCTCTGCATGGCTGGAGAGGGGGGTTGTGCAAGTGGCTTTTCCGCTCCTCGCTCGTATGACTTGCAGGGTCACGATGCCCTTGGCTAACTCTACAGTACCTGCAGCGGCAGGGCATCTCCGCTGCTGGTGCCCCCCGCCACTTGGGTTTTTTTTCAGCTTTCAAAGCATAGAGGACGGATGCCACTCTGGAAGTATGCTCTATGGTAGCGTACAACTATAGAGCATACTCCCAGAGCGGTATCCTACCTCCGTGCTTTGGAAGCCGCAACGGAGGAGGGATGCCGCTCTGGGAATACGCTCTGTGGTTGTACATTCTGCAGCCCACAACCATAGAAAATATTCCCAGACTGGCAATCGTCCTCCATGCTTTGAAAGCTGGGGGAAAAAAACCAAGCAGTGAGCGGCACCAGCAGGGGAGATGCCCTGGCTCTGCAGAGTTAGCCAAGGGCATTGTGAGCCTGCGAGTTGCGCGAGTGGGGAGCAGAAAAGCCGCTCACACAACCCCCCTCTCCAGCCATGCAGAGCCCCATTCACTCACGTAGGGGAATTCCGAAGGCGTTGAGAGGTGATTGGCCCCTCCCAGAGGAAACAAAAGAGAAGCGAACGAGGAGTGGGCTTTTGCAGGAAACAATTTGTTCCTTTGGTCGTTTCAAGAGAGGAAAGTTTGTGATTATAAGAAAGTCTGTGCCAAGTGTTGCCTTGTCCTGCGTTTGGAAACTAGTTATCTGGCAACTCACCATGTGAGATAAGGTTCATGTTGATAAATATTCCTCTGAAAGACTGTTTGCCAAGCCTTGACAGGAATTCAGAGTTGTGTAAATAAAAGAGGTTTTGCCGGGACCCAGATTCTGCTTCATGCTTGTTAAGAAAACCTAGGTCAGAACAGAATCAGATAAATGTGTAGCTAAGAACAAAGATAAAAATAAAGTTTAAACCACCTTCCAACAGCAAAGTTCGAAGGGATTTTTTAAAAATGTATAGAATTCGCACATGCATACAGAATTATATCTTTGCTTGAAAATAGAAAAAGAGAAAAAAGGGGGAAGAAGATCACTGATTGAAGAAGGAAAATAGCAGAAAGAGAATAACAGTTTACAGTAGCATGTATTCTTGCGTTGCTGATTCAGAATGGTGGAATTGTATTGGGAAAAAGAAAGAAATAGAATTTTTAAAAAAAATATCACTTTAGCATTTGGGAACTCAATAAGCTGTCATAAAGTTTGTTTTAATTGGGGTAATGAAGAAGAGCAAGGGAGGAAATGCTTTAGCATTGTGTTCTAGATAGAAAGAAAAGCATCTTATCAATAATTCTACAAAAGGTTTCACTGAGATGTTTGATTTAGCAGCAGCAGGAGGATACGACAAAGTGAGTTCCAAATTCAAGTTATCAAGATTAAATTCATTCCTTTGTCATCCTCAAGCAGAAAATAAAATAATAGTGTATACGTGTTTGATGTGTGTATATAGATACACATATATGTGTGGATAGTGGATGCATCCTTCCTCCCTTCCTTCCATCCATCCATCCATCTATCCATTTATTTAGTTATTGCTTATTGACTACTTCTTATTCTTAAGCAATGCCTGAAATTTAAATTGCAAATATAAATTGAAAGGATAGAAAGCATTAAGATGGGGTGGAAAGTATCATACCTGACTTTTAATAATCAGAAATCCCAAACTGGAATAGAGCCTCAACTTTTAAGGCTGTCATTACCCAAATCGTATCAGAGCTTGTCTACTGTTCTCATGCTTTTGGATTTGCAATAATACATAAAAAAGCAATCTAGCCCAAGGAACTGATCATGTTTAGCTGTTCCTTTGTAAACATTTGATCAACATTCAAATTGTCAAATTCAGATCTGAAACAACACATGACATCAAAGGATAGGTTAGGAGGTGTGACATTCCACTTTCTATAGAGGTGAATTTCCAAATAGATTTTTTGCTATGGATGAAACTAAAAAGCTGGCATGATGATTGAATTATTTGAGTGCCAGAAATTTGTATCAATTAATTCTGTATTTAAATTCAATAATATCAATAACTTCAATGGCAAAATACATAGCAAAATGAGATGGACCTTCCTAATATGTCATTGTTCTTATGATTAATCATAACTATTGACTGATTTTACCAGACTACTATTTCAGTGCTGCTTTAGCATATATTTTATTATTGTATTTCCAACATAAAGATTTTTTTTGTGGTTATGCCTATCTCCAATATGAAGTTTCCTGGCTCTTATAAACCCTGGATCTAGTCTGCATAATGATCAAAATGCCTACTTTTATTTCATGCTATTCTGTGCCTGTAGATAGCTATTCCAGCTGTGACTGGCCTTGCTGTAACAAAACTCAGTGTGTGAGAATGAGTACCTGTAGATTCGAAACTCTGCTTTGCATCACAATGTCAGTACTGTTTCAATCTGTGGATTTTATTTCCGTTTTTCAAGATGATTTCCGTCGTTACTAAATGTTCACAGGCACTTTCATGTATATTTAGGGACCTTTTTAGAAATAGGGATTCGGATACAGACAGAAATGTTTCATGCAAAAAGTAGGTAGATATTTAAATGCAGTTACTTCTCAAAAAGGATTTCATGAGTATCTGGAACTTGTCTAAATATACTTTTTGAAAAAAAGAAAAGCTTCAGTCTTAATTGACAAAGCTTGTCCTGTTACCAATCAAATAAATATTTATACATATATAATATGTGGGAGGCTTGTTTTGTTTTGTTACATTTAAAAAAGATCCAAAGTTCTATTTCCTAATTTGTATTTGGAGTCTCTTATCAAGCCTCTATTTATCCTTTATTAATACAATTTTGAAGGGAGGATTAAAAAACCCTCACACTTGCAAAATAACTATTTTTGACATAAATAGAGTACATTGTTGTTTATCTAGGTGCTTGTGTTTATGCTTTATGATATTTTTAATGAAACCGTGTGTGTGTGTGTTTGTTTGTGTGTGTATTCTCTGTGTAGCCACAAATGGAATGAACTTTGCTTGTGGTGAGATGTTTCCTAGCAACTTCATGCCTGTTACAGTTTTCCTTTCTCTATTCTTCTCACTAAAAACAAAGTCATGTCCATTAATTCCCAACTGTGGTGAAAACCTCTCAGAGATTTTGTCCTGCTCAGATGTTCTTGGGGGAGGAGGAGGCGTAGACCACTGTGGCTTGTTGATCACTCTATAGGTTTCCTTGAAGAACAAGGCCCATAGTAAAATCTTTTTGCATTTAAAAGAAACGGGAACGTTTCAGTGTGATATGTCCCTTGATAGTATATTATTTTGGTTGTTCAAACATCAGACATGACACACACTAAGAGGTAAAATAAAATGTATTCGAGGCACATTTTAGGTGGTGCAATGACTTGTTTCTTTTACTGCCTGTATAGTGCAAATGCATCTTTTTCTTATTTCAAGACTGTCCATTTTACGAGCATCAAAAGAACATTATAGAGCTTGTTAGTACATGGCATTTCTTGACAATTACAGCTAACCTTCAACATGCTAGTGGCAAACAAATTCTTATACTTGAACTTCTCATTGTTGGAAACTACAGAAAGCCAAAGGCTGGTGGTGAAAGGAAACTGAACAGCTTGTATTTCACAGAGAAATGGCTGAGATTGAAAACCATAATTCAGGAATGTGAGTTTTCCTAAAATTGAGTCCAATTTTCTCCTGCCTAAAGCAATACATGCCATTGTTCCTTCTAGTCTGTTTTACACCTAAAATATTGAATCTGGACACCACGTTTGAAGAAAAACATTAACAACTGGATCATATCTAGAAAGGAATAAAACAAATGTAAACTATCTGGAAGCAGTGTTTAATCTGGAGAAGAGAAGACTGCAGGGAAATATAATCTGAAGGTATGCAGAAGACAATTTGTTTAATGTTGCCCCAGAGGACAGGACAAGGAGATCTTGTCTGCTAAGGCACTCTCAATCTGCATTAACAGAAGGATAGAATCAAGATCACATGAAGTGTTAGTATCACTTTATAAGGTCTTGTAAATCCACATTTGGAATATTGCATCCAGTTTTGGTTGCCACAATATATAAAAGATATTACCCCTCTGGAAACAATACAGAAAAGAGCAGCAATGATGATTAGAGGGTTGGAGGATAAAAATATGAAGAACAGTTGCAGGAATTGTATATGTCTAGTGAAAAGAAGCACTAAGGATGACATGAGAGTTGTGTCCCAATATTTGAGGGGCTGCCACATGGGTCAACCTATTTTACAAAGAACCAGAAGGCAGGACAAAAAGCAATGGCTATAAACTAATCAAGGAGAGAAGCAACCTAGAACTAATGAGAAATTTTCTCACAATGAGAACAATTAACCAGTGGGCTATCTTCAGAAGTTGTGGGTGCTCCATCGTTGGAGGTTTTTAAGAAGAGATTGGACAGTCATTTGTCCAGAATGGTAGAGAGTTTCCTGCTTAAGCAGGGATTGAACTAGAAGATGTCCAAGGTCCCTTCCAACTCCATTATTCTGTTTTCTCAGTTGAAGATAAAAAGACATTGCCTAATGGTAGGAGCTAATTGAGCATAGTATTTCAGGAATTGGTGGACTCTTGGTTTGAAGTATTTAAACAAAGGGTTGGATGGCTGACAGCTAGAAATAATGTATTAGATTCCTGAATTGTTTATATGATTTTCAAGGTTCCTTCCTACCATTGTATTATATGAGTCCACATTCTCTTACAAAAAAGCTATGAAGATATACTATTAACGGCTTACTGATTTTCTAAGATCATGGGGCCATTCCTCAGAAGCTGAATGTCATAATGACAGATAAATTTAGATTGATTTAAAAAAAAAAGAGTAAAGCAAAAGTAGATTTTGGTTTAGGCATTTATGTATTGTTTTTATCAGCTTGAGTTTCAATGTAATAAAGTATTAACTACATAATAAGATTTGAATCAACTGAAACTTTAACCAGGAGTGACGTTGTTTTAATTCAATCAGTCTTGTTTCTGAATAGATTAATATAGTACAAAGTTGCATACAAGGCTTTACTATATGTAAAGTAACAGAGATGATGACTATTGTATTTCAGCAATATTGAGATAAACACTAGTCCTCTTGCTTTTGCATGTGTGTCCATATGCCTTCAAGTCACTGATTCCTGGTGACTATCAGAACTAGTCCCTGAAGTTTTCTTGGCAAGATTTCAGAAGGGGTTTCCCATTGGCTCTTTCCTGAAGATGAAAGAGAGTGACTGGTCCAAGGTTATCCACCTTGAATAAACCTATGCTTAGGTTTTTTGCCTAAAATAGGATTAGAACTCAGTCTCCTGGGTTTTTTTTGCCTGTACCTTAACCACTGGCTGTCCCATTTCTTATATAGAAACATAAATTTTGCTGAGATATTTTAAAGAAGATTATAAGGACATAAGAAGCCTGCTGGATAAAGCCAAAGCCTAATCTTAAACATGTTTTCATGGTGACCGATTTGATGGCTTTAGGTTGCTTGTAAGCAAGAGATAGGAATATTTAGGTATGTTCTACCCTTTAATTCATATTTGAAAGAATGCTGCCCCCAATAAAGATAGCCCTAAGTATCAAGACTGATAGTTCTTTTAAAGACATCATCATGTTGTATGGCAATTAATTTCCCAAGTTAAAATATATCATATTAATCATTCATCAAGTTTAAAGAAATTCTTCTGGAGCTCTTTACAAGTCTTGTAGGTTTTACTACCATGAACAGTTTGATATTCTCCACAAACCTGGAAATCTTACATGCATAACCTATATCAAGATATTTGACTGATGTACATTTTTTAAAAAATAAGTCTTGTCTATGAGGGGCTCTGCTTCTTACTTATTTCTATTAAGTAAATTGTCCATGTTGTTCTAGTTTTTGCTACAGTATCTTTTTTAACCAGTTAGCAATCCATAAAAGGATAATCCTTTTTTTCTAAGAAAATCTTCGATGGGAAACTTTGTCATTCTTCTGGAAATCGAAGCAAACTATCCTTACAAAGTCACCTCCATGTATGTGTCTTATTGACATTCTAAAAAAATATATAGAAGATTGTTGAGGCAGGATTATTTTTACAGAATCCATGCCGATTTTTCTTCAGCAAAGGATTATTCTATAAGCTTATATTTGCTTCAGTTACCATTTCTAGACATTTGACCAGAACAGTTGTTAAGCTGAAACACCTATAATTATTCACATCTCCCCTGGATATATTCTGAAAACTGGTGTCACACTGGCTTGCTTGCAATCATTTGGTAACCTGTCTGATGTGAGGAAGAAATGACTGCTTTGGGGAGGGACTCATATGTGAGCAATTTTATAATTAAGTTCTTTGTGTTACCTCAGGTAGATGCTCTCAGGACCAATAATAAAACTATTCTTCCCTGTTATCCCTAATATTTTGTCATGTTATCTCAACTTATTTTAATTGTTCCCATTCTCTTTCTGGGAAATGTGATGCAGATTCAGGTTCTTGTCCTACAACTTACGTTATATAGATAGCTGGGGGGTGGGGGGAATCATTTTGTTTACTTACAGATCCTCACATTTCTTTCAGCGCCCCATTCATCCTTCCTTGAACAGCCTTTTCATTCTTGTTCTTTTTAATTAAACAGAGCATTTATTGGGACGTGGGGCTATCAGAATAGAATAGAATGGCAGAGTTGGAAGGCACCTTGGAGGTCTTCTAATCCAACCCTTCCTCAGTGTTGGAACATTTACAACTTCTGCAGGCAAGTTGTTCCACTGATTAATTGTTCTGTTGTTGAACTTGTGAATGTTCCAACACTGGAAATTTTTAAGAAGAGACTGGACAACCATTTGTAGGAAATGATATAGAGTTTCCTGCCTGAGCAGGGGTTGGAGTAGAAGATCTCCAAGATCCCTTCCAACTCTATTCATTTTGTCATATGGAGTTTATGAAAATTTATAAGCAATGAAATTGTTTATATTCAGATTACATTTGTTGTTGTTTGTATACTTTTAATACATTTTATACATTATACGTAGAATATTTGCTATTTTTAAACAGTTCCCAAAGTAGTGTCTGTTTAATAGAAGAAGACAAAAAAACAAAACAAAACAAAAATGCTAAATATAAATTAAAAGAATTATAAAAATTCTTTCCAGTAACACATTTCTCCTTTTTCTTCTATCTGTGTCCCCAACTACTGAACACAATTTATATATCAGTTCTTTAATATGAACATTAAAGATTATTGATAGTCTGCTTAAATCCTAGAAACCCAATTTCAGATGTCTAAAAATGATTTGCTGCATATTGTGTTATATTTAAGGGAGCTATTCCTGCTTGAATTTGGTTAAACTTCTATTAATGTCAATTTTGCCATTGCAAGCATTCTCCAATTTTAGTCCCACAATCTGATACTGTCAGCAAGATTTCACTTTTCCAGTGTCAGACCGAGTTTGTTCTTGCAGCTTTCAGCATAATGGGAGCAAATTGTGATATTTTTCATTGCTGTTTTCTGGAATTATACCTGATAAAAATATATATGGTTTTGTTTGAAATTTATTTTTAAGATTTTTGAAGATTTGATGTACATCTGATGTACTTTTGAGATTATTTTTTAAACATAACACTACGCATGATAAAATGCTTCTTTTTGTGGGGTTTCCAACATTTGTTGTCATATATTTCATTTATCATGGCAAATTTTTACAGAGTTATGTGATGATGATGATGATGATGATGATGATGATGATGATGATATTCATTCAATCATGTTTGGAATGATTTGGGCCAGCTCTCTTCACATCTTCCACTGTTTCTTTGAATCTTTCTATGGTTTGGCTGGTATCAACTTTGATAGTATCCATTGATGGTAACCATGTTCTTTGGTGGCCTGGTTTCCCATTAAAACAATTATGCTTGGAAGAGTTAGCAGATCTTCCAACAGTAAACAGATTTATATACTCTTTGTAAAAAAAAAAAAAATTAAACCAATTTCCCTTTAAGTTGTAACTTGGAGGGAATGCTATAGATCCTCCCCCTATAATTCTTTAGTTGATCCTCTATTATTGTGTCTTTGAAAGTTTGCACTAATTTTATCACATACATTTTCAATTGTTCTCTTTCCATATCATATTACAGTGATTATTTGCAAATATGCCCAAATTAGTGACCTTGATTTTGTGAAAGTCTTTCAAATTCTGATACCTTTATCAAAGTCTCTCCTTTTTTAAAGATTGGTTTCTATTTTTCTGATTTTGGAAGTTACATTAACTTTCAATGTTCCTTCCTTCATTAGACAGTTTTTGTTGTGTTTTTTGGTATGTTTCATGAATCCATATATATTACATTGGTATATGTTATTAAATCTTTTTACTATAAATTTACTTAAAATAACAACATTGAACAGTGATGATAACAGTAAGTTTTCAAAATTTAGCCTTACTTTTACATACATCCCTAATTTTTAAATAAATTTTGTTTATAAGTATCTCTGCAATTTTTTTAAAAAAAATTGTTACTTTATACCATAAATATTTAAGAGGTCCATTAGCTAAATCTGTGCCTTCTCTGAATTGATATTCTGCTATTCAGAAGTTTTGTCCAGTTTGTTACCCATGGTAGGCATTTGATCTTTAGCTAGATTAGGAAATGCTAGTTCACCTCTTTCTTTTGAGTTTTGGACATTTTTTAAACATCTTCTTTCTTTTTTCTACCCCAGAGTAGAAATTGTATATTATCAGTCCTTAGATTTTCATCTGAAATTGAGTTGGTAAGTTTTGAAATAGAAAGTTCATCTTGGGTTGTGTATTCAATGTTACAAGAAAATTTAACACTTTTCCACCTTTCTCATTTTCCAGATCATTTAAGGTCTGTCTATAATGTGTTGTAGTAATTTTAAAATATCTTTTAAAAATTACGGTATGTTCAGTCAAGTAAAGTCCTAGATATTTCACTAAATCATTTTTTATCTCACAGCCACTTTTCTTTTTTTACAATGTTGTCTTCTTCAGAGAATAAATGCTTTGTTACTGTCTTAGGTTTTCTCCCCATAAATTTTATATCCAGAAAGTGTTTACTTGCATCACCTACCACATAGAGATTTTTCATTCTGTAATTGTTATTAGTGCTCTGTCATCTGTCACAGCATGTTATCTTGCATTGCACTCCTTGAAATTTATCCCAATTATTTCTTTCTCTTTTTGGATCCTGTTTGCTAGAACTTCCAAAGTACACATACTAAAGAGAGTGAAGCTCCTATCCTTGTGCCTTACATATTAAAAGGTTGCAGAGTGCGTTCAATTTGCTGTAATCTTTGCTATTTGCAGCTGTACATTTTTCTCAGAGTTTATTTTATCTAGAACTTCCATGAGAAATAACCATTTCAAGAGCTTTTCAGCATCTAGAAATATGATTGCTACCTTTTTTTTCTACACACACACACACACACACACACACACACACGTATAAATATGATGTTATCTATCTGTCTGTCTGTCTGTCTGTCTGTCTGTCTGTCTATCTATCTATCTATCTATCTATCTATCTATCTATCTATCTATCTATCATTTAGTAACCTGTCTGATCTGTGTGCCTATTTTCAGATGCACAATATGTTACTCAGCTAATAAAGGGTACATATTTTGCAATCAGCATTCAATAAAATAATGTATTGAATGGCTAAGCATTCTTCAAATCTTCCTATTCTTTTTGTAAAAGTTGCATATGATTCTTCTCACATCTTTGATATTGTATCAAGCTTCCAAGTAATACCCCCCAAGGAAAGAAGACTCAGAGCTTGAGTTTCCTCAAAATTCCATTTTATTAGAGATGTCATATTGGCACATCTGGGAAAATCCGAATCTGAAAGTTTTCAGGTTTTCCCCACCCAAAAGAAAGTTCACATCCCTGCCCAGCACCCACATATCCATCATATGATCCAGTCAGGCACCATCAGAAATAGGAGATACCTCCCAATCATCTCATCGCAGCTGCAGGGTAAGATGGCCTTGACTTTCTGAGAAAGAATGTTATTTTGACTATATATCACCCACACTCTGTACAATTCCCCCTCCCATTTTCCCACAGTAAAAAATGTGGCAGGCCTAAATTCCCAAAGGTAAAAGATGGCTTCCAAGCCTGACAGTTTTTGTTATTTGAATTAAAAGTAATCATCTTGAATAATGATTCTGCTTGTTCCTTCTTTAACTTTTTGTAACATTGGGCCATCAAGCCATCTCTTCCTTGCCCCTTTCCAATCTTGATTTTTTATTGCTCATTTGAAATCTTGAGTACTATAGATTTCTTTAGTATTTGTCTATGTTCTTTAGAGATTTCTATTAGTTCTGAGTATTTGACATATGTATGGCGCACCTGCAGTTATAACTAATATCTAAAATATTCTGAAACTAAATATTAAATATTTATTTAATAAATAAATCAGAAAAAAGTGAAACAATGCATCACCAAAATGGCTGATTAAGTTGAAAAACAATATCAACACGCTTGTCAGATGCAAGTAAGCTAGAACAAATTAAAAGAATGTGAAGAAGAAAAGCTGAAGAACAAGAAGACAAAATAATGCCTGATCAAGAAACATCGCCCAGAAACAAGAAAGATCAATGAAGCACTAAAAATAATATAGTAGCAAACAGCAACCCAAGAAAATCAATATAGTAGCAAATAACCAAGCCAAGAAGATCAGCAGATACAAAGCTCAAATTTCAACTATAAGCAGAATCTCCAGTTTCAATCGAATCAGAAACATTTTACCAATCCATCAATGGAGAGACTGCAATGAACCAGTCAGGTTCTTTGTCAGTTTTACTTGACAAAGAAGAAATAGATAATCAAGTGCCTAAAGATAACAAGAGTTAGTAGAAACATCAGAAGCTTTGAAGACACCGTTTTGAGATTGTTGTGATAGCTGGGGGAAGTTATCATCCAGAGAGAAATTGTTCAGGGAAACTCAGTATCACCACAACTGTTTATCATTGCACTGTATCTCTGTCAGTTATCCTGAATAAATCATGCCATCACTATCAAACATCAAAAACATCTGCCAGGTTATCCAATCTACTTTACATGAATGATTTGATGCTGTATGGAAAACCACCACCTTAAAGCGAATCACTGCTCAATATTGTTTGTATATAAAGCCAAGATATTACAATGGAGTTTGGACTGGGAAAATGTATCATGCTCACCATTAAACAGGAAAAAGTAGTGCAACCTGAAGGAATCAAGATGCTTTATGGAAATAATATCAAGAATCTGGATGAAGAAGATCACTGCTAATACTTGGGCATCATACAAGCTGACTGTGAAGTTTCCAAGAGTTGGCCTAATTAATTTACAAGCCTCCAGACAAGGTTAAAAAAAAACCCATTCATTTATTAGGACTAGCTCTTGGCATGGACTTCTTTGGAGCTGAAACTAAATCCCACTTAATGGCGTCTGAACTTTACCCCTGTGTCCCCTCCTCTCTGGTTGAGGTCATTAATCACATTCTCTAACAGGATGTTATAGCAGGGTTTGGGACATGCACATTCACATCCCAGTAGAGAAATATGAGACTTTTTATTCTGGTCAAAAATAAGCATGGCATTTCTCCTCCCCTCCTCAAGTTGATAGTAGTCATGGAAATGCTTTAGACGTTGACATACGGCTCCCCTTACTTCCTGAAAGTGACCTGTGTAAAACAAAGCAATTTGAATACAGGTGTATAACTTAGGGATGTGTCCCTCCCCAGGTTTGCTTGAATTTTCTGCATGGAATTTTGCTATAAGGCGATCAGCCTGGATATTTCTACTTTTTACCCACGATGCCTCTGATAAGGGGTAGCCCTTCCGCTTGATTAAGTATTGGAGTTGTCTCCTGTGCCATCTTGAATCAAGGATACGCTGAACTTCAAAATGGGTTTGGCCCCCTATGACCATAGGGCCTGGGGGCTCCTGGAGTAGTGGTCTCAGAGTAGACCCAATCACAGGTTTAAGAGGCTGCTATGAAATGCTGGGTGTATCTTCCCCAACAATCAAGGCAGTTTCAATTGCACTGTGACTGGGTTGATGATCTTTACTATGGGGAATGGTCCCATAAACTTCGGCCCCGGTTTCTTGCTAGGCAGTTTTAATCTCAAATATTTTGTGGAGAGGTAAACCTTCTCCCCCACCCAGAATGGCCATTGCGGAGCTCGGTGTTTGTCTGCCTGTTTCTTATAGGTTTGTGCTGCTTTAGCCAGTGCCTTTTTAACATTTTCCCAGGTCGCTATCAGCATCGACATCCAATCAGCCAAGCTGACTGAGGAGGGGAGATCCCTTGGATACTCAGGCATTGGGATGAAGTCCATACCACTCACTATTTTGAATGGTGTGAGTCCCGTGTTACTGTGAACAGCATTATTGTATGCCACCTCAGCAAATGATAAAAGGTCTGCCCAATTGGAATGCTGATAGTTCACATAGCACCTCAGGTACTGCTCCACCATGCCATTCAGTCTCTCTGCTGCCCCATTGGTGCTCGGATGAAAAGCTGAACCCTGAGATGATTCAATGGACCACAGGAACTCTCTCCAGAACTTAGCTGTGAACTGGATCCCTTTGTCTGAGATAATTCTTCGAGGTACTCCATGCAGTCAGTAGATATGCTTCATGAACAGTTTAGCCAGCTTGTGAGCCGAAGGTAGTCCGCTGCAGGGTATGAAGTGTGCCTGTTTGGAGAACAGGTGTATTACTGTCGAAATCACCGTGTTTCGCCCACTTTTTGGCAACTCTACTATAAAGTCCATTGCTATCTCCTCCCATGGCCTCATTGGCTCTGATACTGTTTGCAGTAGTCCAGGAGGTTTTCCTGGTCGTTTCTTGATTGTGGCGCAGATGGTACAACTTTTCATGTAACTATCTTCATGCCAGGCCACCAGAATTGCCTCCAGGCTAAGTGTAAAGTCTTTAGGAACCCAAAGTGGCCTGCTGGTTTAGCATCATGACTCCTCTGGAGAATTAGGGTACATAGGGATTCTGGGATGTAGAGTTTTGTCCCCTTCCATGCAAGGTCATCTCTCTTTGTCAAGATGTGTTGGTTGTTTTGGAACCAGGGGTCTGCTAGCAGTTCAGTTTTGAACCTCGTGTTAGGTCACTTGCAAGTTGGTCTTGCCGGTCATGGCATTGCCATCTGGTGGTAACTTGGGCAACAGTTTGGGTAGAGGGAATGATGCCGTCCACTACGTGCTCCCGTTTGCATTTGTACTGAGCATGCAAGAAAGGACATCAGCTAGAAAGTTCCTCCCTCCCTGGAATGTGCTTTAAAACAAAATCAAAACAGTTGAACTATTAAGCCCATCGGCCTTGTTTGGGTGATAGCTTCTGTGGGGTTCTAAGCACCTCTAGATTTTTGTGGTCTGTCCAGACTTTGAACAGTTTCTGCCCCCCTTCCAACAGATGTCTCCAGGTTAGCAGTGCCCATCTCACTGCAAAAGCCTCCTTTTCCCACATGGCCCATCGTCTCTCTGTGTCTGTGAGCTTGCGTGAGGTGTAGGCATAGGGTTGTAAGTTTCCTTGGTTGTTTCTTTGGAGTAGCATTGCTCCCATTGAGTCCCTCTGGGAATAGGGCAGCATACAAGTTTAATAAACTGAACTGAACTGCCATGTTGCAGGATGCTTCAGCACTGGCTCCTTTGCAGACATTTCTTTTAGTGTTTCGAACACCTCTTGGCAGGTTAGGTCCCACTGTAGGGATTGTCCCAAACGGGGTTTCGTTCCTGGGCTCCCTGTCTTCAGGAGATCTGTTAGGGGTTTGACAATTTTCACAAAGGAGGAGTTCATGAAACATAGGAAACTTTGTAGTTGTCTGCGGGTGCGAGGGGGTTGCCAGCCTAAGAGGGCTTGCACTTTGGCTGGGTCCATCTCTATTCTCTCATTGACACTCGGTAACCCAGGTAGTCTAACCTTGCACAGTGAAAGTAGCATTTTGATATCTTGATGTACAGGTTGGCTGCCAGAAGTGTTTTCAGTACTTGGCGGACCAGAGGTACGTGGTCATCCATGGTTTCAGTGTAGATAAGGATGTCATCTAGGTAGATGAGGACCCCCTTGTAGAGGTGCTCGTGCAACACCTCGTTTATTAACTGCATGAATACCGCTGGGCCCCCCTGCAGTTCGAAAGGCATCACTTTGAATTGAAAGCTCCCTAGGAGGAAGTTGAATGCTGTTTTCCACTCATCTCCCTCTCTGATACATACTCGGTAGTATGCTTCTCTGAGGTCTAGTTTGGTGAAGACGTTTCCCTTGACCAGATGAGATAGCATGTCCTTCATGAGGAGGAGAGGTATAGGTTGTGTACACACACCCTATTTATCCCTCAAAGGTCCACACACAACCTCATAGTTCCATCTTTTTTTTCTTTGAAGAGGACTGGCGCTGCAACCCGTGGCTTGGCTGACTCAATGAACCGCCTTGCTAGGTTTTTGTCTATTTATTTGTTCATCTCTTGCATTTCCCAGGGTATCATGGCATACAGTTTGGGCTTGGGAAGTTTTGCCTCAGAGATGAATTTGAAAACACAGACTGTCTCCTGGTGGGGAGGCAGAACATCACACTTGGCCTCGCTGAATACTTCTGCAAGGTCCTGATATTCCATCGGAATCAGTTTGGCCTCTGGAATTTTGTCAGATGTGGTTGCCAGCTGTTCTTGTGGGCTCTTTTGGAGTGTCTCTGCTTGCTGGTGTGGGAGGGGTTGGGGGCCCCTTGATATCCTAAGTCTGCGAGTACCCCCTTGCCACCAGATGGTCAGTTCCCACTTGTCTAGCCAGGAAAGTCCCAGTATGACTGCGTCTGTCATTTTTGGGGATATTATGAATCGAATTACTTCCCAGTGATCCACTAGCTCTAGCCTCACTGGCTCAGTCAGGTGGGTGGCACAGGCTCCTCCCATTAGGGACCCATCAACCTGCTTGAGCCAGATCGGGTGGGCCAGTCTTTTGCTCTGATCCCCAGTTTTAGGACTGTGGTTAGGTTAATCAAGCACCTTGTGCAGCCTGAGTCTATTAGGGCTTGAAATTCCCCCTGGTTTCCTGTTTTTTGGGCTGTGAGACATATTGGAAAAAGGAAAGGGTGAATTGGTTCTCTCACCATTGGATCATTTTCTCCCTTGTCCTCACTTTCATAAGATTCAGGCAGCTGGTTGTTGTTGCCTGGGTTCCACCACTTTTTCCTGGGGGGGAGGGGTGTCTGCAGCCTGGAGGGCTTTCCTGGACCTGTTGGTGGTCTGTTTGGGGCCTTGTTCTGGTCGTGCCATGGGCGGTGGGTCTGGCCTTGGTTTTGGGGCTGGGGTTGGGCATGCAGCTGCCATGTGGCCCATCCCCCCGCATCTGTAGCATTTCAGCGGACTTCAAGGGGGGCTGGTCTCAGGGCCTGCTGTGGTGCTGTGGTTCCCCTTTGGCTGGGTGGTTTCAGGTCAGGTCACCTCTGTCTTTTGTATCTAGTTGCTTTCTCATGTCGTTGGCATGCGGCCTGCTGTCGACTTTTGTTGCTACCCAGAACCACTCAGAGATTTGATTTGGGATGTTGTGATATGCGATTACCTGGGCAATTTGCTTGTCCAGGCTTATTCTGAAGAAATGCACCAGCAGTCGCTCTGGTAAAGGAGGTAGCCTTCCTTTGACCCTCCTAAATTCACAGATGTGCTCTTTGATGGGGCAGCCCCTCTGCTTTAGTTTGCTGAGTTCCTCTTCCGCATATGGGTCCTCTTCCTCTACCTCTTCAAACCTGGCCTCTAGCAGTCGCAGGAAGTCATCTATGTCTTGCAGTTGGGGGGGCTCTCCTCTTCTGGAGGGCTGCTAGCCATTCCCTTGCTTCTCCCTCTAGATCCTTTGCGATGGCATTCACCATGGTTCTGGGGGATGGGTAGAAGTGCCCATAGCATTCTAGGTGGATATTAGCTGAATCAAGGAATAGGGCTAGCTGATCTGAGTCTCTGTCAAACTTTCCCTTGAATTGCGGTGGGTCATTCAGCCCTACTCCTCCAACCTCCTGTCGGCCTCTGTATGCTTGCGCCTGATATGTCTGGCCATCTTCTTCACCCCTCGTTCGGAGAGAGGGAGGGAGTTGCCTCCTCTTGGCAGCCTGTCTGCTGCATGGGAGAGACACTGATTGCCATTTTGGGCTCCTTCTCCTTCTATCAGGAGGGGGAGGGGGCTGCGCTCCAGTCTGCATCTCCTCCGCTCAACAGGATCAGATGTCCTCCCCTCTCTTTTGGGCGGCATGATGGCCCCTCATCAGCAAGGGTGGCCTGGTCAAGATCCTCCCTCTGTTGCTCTATTGCACTCCCTAGGGATTCCATCTGGGGCTTTGGCTTGTTTCCAGTCCCACCTCCAGTCCACCCTTGCCAGCTTGCTTGAGACTCTTCCCTGTATCTGGGGACTAGGGCAAGGGAATTCCAGCTCAGCTGCTTTAGGGGTTGATTTCCAAAAGTACTCATCTTTTCTTGCTTCTGCTGCTGGGGAAGACATCACTGCCTGGCATTTCTGCATAACTCCAACTGTAACCACCCCGCCCGCTGGTTGCCTGATTTTGCCTCCAAGCACCCCAAATATTGGGGAGTGCTCAGAGAGCCCGAGATTCAGGAAACCCGGAAATCTTAATAGATTTTTAAAAGTCCATTTCGGCTCTATGTGAAGTTTCCAAGAGTTCGCCTAATTAATTTATGAGCCTCCAGACAAGGTTCAAAAAAACCCCCATTCATTTATTAGGACTAACATCTTGGCATGGACTTCCATGGAGCCGAAACTAAAACCCATTTAATGGCATCTAAAATTTACCTCTGTGTCCCCTCCCCTCTGGTTGATGTCATTAATCACATTCTCCAACAGGACGTTATAGCAGGGTTCGGGACATGCACATTCACATCCCAGTAGAGAAATATGAGACTTTTTACTCTGGCCAAAAGTATGCATGGCATCCTCCCCCCCCCTCCTGAAGTTGATAGTAGTCATGGAAATGCTTTAGACGTTGACACTGACAACATTAAGCACACTGATCTTAAGAAGGAGGTTAGTAATGAATACATCTTTAAGTCCAAATTCAATGGAGGAAAAATCGTCAAGGCAATAAACACCTAGGTAATTCCAGTCATTAGATACATACCTGGAATAGTGGACTGGGCTCAAGCAGAATTAGAACCCTGGCTAGGAATACCAGAAAAATAATGACAATCAATCATACTCTTCATCCATACAGCAGCATAAATGGACTGCATAACTGGAAAACATCCCAGATTTAACTGTAGTTGAAAAGAATGTGTGAATAATTGATGTGGCAATAGCAAGAAATAGTAGAATAGAAGACAAAAACTTGAAGAAGTTTGGTACAAAGTGTAAGTAGAACTGTAATAACCATAATATACTTGCAAGTGGGAAAACAGAAGTGAGGAATGTATAAAAGGGTTAACCAAGTACAGAAAGTGGCTTGTTTGATCTTTTCGTTAGTCCAGAATCCTGTAAAGGTTAAAGATTTCTAATAAAACAGAAAACAAACAGAGAACACAAATTGTGTTAGAAGAACTGAAAGGTGATGAGAGAGAATTTGAGGAATGTATATCCCCCTAGAGGAAACAATACAAAGCATTTTAAATACATATGTTTGACGCAGAAAACAGCCAAAGTTGGGATATTAGAATTAAAGGGCTGGGGTGGTAGCAGTGACCCTGCTCTGAAATTTGTGGTATTTTCCTTAATTCCTAGGCCTAAAGGCCACAAATTAAAAGCATGGCCAGAGGATGCTTGGTTTTCCCCAGACCACATTTTTGTCATTTAGCACATACACAAATACAAAGCACAAAACATGAGAGAGAGAGGTGGGGGGAGAGAGATGTAGTTTTGGAAAGCCAGCTTCCAATACTTGATGTTTCCAACTCTCAGTCTCTCCTACCTCTCAGGTTTTATTTTATCTTCAGCAGAAGAGTTTAAGGAATCTTATGAATAAGAAATCCTAGTTTTGGGTTATCATTTATAGATGTTACAATGGCAGTTAGTTTCCTGTACGATACATTTTATGATAATTATTGAACCACTTTGTCCAATGGTTCCATGTGGAAAAAGGAGGAGAGGGAGAATGGATCAGCAGTTTTGGGGTAAGACAAGTGTTTCCCTTAAAAAAGAAAAATGTTACTGAAGATGATGTCCGGAATGAAAAGCACTTGCAAAACAGATTTTACTCAGTTCATGCAGCAGGTAGATTTGAATTTTAATTACTAACACCATTTGTTACCTAGCAGTACGTTGCATGTTTTAACTAGCTGCTTCTATAAATTCCAGAATTCCAGTGATTAATAGAAAAGCAGAGCAACATAATGTTTGTTGTAGGTAGTTGACGTTAAACATTGTAGAGGGCAGAGGTGGCACAGTGGTTAAATGCAGCACTGCAGGCTACTTCAGCTGACTGCAGTTCTGCAGTTCGGCTGTTCAAATCTCACCGGCTCAGGGTTGACTCAGCCTTCCATCCTTCCGAGGTGGGTAAAATGAGGACCCGGATTGTTGTTAGGGGCAATATGCTGACTCTGTAAACCGCTTAGAGAGGGCTGAAAGCCCTATGAAGCGGTATATAAGTCTAACTGCTATTGCTATTGGATTTATGTAACAAGTCTGTAGCATCACATTTCAATTCTTTTTCTCACCCTCCAACTGAAAGTTATAAAACGATCCATTAGATGAGACCAAAAGGCATATTTTAAATTGACATATACCAATGTGAGAACAATTACAATAAACAATCATGGGAGGGGGAGGGGGAGGATGTAACAGCTAATCTAAAAATAGAGATGGAAGATATGAGAGCAGATAAAAACATAACTTATGAACATTGCAAAGAGTACTGACTGCAGTTGGATGTGATATTAATTATATGTTTCTGTTAATTCAGTTAGCTTGCTGTTGTCATAGATTGCTTGGAAAGCAGTTTGCGTCCACAGTTTCTGACTGATTTCTATATTGCTACTGCTGTTTTATCAGTATACTAAACCTCTTCAGAATAGCATAATTTTATCATATTGACTGATTGCTTACTAGGGAGGAACAGCAGAAGCAGTCAGAAAAATATTATTAATGCTACAATTAGCATGCCTATAAAGAATATCCACTTCATGGGGAATAGTGTGTGTGTGTGTGAAAATAAAATAAAGATAATATTCATTACCAAAGGGATACCCTTTTGTATATGCAGTGTTGTCACATACAAAAGGAACAAAGTTTGTGTCAGACAACTATCACCACCCTCTTAATGTTTTGGTGTCTCCCTGCAGTTTAGCTCTCTCTGGCCTTCCCTATACTATAAGTCAGTGATGGCGAACCTTTTATGGCTTGACTGCCAAAAGTGGGAGGAGCGCAGGAGGGTTGTGCGTGGTCGTGCACATCCATACTGCTATGCTCATGACCACAGCACACATGGACCCAAGACCAGCACTCCCCCCATTTTAGTGTGCTTTTTTTGCACTCCCCAGGCTCCAGAGGCCTTATAGGAGCCTGGGGAGGGCGAAAACAGCTTCCCTGACCCCAGAGATCCTCCAGAGCCTTCAGGAACTTTCCTGTAGCCTCCAGAATGTGAAAAACCGGCACTACAGGCAAACCAAATGTTCAGGAACAGACTTCCAGTTTGTTCATAGGGCCTGTTTTAGCCCTCCAGAGTGTTCAGGGGCCTTCAGGAGGCTTCCCTGAAGGCTCAGGAGGGCAAAAAATGACCCTAGCAAGTCACTTCCTGGTTGCTCATAGGGCCGGTTTTAGCCCTCCAGAGTCTTCAGGGAAGTCTCCTGAAGGCCCCTGAACACTCCGGAGGGCTAAAACTGGCCCTATGAGCAAACCGAAAATCAGGGAAGCCTCTGGAGGGCAAAAAATGGCCTCAAAAGAAGGCCAAGGTCAGCTGGCCAGAATGCACATGCGCGCTGGCCAGCTGACAGGGCAACGCCTCCCGTGCCCTGAGAAATGGCTCCGCGTGCCACAGGTACTATAGGTTTGCCATGACGGCTATAAATCATCCCCTTAAGTCTTAAATCTTTTCCCAACATGGAAAAAAGTAGAATAAGAAAAGGAGTTTGACACAAAGCAGGGGTGAAATTCAGCAGGCTCTGGAGAACTGGTAGCTCAGAGTAGTTCAGAGAACCAGCAAATAGCACCTCTGGCTGGCCCCAATGTGGGGTGGAAATGGAGATTTTGTAAAATCCTTCCCCCAGGAATGGGAGAGAATAGAGATTTTGCAGTATCCTTCCCCTGCCATGCCACGCCCACCAAGCAACGCCCACAGAACCAGTAGTGAAAAAAAATTGAATTTCACCACTAACACAAAGGCATACTTGTAGAATTGATTTTCTATTTTTTTATGAAGGAGAAGGAAAGGCAGAGCCTGGGGACAGAGTCAAGAGAGAAATAAGCCTGGAGTCATTACATTCAGATGAGCAATCCATGTGCAACACGCTCCCCACCTTCGAATGTCATTAGCTCTTAGCTGGCACCACTTTAGTGCTGATTGTTGGTTGACCAGATTCTTGTGGCATAAGCAATAAATCAGCTTACCTGGAACTTAATGTGTGGGACTTATTCTTCATGCCTGATATTGCCTTCTCTTTTTGTATTGCATCAATGGCAGATTCATTTTCAGAGGAGTGATCAGAGGGACAGTACGGATACAATAACAACATTAGCTCTTCAATTATTATTATTTTGCCTTGCTCCAAAAGTATTTTATTGATATCTAGGGTTGAAATATGTCTCTCCACCAGTATCTGCTGCGATCATCACTGATCAACTTTAATCAACTTTCTAGTACTTATCTGCCATAGGCTGACACCTACATCTAATAAAGCCAATAAATAATGTATATCTGCAAATAATATTAAATTTCCCTATTTCATACAGAAAAAAAGAAGTGAAAGTAGTTGTGAAAAATCAGAGCAGTACTAAAAGTCTAAATGAATGAATACATGCAAGACTCAAAACTACAGTACTTAGGGTTATGTTCAAAAATAATTCATAGAAAGTGTTTTGAGTCATGGGCTGTGGGAAGATATGAGATTATATTCCCGGCAGATCAGAACATCTGATTATTCCTGAACTCATTCAGAATTGTTGAATGGTTGATTTACAATTTAGAACTTACAGGCTATCTTTTTAACTGTTAATTATGGTTTCCTTCCAGAAGGAAAATATCAGTGGCACCTGATACTTTTTGTTTATTTATTTAATTTGTTTGCTGTGCATCTCCATGCAAGGTAATTCTGGGCAGCTTACAATATTGAAATGAAATGAAATATAGATAGATAGATAGATAGATAGATAGATAGATAGATAGATAGATAGATAGATAGATAGATAGATAGATGATAGACAGACAAACAGGCAGACATAAAATCAAATTTAAAATGCAATAAAATACAAGTTATAACTAAATGGAGAGGAAGGGAAAATAATCAATAATCCACGTTCAAAGTGATATTTCTTCCATTGGAGCCCCAGACCAACTGGCAGTATCAGTACTTCAGGATCTTACAGAAGGTCAGGAGGGTGGGAGCCAATCTCACCTGAGGGGTCAAAATGTTCCAAAAAGCAGGGGCCATTTCACAGGAACATGTGGCTCTAGGTTCACAAATATTGAGGGCAATGCTTCCAACAAAGCATTTTTAAACATCTTCTTTGATCTCTAGGGTGTTCTATAAAGATTCACAGCCTGTTTTTCAATTCCTCTCAATTATTAATTTCACTTTACTCTGAGAGGCAAATAAAGTTCCCTTACTTTTCAGACTGGTATTACTGCTAATATAGTGTTAGTAAAATTTTCAGTTTGATCGCCAACCATCAGCAGATTTAATGTTGTCCTACTGAATAAGTTTCTAATCAAGAAGTGTTTCTGCTGTAAAAGAGATCTATAACAATATGGGTTTATGACTTTTGATGGACGTATATGTACACATTCACAAAGTGACCTTTGCTGAATAGAATCAACATTCTCATCATGAGGTAATGGGTTTCTTCTTAATGTCAATGCCTCTAACTAGTAAATGGGTTTGAGGTTCATTGCCTTGTTAAGATGTAGCAGAAAGCATTACCAAATGGCACATATGGGAGACTAATATGCTGGCAACTAAGCAGGAATCCTGAGATGGTATTCCAGCCTTTTATTATGTCTCTCATGGAATGACCAAAGAGTGACAGATCTCATAGCTGCACAAAATGTATTATTTGTGAAGAGCTTCATTAGAAACAAATATGCACAACCAGAACAAGTAGAAAATTTTCCCATCAATCAATTATACAGATATTATTATTTTTAACATATAAATGATCATAGAAATAGGAATTATAAGGCCTAAGAAATTGCATTTAAAAAAATGTTTACAAAAAAAGGAGAGATTGAACCCAGTCCTTGTCCTCATGCTGATTGCCAGATAAAAGGTCTGGCTAGAGTCTTTGTGTGGAATAGTGCCATAACAAAATCATTGTAAGACAACGTCATCTGCACAAATTGGAAAAATTTAGTTGTTAGTCTACCTGTTCACTTGTTGATGATGCAGAGTTTGGAATAAGTATGCTAATAAGAGATGGTCTTAGATCATAAATGTGTCATCTCTTATTAGCAACTGGCTATCGGCTTAGGATGATTCTATTGTTGTTAGTTGCGAAGTCATGTCCAACCCATTGTGACCCAATGGACAATGTTCCCCCAGGCCTGTCCTCAATATCCTCTGGAGTCCATTTAAGGTCACGCCTATTGCTTCTGTGACTCCATCCAGCCACCTCATTCTCTGTTGTCCCCTTCTTCTTTTACCCTCAATCTTTCCCAGCAATAGGCTCTTCTCCAGTGAGTACTTCCTTCTCATTAGGTGGCCAAAGTATATGAGTTTCACCGTTAGGATCTGGCCTTCTAAAGAGCAGTCAGGGTTGATCTCCTCTAGGACTGACAGGTTTGATCACCTTGCAGTCCAAGGGACTCACAGGAGTCTTCTCCAGCACCATAGTTCAAAGACCTCAATTCTTTGGCACTCAACCTTTCTTATGGTCGAGACTTCACAGCCATACATTGCAACTGAAAAAAACCATAGCCTTGACTATACACACTTTTTTAAATTCTATACGCTCAGTTATTTTTTCCAATGGGAATCAGATTTTAAATTTCATTCTTGAGAATATGGATATCCTGGATATAAAGACAGGAGAGACATTTTCTCAGTCATCAGTACTAAATGATAGCAGCTTCATTCCAAAATGTTCCAGTGTTGTTGTTTTTAATTTCCATGTTCATGCAGAGTCGGTGGAAGATTCCCACCTCTTAAATATAACAGCAGTTGTTCCACGTTCTGCATTTGTTGAGTGTCCTTGGAGCTGATAATTAGGAAGCAAATCAAAGAAACAAACAAGCAAGGTTTTCTGTGGAGTTTCCTCAGCCATAGGTTCTTTGAATGGGAAAGGGAAAGTAGAAAAGTTTCTCTGTACATATCAGTAAAGAAAATAAAGTGCTCTTAAAAAAGATCTCTAGGAAGCTTTTTAAACTTCTACAGAGTTTGCCTCAAGTGAGATCAGAATAACAGCAGAATAATAGAAATAGCAGATTTGGAAAGAACCTTCCAAATCTTCTGGTCCAACCCCCTGCTCAAGCAGGTGACGCTTTACCAAACCAGACAAATCACTGTCCAATTTGTTCTTTAAAATCTCCAGCACCAACAACTTCTGCAGGCAAGCCATTCCACTGATTAATTGCTGTCAAGAAGTTTCTCCTTAGTTCTAGGTTGGATCTCTCCTTGATAAGTCTCCATCCATTACTTCTTGTCCTGCCTTCAGGTACTTTGGGGAATAGGTTGGCTCCCTCTTCTTTGTGACAGTTCCTTAGATATTGCTGTCATGCCATCCTCTAGTCCTTCTCTTCTTTAGAATAGACATACCCAATTCTTGCAACAGTTCTTCAGGTGTTTTTCATATGATCAGAATTAGTGGGATGTTTTTAATCTTTTTAAAGAAGAATACAAAAATACAAAGATAATGATAGTTAAATTAGTTTACTACACTGTTTATGTCACAGGATGCAAACAAAAATTTCTTCAATGAATAATCAGTGGCTTCAGAAAAACAAACATTCAAGAAGCATCTAATCATGAAATATTTGGCTCTGAAAAAAAAGATGATCTTGCAGTCACCAGTTAAGTGTTTTCAAAAAAGAACTCCCAGAAATAGTTCAGTCTGAGGGAACAGGTATCCTTTCTTTTACTCCCACTGCAATTGCAAGATAGTCATTTGTAACTTTTGTGTGTGCAAAGATAAAATATTTGCCACAGATATTTTTGTTGTTTTGAAGGGGCAGCCCAACTGCTATTAGACTTAATTAGATCCCTTTATTCTGCTTGAGTCTAGCAATAGCTCTGAAATGAAGCATTCCACCCAGAAAGAAAGGTCTTCTCATGGAGAAATAGATTGGGAAATAATACACATTGGAAAGCAGACTGCAATGGGAAGGGTGGTTTAAAAAGAAAAGCTGTAGGAATCAGATAGACTTGAACACTTTAATTGTGTGGCTGCTATTTCTTTTAATGAATAAGACAATTAGTTCTTTTATCTCTTGAGACCATTTACCTTAAGGATGCTGATTGCCATTGCTGTTTTATCCATGGATATTTGGATTAAATGTATAGTCAGAATGGCATTAATTATTTTATTTTTTTAAAATCAGTTACTATGTTAAGCCAGTAATACTTGCTTTACGGGTTAGTGAGAGCAAAAATACAGGTGGTCCTTATGATCACAATTGAGTCCAAAATTTCTGTTACTAAGCCAAACATTTGTTAAGTGTCCCATTTTGCCCCATTTCATAACCTTTCTTGCCACATTGTTAAGTGATTCACTGCAGTTATTAAGTTAATAACAAGTGAATCTGGCTTACCTGTTGAGATTTCTTGTCAGAAAGTCATAAAAGGTGACCTCAAGATACTGCACCAGTCACAAATATGAGTCAGTTGCCAAGTGTCTGAATTTTGATCTCATGATGATGCTGTAATGGTTGTGTGAAAAATAGCAATAGAACTTAGACTTATATACTGCTTCATGTTGCTTTTACAGCCTTCTTTAAGTGGTTTACAGAGTCAGCATATTGTCCCCAACAATCTGGGTCCTCATTTTACCGATCTTGGAAGGATGGAAGGCTGAGTCAATCTTGAGCCTAGTGAGATTTGAATGCCGAATTGCAGCTAGCAGTCAGCTGAAGTAGTCTGCAGTACTGCACTCTAATGGTTATAACCCACTTCTTTCAGTGCCGTTGAAAATTCAAACAGTCATTAAATGACCTGTTGTAAGTTGGGAACTACATGTAGGTATGGTGGTGAAATGTTTAGCATATGTGGGCTGTAGAAATTCAGATAACTACTACAAGAGGAACAACTCTTGATCATATAGATTTCTACCCAAAAAATAATGCAATGGGTATAAAGATTATGTGGGAAATGTTACTTCTAATCTGTGAAAGACATTTGAGCAAATGGATTGTTTTATCCTTCCTTATTTTGATATGAACATGATTATTTCGGAATGATCAAAAAAAGCTATTTTTGCTGTTGGTAGTGCTTTATAGCATATTCTCTGTAAATTAAGTATCTATAAATTTAAATCCGGTTTAATGTAATTAGTGATAATAAATAACTATTACCTCAATAATGAAATTTGAATATGAGAAAATAAGACAGGGCTTGTTTCATGTTTTCTACCATATCCTTTAGAAAATAAAAAAACAATTGCTTGGTCTCTTTATATTGCAAGGAATTTATTTTTGTAAACGTATATAGTTATCTGAAATAACAAGAAAGATCATGCATTGTAGTATTTTTTATTTAAATTACTGCTATTCACTATTAATTTATGCAGTGACATACAGTAATTGCTCAAAACCATAAAGTAGCTTTATCCATGAGGACGTTCCATCATATTTATAAAGAAATAGCAAGATGTTATGTCAACTAGTTATTTAAAGATAATGGAAACAAAGTATAGCTATTAGAAGAAATCATAATGTCATATTGAAAGCCTTTAAAAATCTATATGCTCTTAAAACTCTCAGGCCTCTTTGTCTGTAACCTTTAATTGGGTGAAATGGTACATCATAGGGCAACAATTTTTGAACCAATGTCAAATGAGCTAAGTCAGGGGTCACCAATCCCTGGTCTATGGACTGGCACAGGTCCATGGCATAACAAGTAACCATGCCACACAAACAAGTAAAGCCCCATCCATGGGATGCAGGCAACATCTGAAGCTACAGCCCCTCCAGTCCGTGGAAAAATCTATCTCCATGGAACCAGTTCCTGGTGCCCAAAAGTTTGGAGGCCACTGAGCTAAATTACAGAATGTGTCCAAAACCTGGGACTCATGACTCCTGTGGGATTGAAATTTTCACAAATTTGTGGCCACTCTGCTGCCACATCAGCATTGACAGTGGCAGCATTGAGAGTTCAGTATATCAGGGTCACCCTATCTTTCTGAAAGCTGGGTAGATCAGCCTGTTTGGTCTCTGGAGCTGGGTAGACCAGCCTGTCTGGTCTATCTCTAGACCAGTCCCACTCTAGCTTTGAAGGCCAGGTTTTGCCGTCAGCCACCAGACAGCAGTGAATAATGCTTCAGCTGGCAAGAAGTCACACCCATAACCCATGGTATTTTGCTTATGTTTATTTTGTTTCTTTGTTTAAGTAAGTAAATATCTCTGAACTGCTGACCCAATGGGTCACAGGCTGTCTAGTAGATCTTTCTTGTTGGCAAAATAAACATATAATGTTTATTTTATAGGTTTTTACACACTTTATTCTGCCCTCTACTTACCGTAGTCAACTTCAAATAAATTATGTCCTTTATAATAACAAACCCACCTAATATAGTCTTTAGCTTTCTTTTTGGGTGTACAGTAATGTTGTGTAATGTGCCTACAGCATAGAATATTCGTGCAAATCAGTATTACTTGAACTTATCTTCTTCATTTCTTCAACCAGATGGCTGCCCTGATTTGTGCAATGGCAATGGGAGATGCACACTCGGTCAGAACAGCTGGCAGTGTGTCTGCCAGACCGGCTGGAGAGGGCCTGGATGCAATGTTGCTATGGAAACCTCCTGTGCTGATAACAAGGATAATGAGGGAGGTGAGCAAAAGTCTTCCAATTCCCAGCCTTGAAAGAACAGAGGGTTATGTGCAGTTTCATCATGAGTCATTTTACAAGTGAAAGACCCCCTCTCCTACTATTGTCAAGTGTTGTTGTTACATTTCCATTGAAGCAAATGAGATGGATAAAGTAGTACCCTTGTGAGCAAAATAATGTGACCTGAAAGACTTATTTTAAATATAGGGCTTGATTCATTTCTGGCAAAACTCAGATTTGGAGGCTAAAATTCTCACTAGGCATTTGTGTGGTTTAGAATTTCAAGTCTCAGTGCTCCTTCAGATATACCCTCTGTGTGACTTACACTTGCAAAAATACCAGCATACATTGTAGATTATTCAAGCAAAGGCACAGATGATTAAGCAGGAAACTTTCCAAGGTATTGTTAACTGCCAGCTATGAGCAAATACAAGAGAATTCTGGACAAAGGTAATACTTGTATTTTATCAACTTCAATTCACAAAGCAGAAAGTTCTAAATGGAACAGAATAAATGGAATTCATTTTACTGGCTGTGATACAAGAATTTATTCTTGGTTTTTTAAAAAAAATTAAATACATGTTAATTAGTAAAACAGAGTTCTGTCTCAGTATTGATATGTTGTCCTATAGAAGATACTATACGCTGGAAGAAATTTAGCCAGAGATGTTGAAAATGATTTTAATATAAAGTGACTTCAAGTGACTCTGACTTCAAATGCTACAGCTATTTGTTTTAACACATTCACCAGTCACACATTTTATGTATTACATTTTTTCAATCTATATCTGTTTGTGTGTGTGTTTTCCTTCCACATGCATTTTTCTCCGTCACACACAATCAGTTTCCAAGGATTTAGCTCCAGATATATTGAATAATATTTGAAGAACTCATTTTTATTAATAGTTTAACATTCAACCAACAACCTTTCTCGACATTTAAAGCTTATTGTCATAGATTGTTTACCTGAGTGTTTCTTGCATTCTTTGACCTGTTGACCCTAGGGTTTTCATATGAGGGTTTAGCATTAGAGTGAAAATAGAACCAGATGATTGGATTGTCATAATGCCAACAGCACTGGAAAACTGAAGTGCCTTTTTTCCTAATCAGCTTTAATATAGTTGAACTTTCTGCAAACTATTGTGGGGTGAACTGGAAGTGAGTTGTTTTGTTTTTGAGATTCGTTGAGAAGTATACAAGTAAATAATAGTTTTGTATGTTGTTTTAGAGAAAGCTAAATAACCTGAATTATAAAATTCTTTGCAAAACATGGAGTTGCTATGTGCAGTAAAAACAGTAGATAAAGGAAGCAAACAGAACATCTAATAAATTTTGCAAAATTAAGTAAAAATCTTTGCAATGAGTTCAACAGGGTGCAAGAGAGAGATCAGCAATGTTTTATTCCCACATCCTGTATTTGTGGATAAATGTGTAAATAATATTTTTATGATATAAAAGGTGCATTAGTTGAAGACAACAATATAAGTGTATTTCAGTATGCAGATTGTACTAATACGTTATATTTTCTATTGAGGATCTGCTTGACAAGGTGGCAATATATAGGCAACCTTAGTGGATCACACATATACCAAAACAATTAAACAAGAACAGATGTTTTTACTATTACAGGGAAATTTCACAGCTGTGTAGTAGACAGGAAAGCTTTAAAAATAGCCAATAAAATATAGATGAAGTTGTTAAGACTGGTGCTTAAATGAAAGGAAACTTTTAATAAACCTTTTATTTAGGATCTATTAGTACCAAAATGAGTTTAATTGTGGGGAAAAGTTTATTATGAGTATGCAAGATTTATTATGATGAGGGGGTTAGTAAATATTCTTAGGAAGAAGAAGCAAAGAACACCAAGAATGCAAGTAAGCCAAAACTATGTACTCCTAGGCATGGAAGTCATTGCAAATCCCCAGAAAAAGCAACTAGTACCTATATCAGACAGAAACAAATTGTCGTATTTTTCGGAGTATAAGACGCACCTTTTTCCCTCAAAAAAGAGGCTGAAAATCTGGGTGCGTCTTATACACTCAATACAGCATTTTTTGCCTCCCAAAACCCTGCCCCCTTCACCAAAATGGCCGTGCATAGCTTGTAAGAAGCTTTTAGAGAGCTCCTGGGGGCTGGAGAGAGCAAAAATGAGCAAAAAACAGCTCATTTGTTGCTCAATTTTAATTCCCCCCAGCCCCCAGGAGCCCGCTATGCTACCTAAAGGCTATCCATGCCCTTTTTAAATGAAAAACCTTTTTGCTCGTTTTTACCCCCCCAAGGAGCATTCTGCAAGCTCCCTAAAGACTTTTCATGACTTTGTGGGGAGAAAAATGGGCTCGTTTTTGCGAAAAATGGGCCGTTTTGGGGAGGTTTGCAGAGTGCAAAAACATTACTATTTTCCTCTTCAAAACCTTGCTGCGTATTATACTCCGGTGCGCCTTATATTCTGATACAGTATAAATACAGTAGAAAAATGCTGGAGACAGACAATCACTTTAATGATAATGGTAAAGTATCATTTCATACGGTACAAGGAAAGAAAAAATGACTCCTATATCTTACCAAAAAAATAGCATGGATAGATAATATCAATAATGAAAGCATTCTTAAGAAAGTCTATGTGGTTGCTAAAAGTTGACACAGAGTTGATGACACACAATCAATCAATCACTGTAAAAACAAAAAAAGAAAGATACAAACAAGTGAAGCTGGCACTTGAACAAAAAGAAATGTTTAAAATACTATACCATTGTGAGCTTTATTTATTTATTTTAACTATTGTCTGGCTTTTTATGGATATTATCATTGATGATGGTAGAAATTGTCCAAAACATCTGGAGGGCAAGTTTTATTTTATTCACAAATACTGTGATATAAAGTTAATTTGCATAGTAGGAATACATTCAGTTCCTTGATTTTTATTTTTATTTTTTGTATTGTGGATATATTCTAAAAATAAGTGCAATGCCTGTAAGCAAATGACAGAGATATGAGGTAAAGCACTGAGAATGTTATATTTTTTCTGATTTGTCATAAGCAGAATGAAATGGCATGTACGCTTCTATTTAAGTGTATTATATTTATTCAAAATGAGAAAGAAAATCCATAAAGTATTTTATGAAAGGTTATATGAGGAATTTCTGTCAAAATCACCAGCCAAATACCAGCCATGAAAAAGAATAATTCTGGTATTCTAAAAATTAACAAATTGCAAGAAAACTGCATGTTGTGTTCTCAGTTGCTACTTTGTAATTTTCAGTTATATCCACAAATTTGTTTGAGCTACTTTAGTGTAGCAATTAGCGTGAAATGAATTATTGTATATTTAAAAAGTATGGCCCCTTTTTATAATACATTATAAAGTATTCTTAAATGATAGGATAGGATAGGATAGGATAGGACAGGACAGGACGAGACAGGACAAGATAGGCCTAAAGGACAACAGAGTCACACAGGAAACTTTTAAATAAACAGAGGTGTTTTTTTTTTGTTTTTTTTAAAAAGCTTCAATTCTTTTTCCTGTGCAAAATATTATTATTTTTTCACTCCTTTTGAATCAGGTTTTCCTAAATGTAATGATATTGCTTCAGAAATGGGAGGTCACAGGAATCTTCCAACTTCTTATAGCAGAATTTTTACTTCTTCATTACTTTCTGTGACACCCCATCAGTGCCGAATTAAGAGTTTTTGCCACTCAACATTCAATCTTTAAATTTCTCCTTGTTCCTTCCTCCAAGCAAATCCTGTGATAATATATTTACAAATCTTCCTCTGAGTTAAAACATTTTAAATGGCTGTACAGTAGGCTATCCTTGACCACAAATTCTCCATAATTCTATTGATGTTTGCAATTATATGATGTGAAAATATTGATGTTATTAGACTTTGAAGAGAAAACATTTTTGGAATGTAAAGAACTGTTTACTATGTTTTTCTTTTCGCCTTAAAGCATACTGATTTTTCTATTTGTGATCCATTATGTTTTTATGGACAACCACTACAGTCTCAAAGGAAGAAAAACTCTAAGAAAGTCTGAGGAAAAATGACTAACTAGATTAAACATTTTAGATATAAATGCTAGGGCTAAATTAATGTAGGAATTGGTTAATTTTTAAAACATTTATTCTATCATAGTATTACCTCCAATTACCTCCCTACAACCAATTAGATCCCACAGATTAGGCCTCCTCCGAATACCATCTGCTAGCCAATGTCGACTGTCGACCCCTCGGGGGAGGGCCTTCTCTGTGGCTGCTCTGGCCCTCTGGAACGATCTCCCCGTGGAGATCCGGACCCTCACCACCCTTCAGGCTTTCCGCAAAGCCATTAAGACCTGGCTGTTCCGGCAGGCCTGGGGCTGATGAGTTCCCAGCCCCACTTGAATTGTTGCGACTCTTGCTTTGTTTTTAACTTCTTTTGTCTTTTGTTCTGTTGTTTGTATTCCCCCCCACACCTTGTTTGTTAGCCGCCCTGAGTCCCCCAGGAATAGGGCGGCATACAAATGGAATAAACATTTCCAACATTTCCAACATTATGTTTGGAATTATGATCCCCGTTTGTATCGGAGGTACTGTTATAAGGCACTTCCAGGTTGAAAGACTTAGCCGGTGACATTTTGTTGCCCAGCCTTTTTTCATGTCCCCAGGAGCTAGAGTGAATAATGGGAGCTCATTGCACCATGCAGCACTACTCGGGTCTCAAATGCAGAGTTGCTAATCTCCATCACAGCATCTTAACCATGTGAGCCACTGCTCTCCATGGAATTGTGATATATCTGGGTCATAATTATAGGGGGAAAAAACAGACCAAATAGAATCCCTAATCAATTCTACAGAGATTCTATTTATTTTCTGTTTAAAAATAAAATACCAATTAATACAATTCTTGTATGACCAGGAAGAAAGTTCTTCATTGTCAGATATGTACTGTTTAGTTTTCTATCTTAGAAGACATCAGTAAATTGTTTCATAACTTACTGATTTTTATACATATACATGCATAGATATGCACACACAATTTTTCACACATGTATTTAAATGGAATGCTTTTCTAAAATATTTTTTTACCAAAGAAGTTTCCCAGTTTAAAAAAAAATGTTTTCCAGATGTTAGCTCTTTATTAAAGCTGCATTCAAAGGTGTGGATGTAATTATTTTTAAAAATGTTTGAAATCCATTAATTTACTCTATGCAGAATCCTTTTAAAATTTAATCCCTTTTTAATCAAGTTCTCAGTAAATAATTGTTATGTGTATTTGATGGAGATTAAGGCTACTTTATTTATAATTATATGACAAATTTTACACTCACAGGATTGTGATTAAAATCTATAAATTTCATAAGATGGCATATGCAATTAAAACATCATAGACTTTATTCAGTGAGTTAAAGTATTTGGAAACAAGATTTACAGACAAAAAGAGGTTTGAAGTTATTTTTAAGTATTCTTTTTCTTGATTTCTACTATTAGAAGTAACGACTGAGCTATTTGCATGACTTGGGCTTATGTACAAATATATAACTCTCAATTCATTACTTATCCCTATTTTTCTTTGTTTCAGTTATGATCCTTCCCAGCATTAATAAGCAACATATAAAATATAGATGAGCTGGTAAACTTTATATTTGGAATAGCAGAAGGAGAAAAATAACAAAGCATTCTGCCAAATTTGTCTCAAATCATACTGCAGAATACCAGTTTGTCATTCATTGTTTCATTTTATAAATCAAATTTCTGCCCATGTCTGAAGTAATATATAAGTAATCAAAATAAGGTTTGAGGAAAACAACTAAAATTATGATCTAATGACTCTTGTTACTCTCTAGGGACTAAGATGTACCATATTTCTATTTCTGCTCCTTTCTCTATACTATTTAAAATATTTATATGCCTACAGTTTTACTGCATTATTTTATTTCCAAAAAAATCCCAAACTAACTTTAAAACCATTAAGAAGATATTGAATTTATTAATTAAATTATAAAGCCCAAACTCTGAAAACAAATACATGGGGATAAATCTACACAGATAGCTTCTCTGTAAGATTTTCCTCAAAAAAGAGAGAGGGGGGGAGGGAGAGAGAGGGGGGAGGGAGGAAGGGAGAGAGAGAGGGAGGGAGAGAGAGAGAGAGATAGAGAGAGAGATACTACCTTGCTTTGACATTCCAGTTAGAGAGAAGCTGGGGAAGATTGTTTGGTGAGGCAAAATATTACCACTAATCTAGCTCCTGAATTATTGTAGTAGAGATTTCTAGCTAGATAAATATGTTACCTTAACCATGTTTCATTAGCATAACACGATATATTTAACAGGACATATCAATCTTTGGCACCTTTTATCATCACCATTGTATAACAAGTACAGCAGCCTTAACGTCACATCAGAGCAGTTGAAGAAAAAAAAATCAAATCTTGTTGCTTTAATTTTGCCAAATGTGGGATCTTATCATCTTATCCAGTACAATACTGGGTGGGTAATGATTAGAAACTGTTTTCCAGAGATTTTCCAGTTCTCTTTGGAAATTTGATAGATTGATTTTCTATAGTTGATTTGCCTGGAAAAGGAGGAACAGAACCTAACCTTTTCAACATTGTCTGACGTGATTCAGATGATATTCCACATTCTCTTCAAAACTCTTATTTATATAATTTCTTACCTTTTACTCAAGCCAGCAAGAGCAGCAATTAGCTACAGATAGATGCTTTAGTCCCAAAAGCACTTAGGTAGAAAGTGGACTTCCTTTTCCATTGGGTATATAATCCATTACGGTTTTTCCATGAACTATGAAAGAATACCAAGCAAAATTTCTGCATTTTTTCCCTTAGCAGTTGTCATTCAATTTGAGGAAAGGGCAATTTGCATTAGAAAACGTTTCAAAGAGTGGAATATAGCAAGAATGGAGCGTGTGCGAAAATTTTGTATTTCACTGTACTCTCTCCAGCAGATTGCAACCTTTCTAGCTTTTATGCATTGTGCTTTCTTAGTAGCAACGCTATTGTTGCCACTAATGGAAACTTCTTTGCTTAAGATATTGTTGGAGAAATTCTGCTTCTGTTAAAAGAAATTGGACAGAAAATTTTGTCCACTCAATTTTTCCCCTACACATTTTGAAAGGTCTTTTGTGCCCAACTCCTGTAGGAACACTGTAAATTAAATGAGTTAACATTGCCCCAAAATGTTGGTCATAGGTATGTTAGTTTAGTGGCATCTATAATTATTTTTGCTTATTTCTTTAGATTTACAATTTTATTTATTTACTTATTTATTATTTCTTTATTTATTAAAATTATGTGTCACCCATCTTCTCCAGAGATGACTCTGTGTGGCTTATTAAATTTGCTACACATTAAATTATTTTTAAAGCCCAGTAATAAATACTGTTTAAAGATGGGGAGAGAGAGAATACAAAATACACTGTGAGAGGTAAGGCCCCTTTTGGGGACCAAACCAGCTGGCAGAGTCTGCTCTGTATTAGGCCTATATTAATTTTGGTTATACAGGTAGCCTTAAACTTACAACTACAATCCAAACTTTCTGAATTAAGTGAGACATTTGTTAAATGAGTTTTGACCAATTTTATGACCTTTCTTGCCACAGTTGTTAAGTTAGTAACACAGCTACTAAGTGAATCTGGCTTCCCCATTGAATTTGCTTGTCAGAAGATTGCAAAAGGGGATCATGTGACTCTAGGACACTGCAGCCATGTGAGTCAGTTGTCAAGCATCTGAATGTAAATCGTGTGACCATGAGGATGCTGCCATGGTCATAAATGATAAAAAATGGTCATACGTTACTTTTTTCAGTGCTGTTGTAACTTCATATGGTCACTAAGAGAACCGTTGCAAATCAAGTATTATCTGTATTTTATAAACTATATTGGGTTATAATCTGGAGAATATGGCCTCTCAACTCCGACGGTCCTTGGATGAAGCCGATTATCTGGACTCCTTTCAGTCTGGATTCAGGCCTGGCTGCAGCACGGAAACCACTTTGGTCGCACTGACCGATGATCTCATCCCTCCATCCTAGTGCTCTTTGACCTCTCAGCGGCCTTCAATACCATCGACCATGGTATCCTTCTGATGGTTACGAGAGGTGGGGGTGGGAGGCACCGTTTTTCGGTGGTTCTCCTCCTACCTCTCGGACAGATCGCAGTCGGTGTTAGTCGGGGGGCAGAGGTCGACCCCTGGGCCCCTGAAATATGGGGTTCCCCAGAGTTCGGTCCTGTCCCCCCTCCTGTTTAACATCTACATGAAGCCACTGGGTGAGATCATTCGACGGCACGGGATAAAATACCATCAATATGCGGACGACACTCAGTTGTGTCTGTCCGCCCTGTGCCAACTCAGTGAAGCGGTCGACGTGATGTGCCAGTGCCTGGAGGCTGTCAGGATCTGGATGGGGGTTAACAAGCTTGTGCTCAATCCAGACAAGACCGAGTGGCTGTTGTGTTTCCCTCCCAAAAATTTGGTTAGTATTCCATCACTCAGGCTGGGGGTGAAATTTTATGCCCCTCAGGGCTCGCAACTTGGGAGTCCTCCTGGATCCACAGCTGACTTTAGAACATCATTTGTTGGCTGTGACCAGTGGGGCATTTGCCTAGGTTCACCTGGTGCACCAGTTGCGTCCCTACCTGAACCGGGAGGCACTCGCAACAGTCACTCACGCCCTCGTGACTTCAAGACTGGACTACTGCAATGCGCTCTACATGGGGCAGCCCTTGAAGAGCATTCAGAGACTTCAACTGGTCCAGAATGCGGCTGCGCGAGCGATTGTGGGTATGCCTCGATACACCCATGTTACATCTATCCTCCACGAGCTGCACTGGCTTCCAATCGGTCTCCGGATACACTCCGGATATAAGTTATCACTTATAAAGCCCTTCATGGTATTGGACCTGGGTACTTGAGAGACCGCCTGCTGCCAATTACCTCCCAAAGACCCATTAGATCGCACAGGGTCGGCCTCCTCCGGGTTCTATCCACTAGCCAATGCCATCTGGCTACAACCCGGGGGAGGGCCTTCTCTGTTGCAGCTCCAGCCCTTTGGAACGAACTCCCCGCGGAGATTCGGACCCTCACCTCTCTCCCTGCTTTCCGAAAAGCCGTTAAAACCTGGCTGTGTCGACAGGCCTGGGGTTGATGAGCTCCCTTCCCCTCTCGACAGGTGTGGTTGTTGGTCATTTTAAATGTCTATTTTGTACTTGTATGTTTCCCTTTCCCGTTTAAGTTGTTCGCCGCCCTGAGTCCCTTTTAGGGAATAGGGCGGCATATAAATAAAATAAAACTTAAACTTAAATTTAAACTTAATATGGTATTTTTATTGCCAAATTGTACTTTGTTTGTCTTAATCCAAATGCTGGCTGCTTCTTATACTTAGATGAATCTCTAATGACCATGCTTATTTCCTTGTTCTCTTCTGACTTATTTCATAAATTAAGAATCCAAATTAATGTTCTTCCATTGTAAATAGCTTCTTATACAAAATAATTATACAAATTACAAAATAAGAGGAAAGCAGAGGAAATATAAGCATATCTAACCAGTACAATAATGAACCTCATAAACTGAATATAGTTAACATTTTTTTCAGACTAATATAGCAAAATAAGACAAAGAATATTTCTACGTCTTTGAATAAAGGTTTTCTTTGGGTCAAGACAAGATTCACTTTGCAAAGTAACATGTTTTCTGAGCAGAATATTTGACCTGTTTGCTTAAGAATATGCTATTTTAGTTTTTAAAAACAAAATCATATTTTAAAAAAGAGAAAAATGTGTTGAGAGAGAGAGAGAGAAAAAAAAAATAACAGATTTTGCTCTCCTGCAATAATTATTTGGACTGGCTTTGCTTTTATAGAATGATGAATCCTGTGATTTGATATTTCGTCAGGCTTGTGGCATTTAAGATAATGCAAGTATTTCAGAGCACAAAAGCAAATCATGTAATTTAGCTTGCCTCATCAAGCTCTGCCACAGCAGGAGTTTCTAATTCAGCTCAGACAAAAGATTTATAAGGTTCTAAGTACAAATACCCACAATACCTCAGGAGGGGGGAAAAAGGCTCCCCTGAGCAAACACAATGGACCTGATGCTTGAAGTCATTTTGAAAATTGCTACCATAATAAACAATTGAAATATGTTATTGATAGTTTTAAATATATAAAAATATGGGTAGCATATGCAGCAAATCTGGTTCATACTGGGAATCACTAAATCATGAACTTGTTTTTCTAACTTGGGGAAAATATTCTGCACAATTAGAAATAATTGGTTTTGCATTTTCAATCTTCACAAGTTTGTTACCAACATTAATTTTATTGATTCTGGCAATGACATTTTGAGTGAAAAACTGCAATCAGAATTTATCAAAATTGGCCTAGGAGATAACCATAGACCCATAGGCAAGCAGTGATGTTTACAATTTTTTCACAGTCAAAGGACCAATGTTCTGAATTAAATGTAGGTTTTTAAACAAACAAAGCAGATGTTCCTTTCCTACACTGACATATAGAGAAAATAAGGCTGTCCTTTTTCAGTTCTTGTGCCTCTCCAAACTTGGTAAACCATCCAAAAGGCTTATAAATGTATGTGCCTGAGATTAAACGTGGATTAAGTGTGTACATTTAGGATACTTTCTATATAGATAATATGCATACATGGATGTTGTAATATACTTAATGATAAATGTTCCTGTGTATTTGGGTTTTTTTTAATTTTCCTTTGCTAAACTCTGCCTATAAAGAAAATGGAATGAAACATATGAGTGAATGAAGAACATGAGTGATTGAATGTATGTGAAATACACCAGAAGTCAACTGATCTTCCCTGCCTCATGCTTAAGCAGTAGCTTTGATTGCCTGTTCAACAGAGCATTTCTTTGACAGGCAGCTCCAAGTGACAGATGCTGCTCCCTTTGGACTGAAAGTTTATGTCAATCATCAATACTAGTAATGCTCATATCTTTGCTGTATATTCCCTGAAATGAGAAGGCATGGAAGAATCATTCTTGATTTGCCTGTACTGTAACATGTCATCTCCATCACCAGCAACTCATCTCTTAGTTGTTAGTAACTGAAGTTTTATTAGTTTGCAATTAATTTCTGCTTGGCATTGTTAGTTTAATCTATCAAAACTAAAGAAGGAATTCTATATATTTCTGGATCTCTTGCTACATAAGCAGTATTATTTCAGAAAGCCTATTTTAGAACCAGTGTAGAATTGCCATTTATAAGAGGGACAATTTAAATTATATTAATAAACAATATTCATTTCAATATTTTGGTACTGTCAAACATGTATATGCAGGAATTGTACAAGAACATAATCAAAATGCTATATATTATAAATGCAGCTAATAGTAACTAGGCTAAGGTGACCAGATTTTAACATTGGTAAAGAGGGACACCATTGACCGGGGGGGGGGGGGGGGGCGGGTTCTTGATTAAAAAAAAATTTAAAAATTGGAACTTTTTTAAAACGCCGCGGGCCGCAGGCCAAATTGTTCAAAAGCGGGACTGTCCCGCCAAAAGCTGGACGTCTGGTCACCTTAATTTAGATGCCTCTTAAAGGCAAAGCTCAGGGGGCTGAATTCTACAGGGGGAAGAGTAAAAGGGGGATTTGAGGGGCAGCCCAAAGCACCGTCTGTCTAAATTTGCATCAGGCCGGCAGTAACATTTTCATAGACCATGATCAGAGGAGCAGCTGATCCTATGGAGAGACTCCTCCTGCATTCAGTCCCAGGCCTACAAGTAGAAGTACCCTTCCTTCCTTCCTTCCTCCTTTCACCTTCCTTCTTTCCCTCCCTCCCTCTTTCTTCCTTCTAGCCTTTCTCCCTTTCCATTCTTTCTCCATCCTTCCTCTTGCCTATCTACCTTCTGTCTTTCTGCTCTTTATATCTCTCTTCCCCTTCCCTTCCTTCCATCCTTTCACTTTTCCTCCTTCCTCCCTTTCTTCTTTATTTTTCTGTTTTTCCCCTTCTCTTCCTTTCTTCTTCCATCATTTTCTTCTTTCCTTCCTCCCTCCCTTCTTTTTCCTTCCTCCTTCCATCCTTCTTCCTTCCTTCCTTCCTCTTGCTTATCTACCTTCACCTTCTATCTTCTGCTCTTTCCCTCTCTTCCTTCATTTCTCCTTCCATCCTCTCTTCTTTCCTCACTCACTCCCTTCCTCCTTTTTTCTTCCTTCCTCCTTCCATTCTTTCAGCTTCCTTCCTTTTGCCTATCTACCTTCTGTCTTTCTGTTCTTTCCATCTCTCTCTTCCCCTTCACTTCTATTCCTTCCTCCTTCCATCCTTTCACCTTCCCTCCCTATTTCTTCCTTCTTCCTTCCTTCACCTTCTCTGTCTTTCTGCTCTTTCCCTGTCTTCCCATTTCCTCCCTCCCTCCCTTCTTTCCTTTCTAGTTCCATCTTTTCTTCTTTCCTCTTTCCCTCCCTTTTTCTTTTTTCCTTCCTTCCTCCTTCCTCTTGCCTATCCACTTCATCCTCTTTGTATTTCTACTCTTTCCCTCTCTTCCCCTTTTCTTCCTACCTCCTTCCTTCTTTTCTTCCTCCCTTCCTCTTTTTCTTCCTTCCTTCTTCCATCTTCCTCCTTCTCCTTCCTCCTTCTATTCTTTCTCCTTCCTTCCATCTTTTCTCATTCCATCTTCTTCCCCCACTCCCTTCTTCTTTTCCTTCCCCCCTCCCTCCTTCCTTTCTCTCCTTCCCACTCTCTCCTTGGGAGGGGACAAAACCCAAGGGCTAATGGGGTCGGGGGGGGGGCAGCAGAGACCAAATTAAGTCAGAAGATCTTATTAAAACTTCCCTATTTGTTGGATCGCATTGCTGCGAACTTATAAACCAAATCAGGGGAACATTTTGCAACCAATGGTGCTGCAAGGAAAGGGGGGAGGGAGGTGGCCCTGCTGTTTCCCCAATTTTGCAAGGAATGAGAAACGGTGCTTTAATCCGAAGCAAAAGATGACTGCAATCGGACCCGCAGACAGGGAAAGAAAGTAAAAAAGATCCTTGTAGCACAAAACCCACCTTTGCATGGTTGTGAGACCACAGGTAAAACAAAAAAAAAAGCACAGCATCCCTCCGCCCTCTGAATGGGACTCAGCGTGACTCCAGTTTGAATAAAAGCACACGGAGCTGGGCAGGGAGATGAGCACCTTCATTTGCATTCTATGCGGCCATGATGCTTTGCGAAGAACAATTCCCAGGGCTCCCCGTGACTTTTTGCAGATTTTTTCTTTCATGCTGAAAAAAAAACGGGACTTTTTAAAAACGCCACAGGACGCGGGACAAATTGTTCAAAAGCGGGACTGTCCCGCCAAAAGTGGGACATCTGGTCACCTTAAACTAGGCCAAATAAGAAAACAACAACAATCAGTGCAGAGACAATTAAAACTATTTTATTATATGCTTAATTTGCAACAGAGGCAACAAATCTTTGATTTCTGGGAATTTGCAAGTGTGTTTTCAAAAGAAGATCAAAAATTCAAAATGACAAACATAACTCTGTGATGCATTCCATTCCCTTTCTTTGCCCATTGCTTATGAAGCAGGGACAGAACTTTGATCAGAGAGTTATAGCTAATGTCCTATCTGTCTATAGCTTTCTGTCTGTCTGTCTATTATCTATCTATGTCTGTCTATCTGTCTGTCTGTCTCTGAGTAAATATGCCAGGACATGCTGTCTATTCTTTTTGGCTCTTTCTGCAAGAAGCTAAAAGAACTATAACCAGGACCTTTCCTACAATCAAATCTTAGCCTAAATCCTATCTTGTCATATTGTTGTTGAAGTTGCACGGATTGAACCTAAAGTTTGTACTTGTACTATCTTTTTAGAGGAATAACAAATCAGAGTCCATGTTCTAATGTAATACGAAACGTATTATCAATTTCCTGTTTGCTTTCTCTATTGCCAGATGAATGGTGGCAGAACAATTAGATGATATTTATTGCCACTTTTCTTAGGCAAAATGAAGTTATTAGAACTTGACTTACTATATTAGATTATTATTGAATACACTGATAAGCTATTAGTGACATCCATAGTACCATCCTAAAAATTATTTTGTATTGGTGAGATTTTCTATGGATTGCTTTGAAGCACATTGTGAGACAAAGGGTATAATTAGAAACTATGCTACAAATTAAAGGGTGAAATGCTACCAGTTCAAGCTGGTTTGCCCAAACCAGTAATAAAAAAGCTATTGTTTGCCCAAACCGGTAGTAAAAAAATGATACCATCCACCTGAACTGGTAGTAAAAAAAAAGTTCTGATGATCATCTGTGCTGCGTGATGGTAGAAACTTTTTTCCCCTTTTTTTAAGCATTTAGGTTCCATTTTTGCTCCCAGGAGGCTTTCCTGAGACCTGCTAGACCAAAACTTGGGGTGGGGGTCCATTTTTGCCCCCACAAGGCTCCCCTGAGGCCTGCTAGGCTAAAAACAGGGGAGAGTTCTGAGAAAGAAAGGAGGGAGGAAGAAGGGAGGAAGGAAGGAAGGAAGGAAGGAAGGAAGGAAAGAGGAGAGGGAGGAAGGACCAGAAACCTGGCACTAGACACACCTTCAGAGGACACCTTGAAAGAGCTCAGCAATCCAGTGCTTGAAGGTACATGGAGGTCATCTAGTCCAATCCCCTGCTCCAGCAGGACATTGTTAAAGTGAGCTTCTATCTTTTGACCACTCCCAGTCACATGGCTACATAGCCACACCCACCCAGTCACATGACCTCTTCCCCCCACCACCATCACCAAGCCACACCCACAGAAACAGTAGGAAAACATTTAGATTTCACCACTGAACACAAACTTTGCCTTGTATGTACTTATGAGCAGTGTGTACAAGTATGAACAGATGGACATTCTTTGTCATGGCCACCATTGAGAAATACATTTTAATTTATCTACTTGAAGAGTACGTTTTTAGAAGGACACAGATATACATCTCTTGTTTGAATTAAAGCACTGAATATTTATTTTAATTATGGTACAGTTGATCTGCTCGAATGAAGTATGCGTATAGTTAGTCTAGACTAAAATTTAAATAACAAACTAACTAATATTTTACTGTGTTACACTTTGGTTTCTGCCACCATAAAATAATAACAAGGTTAACTTCTCCAGAATTCTTAAGAAAGCAGCCAAAACAAGCATTATAAAGCATTTAAAATCTAAAGCAATTCTCTTGGCAACAATAAGAAGTGATTTACCATTTCTTTTTTCCAAGATCCAGATTCTTGGCAATTCTTATTCTTTTTTATATTTACCTTGTAAATCTTTGATACGTGATGATTTTGAAATATTTGGCTTGATTGAAATATTTTGGTTTTTATCTTGTCTCATGCCTAAGCCGTGATGAAGTTCTTAAACTGTATGTTACTCTGTATGTATTTATGTACGTTCGGATACAGAAAACATAAATTAAGTACTTTAAAAAGAAATCTTGACCTATTATATGGATTACACACACACACACACACACACACACACACACACACACACACACTGATTTTACTTCATAGTCTCTAAGCTTCGCTAGTATTTATTAAGATGCACTATAATTGAATTTTATTCCAAAATAATGTAAGAGTTTGATAACCACTATCAGATTTAAGAGTCAACTATCAACATTTTTATTCAACATAAGATCAGTAAATTAAATGTGTCAATTCTCCCTTAAACTCATTATTCCTTATTATGCACTGAAGATCATTCTCTGAAATGTATGCTAACGCTTCAGTCAAAAAAGATTACTTAAATTTCATTGTTCATGAGCAATTCAACCATAATATAAGTGTATCTAAAGTGTCAGCTACAAATGTATGTGATGATGTGTGTGTAATTCATGGGTCTGTGAGTAGCATAGGTAATTCTGTTCCACATTTCAACTGCTATTTGAAGAGCACCTGATGCATCTATGTTTATGTGGGAAGTTCCACTGAGTTTAATAAGGTTTATTCCACAACACAGCTTGCTAGATCCAGTGCTTTGGGATTTATGGGGAGTTCCACTTCTAGAATTCCCAACAAGCATGATTGGGATTCCTGGGAATAATCTGGAGAACATTCTATTAGGAAAGGCATTATAGGAATAAGTTTAGTATTTGAAATTCTTTGATATCTCAATATTTAATATTACTGCCCGAATTAAATTTTCTTGTAGAAATATTTTAAAAAAACAACCTTTGGAAAATAATGTTTCTTTGTTTCCAGATTTTCTTTCTATCAGCACTTTAACACTGTGTCTTTTTCCCCAATTAAAGAAGATATCTAATTCTGTGTTTAACTCAAAAGCTATTTGCATGTGAAAAAAATGATAGGCTTTTGTAAATTAATTCATATTAGCAAGCACTGCAACAGCAGAGAAACGTAAAAGTATTGCAGTTTCATAAAGATTCTTGTTGCAGAAACTTAACTACAGGTCCTAAAAACTTTGTGTGTGTGTGTGTGTGTGTGTGTGTGTGTGTGTGTGTTTCCATTCAGTCTCCAGGTAGTGATATATAGGTTTCTCACCAGTATTGAATGGAGAAATGTCTAGCCATCTGAAGTCCTGAACTGGCTTCAGAACAGTTTGATTGCCTTCTTGATTGTTTGCGAGATAACTCTAAGATTGGCAGTGACAGGGTAATTTACTGAAGATTGCAATGTCAGACTATATTCAAGGGGGCTTGCTGGCATGAAGATGTTATTCTCATGACTGACAGGCCACTGGGAGTTTGGTATGCCAATTTAAAGTTCATGGTGTTGTCCAAAATGTACAGCCCATAATCATGCAGTTTGATGAGGTCATTATAGGCATAACTGACTCTCACCCCTATAACAGCCAAAGCAAAGAAGTATTCATAGCTGGAACAAGTAAACACAAATTTGTAGAAAAGAGTAATTTGTTGCATCTTACCTTTGGATCCCTTAATATATTGACAGGTTTCTTTTTTGTTCCCTGCATGAACAAACAAGAAACACTTTTCAATGAATAATTACAAGCACCAGAAATAACTGGGTGTTGTGAAAGAAGTGTTCAAGTTTTAATAGGAAAACCATCTTCAGTTATTATGGAGTCCAATTCCTTTCTCACATTGATTATATAAAATGGGTGGAATCTGAGAAAAAATTCTACTTCCAAGATGAAAAAGGACTTCCAGATTAGTGAGGATCACAAGTCACTGACCTTGAAATTAAAAAAGAAATCTTAAGTTCAAATTGCAAAATAACTTAGTAGTATATGAAATGAAAACCATGAGTACTATCAATGCTGTTTTCTTCTTTAAAAGTCTCAAAATGATCATGGTGAGTCTTTGCTTATGGGAACATGGCATAAATGTTCAAAATAACTAATCAGTTTCGTAGCTTGTCAGACCAAAACATCCATCATCTATTTTTTAAGGAAAAGCTCACTCCATCAAAAAAGACATATGGTCGATAATAATTTGTTAAATTTTCTGGACTAAGTATATTAAAATCTTTCAGATATGTTCCAGGGGAAACAGGTTTGAACAATCTAGTTCTCATTGGAGTTTTTAGTCACAGAGATCTATCAGGAAAAGCCAGCTAATCTTTCCCTGGCTGCCACAGATAACAAATCTGAAAAAAATAGATTAATAAAAGTTATATATAAACAGAGAGATGATATTTAAAACCAGATTTTATATGCGGCAAACATGCATTCTAGTATGGTAACTTACATTGAAAAAATATGATGTTAAAGAATCAAAGTAGTCATTTTTATCAAGAAATGGTTAATGGGCAATCTATATTAACAAATATTAGAACACACACACACACACACACACACAATATTATGTTTGTAGAACATTATGATGTGATAATGCAGTAGTTAGAATGCAGTATTGCAGGCTAACTCTGCCGACTGCCAGCAGTTTGATCCTGACTGGCTCAGAGTTGACTGAGCCTTTCATCCTTCCGAGGTTGGTGAAAAGTTTGTTGGGGACAATGTGCTATGTAAATAAGAGCCGAGGTGGCGCAGTGGTTAAATGCAGCACTGCAGGCTACTTCAGCTGACTTCAGTTCTGCAGTTCGGCTGTTCAAATCTCACCGGCTCAGGGTTGACTCAGCCTTCCATCCTTCCGAGGTGGGTAAAATGAGGACCCGGATTGTTGTTGGGGTCAATATGCTGACTCTGTAAACCGCTTAGAGAGGGCTGAAAGCCCTATGAAGCGGTATATAAGTCTAATTGCTATTGCTATTGCTATTGCTAAACCACTTAAAGAGGACTGTAAAGTACTATGAAGCAGTATATAGGACTAAGTGCTATTGCTGTTATAATATTATATTCTAGGAAACATTATGAATGCAAGTTATTATTTGTTGTTGTTATTATTATTGTTCTGTAAAATAACATACATATTTAAATATTGTACTGCCCTACTAATATGAGTAGTGAAATGGGCAGAATTTTAGTTTAATCCACACATCCCAAAGGTAGAAACTCACAAAAAGCTAATTTGGACCTTTAGCAAAGCTGAAAAAGTCCATTCCAAAATTGAGAACCATTCTGCACATATCTGATTTTGGCATTTGATGTAGTACTGCTAAAAGCAGTAACAGAGGTAATTTGGCATACTAAAGTTACCACATTGTTGAAAATGCTAGGGTATATCTAAAGTTAAATGTGCTGAGATTAACAATGCTATTGTTCAACTTGTAAGAAAGCAATGGTTAGCTATAAGCACTGGTACAATAAAATGACTGGGGAAAATAGCTTATGTGTTCTTCCTTGCAGATGGCCTCATTGATTGTCTGGATCCAGATTGCTGCCTCCAGTCGACTTGTCAGAATAGCCTTCTCTGTCGTGGCTCACGTGATCCGTTAGACATTATACAGCAAAGTCACTCTGGTTCAGAAGCTGTAAAGTCATTCTATGATCGAATTAAGCTCTTAGTGGGAAAAGACAGCACTCATATAATCCCAGGAGAAAACCCCTTCAATAGCAGGTAATAATCAAATATACGAGTTTGTAAAGGCATGGGAGTTCTTTTGGCAGAGGTTTTAATAGTGGTTCAACATGGAATGCAGTTTTTACTAGCAAGATTCTTTTCCGCCTCATGCTAAAATCTCATTCTGGATTTTTTGTCATGATTTTTTTTTAATGCTGGCTTTGCATACTGACTCCATATGGATAAGGACTAGCATTGCATTTACTGCATGCAGGAAGCTTGGAGAGAAAAGGAATCCCAGCTTTATAATGAGAAAAATATGATGATGCTAATGAGAGTTCGATATGTTCTGGCTTTCAGAAAGAATAAGCCTATATTTCATGTCTCGTGATGATTCTAAATATGAAAACACAACATTGGTATAGTGTTTGGGAGGGGTTTGTTTTCCAGATTTTTGACCATGTTCATCCTTTAGTTACATTAAAACTGTTTTATAAGCTAGAAATGCTTCCTGCATTTTTTAAATAATTAACATTTCTTGCATTTAATCAGTCAAAATATCATGAAAGCTAAATATCAGTTGATTGGAAATGGAAGTCCTAGATCAGATAGATTGATCTAGGACTTTTGTATATCCCAAATCTGGTAAAAGATGACAGTTCTGGTTTTTATAAAAGAGTTTTGCTGAATGGAAGCACAGTTGATAGTGTGAGCTTTGTGACTTCAGACAGGGCAGTGTTAAAAGCTTACTGGCAGACTCCTCCCAAGGGTTTCCCAGCAAAAGATAATTACAATAAATTGACATCAATCAGGCTAAATCTCCTGAAATACCCAAGTCTCTTCTGGTCTTCCTTCCTTCCTTCCTTCCTTCCTCCCTCCCTCCCTCCCTCCCTCCCTCCCTCCCTTCCTTCCTTCCTTTTTATTTCATTTCTACTCTTCTCCCTTTAGGTCAGCTAGGGAAAAATAGAAATGAAGATACTTTGGATCTTCCAAAACCCAAGGAGTAGTAGTGTTAGAAGATCTTAATGAAAAATGTCATTATTCAACCAATGAATCCAGACCTGTAGACCATATACACAGAATTCCAAATACTCTACAATCAATACAATAAGCCTGGCTAATGTTATTTATTCCTTAACTCCTTGCTCAAACTCTTTGGTTTGGTTTGGTACATGTACAGAATATATATAGAGAATATATAGAGAGAGCATAGATGGATAGAACACCTCGGGTCCTTCTGCTTGGCTGATAATAGCTGTCAGAACCTTAGGTCATATGTCTATGGAGATTCTTAGTCATCCAGGTCATGGTTGCCCCAAAGGTGCTTTTTCTGTTTTTTTCTTTGAAGACATTTTGCTTCTCAACCAATAAGGTTCTTCAGCTCTGAGTTGAAGGGTGGTATAGATTTCAAGCCAGATGCATATGTATTAATTCTGTATGGAAAATATTTTTTAAAAAAAACAAAGGTTTCATTACAAAAGGCATCCCATCACTTTCTAATTTACAGTCAGTGTCTATATTTCAATCTTCTAACATTTATTCTATTTTATTTACCCTTAAGGTCTGCCTTACTATTCTTCCTAAGCTCTAACTCCTATTCTATATATTCTACCTTCAGGTTTAGCTTAATTCTATCTATCCTATTCTCAGTCCTATATACCATCATCTACTCCTTTGCTGTCCTTATTGCTGGGATGAGTCTGTTGTCAATGAGACTTCACCATCATGGCAGGGGTGGGCTGCAACAGGTTTAATAACTGGTTTGGTGATTGCACACATGCACGTCTAATGCGCTTGCGCACAGCATTCAACAATTTGAAGCTCAGCTGCTTACCTTCTAAGGCAGCCCCGGTAAGTAGAATAGTGAAGGTGCAGAAATCAGCTGTGCCAGGCGAATCAGCTGAACCAGAGAGAGGAAATATAGGACAGGATAGGGGCGGGGTGGGTGGCAGGGCCAGCTGATCATTGGAACTATCGGTTTGCCCGAACCAGAAGCAGCCCACCACTGATCATGGTCCTGAAACTTCTCTGATATTGCCTATCATCATCACTGGTGTCACATTCTGTAGGGATGTGCTTCACCTGGATCTATGGTGACACTTTTTGATTGCCTCTTCTGCTGTTGTCACTCTGAGCCAAGATACAACTGATTCCCTCTGACCTACTCTGCTTTGATCCTTTATTTGCACCTGTATTGACTGATAATATAGTACATTATAGTATACTATAATATATAATAACCAATTCCAGTTTTCTTAAATTGCCTCATACTGCTGGTACCCAACTTCTTCAGAGCTTATAAGGCACATGTCTTGAATAGAACAGAATAGAATAGAATTCTTTATTGGCCAAGTGTGATTGGACACACAAGGAATTTGTCTTCGGTGCATAAGCTCTTAGTGTACATAAAAGATGTAAGTGATAAATCTTGGCCCTGCTGCTTCACTGTCCCTCACTTGTCTTTCTCACAGTTTCACTGTTGAGCTCTTTTTCTCTTTTTCTAGGGTTCTGCTTGTATAAACTAGCTGTTGGTTTTATTACTGTCTATTGGTTTTGGCAGACTGCAGTTACAGCTTTCATCACCCCAACCTTTCAGACCCATCTTGAGACTCTTCTGCTAAGCCTTATTAATTTTTCTTAGCCCAGCTACTTGGCACTTTACATGTAAGGAGGCTAACCATTTTCCTCTTGCTTCTTTTTCTTTTGGCTTGATATCCCTTTGGATCTTCTCAACAGCTGCCAAAACATTTTCCCCTCTTCTTCAGTAATCCTGCTCAGCATATGCTTACAAACACAAATTTGAATGCTGCCAGCAGCAAGTTTCCTTTTCCCACAGCAACTCTGGACTGATCTTCCTTTTGTATTCCCTCCCTCTCTCCCTCCCTCTCCTCCTTCTACAAATTTCCAACTTTCCAACTTTTTCATTTCTTTTATGTCATTTCTTTAATTTTCCTTCTTTTGTTTTTTGACACTTTGAAATCCATCTTCACTCTTCAAGTTCATTGAACTAGCTCCATATTTTAAAGAAACTACATTTCTTTTTCCCCCACCCCCCGAAAATGGCTCTCTCTTCTTTTGGATAGGACTTAAGATGAGCCTTATTTTTCAGAGGAATGGAAGTGAGAACAAATGGCATAGCATTTTTTTCTTTCATAGCTATCTTCTCATTCTAGTCCTCTTTGCTCCTATTTCCTCTGCCCATCCCTCCCCTTTTTTGGAACAACCAGCTCAAAAGACTCTAATTTGCCAAAGTCAGGTATTTCTAGGTCTAACAAGGAATTCAAAAATTATTTAGGAGCTAACCCTATGTATACTAATGAAACTTCTTGGAATAATAATTGTGCAAACTTGTTTTCACCAGCTGTACCATTTTATGAGAGGGAACGTAAGGCAAAAAAGAAAAAGTAAATTCTATTTTATTGTAACTATTCAGCTTGAGGTCAACCTACCTATCCAAGATGCCCTAGGCCTAGGGGACATCACTGTGCTCTACCAAAGGCAAAAGAGTTCCCGTAATATAATTTGGCAAGATATGAAGAACATAATTTCCTGTTTGAAAATTATGATTATATTATTACTATGATTACAGTGATTATCTATTATAGATTTGATCCAAAGAGTGTATTTTGCCATCCAGGTGCCCAAAGGATACGTAGACATGCATGGCACATACATAAATATTCTGTTTCACATGAAAACTCTTTTAAAATTAAGAATTGAAACTACCTTATAACATGGCCCCAATAGTTTGCCACTACTTCTGTCCCTATTCTTAGCTAATGTGCATCACCCTATATTCATCAACAAAATCTTAATGCACAATAATATCAAAATATTCAAAGCTTATTTCATAGCTGTCTTCTTACACACACACATACACACACACAATCAAAAAGTGCCTGATCACTCAATCCACTACAGTACAACTAACCCAAGATGCGTGAATAACACTGCCGCACATCAGAAATCTTATAAACAATCAACAGACTATTACAACCACATGGTATCATCATTGCAAGCAAACCAACTAAAGATATCCCAAGAGGAAAAAGTAATTTACAGTGTAAGGACTGCAACAGTCACTGTTGCAGAGCACATTCGTGAATGCCAACTAGTAGTCAGAAGACACAAGTAAAACTCCTTAATCTCACAACACATAGAGAGATTCAACCATAGTTTCAACTGGGACATAATAAGCATTCTAGGCCATGATAATTTTTTTAAAAATAGAGAATTCCTGAGAGGTTGTCAATCAGATGCATCATACATCAAATAGACAATAGACTTATACCACATTTATATACCATAAAAAAGAGACAATTAAAAAATATAAGAAAGAAAGAAAAAGACACAATCTTTCTAGCTAACTCCCTATAGCAAGCAGGGATTAACATCAGGCAAACAATCAAACAGAAAGTAATACCCTAATCAAGAAGCTACCAAGGAGAAAACCACACCTCTACCAGAACTGTCAGTGCGATGTACTGTACAGAATCATGGAGCAAATCCTACCCACAAGCACTGATGATGTTACCTAATCAGGTTTAAAATATCTGCAAATAAAGGACCAAGCTCAGAGAGCATGAAGGACTCCACGCTTCAGAGAGAATACTGAGTTATGTATATTCTCTTTTGTTGACATATAATAATAGCTGGCAGATTATGATGAAACAGTATTTGATTTATCAAAAATGCAAATGCAAACTATCCCATATTTGTTGATAAAAGTTCCATCAGATTCAGCTATGCATATTCCAAAGTAGATTTGGAAAGTAGATTTGTTTAGAGTTGCAGCCTATTTGTGGATGTTAAACATAAGCACTGTTGTGTCCAATGGAGCTTGGTTTCTAATAAACATGCTCTAGAATGCCATGTACAGTTAATATGTTTGTATATACACATATGTATGTGTATATATGTGTGTGTGGGTGTGTGTGTATGTATACACACTATCTTAAGTATATATGAAAATGTTTATTTTTCAAATTTGAACCAAGTACAAGAGCAGTATTGCATGCATTAGAAGGTAATAAGAGGATAATAACCTCCAGTTTTAATATATTTTCAAACATATGATATATTATATTGGTTATCCTCAAACATTTTAAATCCCTACTATTTTGAACCATGTTGTTGTCCCTTAGTAAAAACTGACTATATATTTCAATAGATGGTTTTTGATTATTTACCCATTTTTCTCTGAATAAATAATGTTTTTTTGTTCAAGATCAAGTATATGTAACTATTATATTATTCTAATATAAAATAATATACGTAGAGCCAGTAATTCTAATGGTTCACTTTAGATGGAACAGTTTTCTTCACCAGAAATTCTGAGTAGGACAATATAGTATCTTGATCATCCATCTACCATAAGAAAATTAAAGTGTGTGTGTGTGTGTGTGTGTGTGTGTGTGTGTGTGTGTGTGTTATTTACTTCCCCTTGCATTTTTTGCACAGATTCTAGAAGTTTTTTGGAATGATCAGAAGAATCTGATCTATCAGCAGGGTCTGATTCAGTCATAGATAGGGTTTTTGTAGCCCTATGGAACAAGTTGAAAACCTAAGGGCAAACAGTTGGTTCTTTAAAAAAAAACATCACTAATTAAATATGATGGCAAAATTTTATGGACTGTGAACTGCTTTATTCTTTCAAGGGTAATTGATGTTTGTGAAGTGAATGATCCTGGCAGAGTATGTAGATAATATTAGCAAAGACATTAATCCAGATAACCAAATCATTAATTCAATGTGCTGTAAACTAAACTTCTGTAGGTTTATTTCATTTTCCACACAGGAACCTGAACAATACATGTCACATTATACAGTTAGGATAACTTTTGAAGAAAAGGCTTTTAGCCTGCAGTAGCTGTAATACATTAAACCAAGCTTTATAGAGTAAAAAAGGATAAGTAAAGGAGAAAGAAATCCATAGCTGGACTTCAGACAGCATACATCTTCATCTCAGTCATGAATGTAGCCATTGATTTGAAATGATTGGATCCTTTGGGGTTATTTTTTCATGGGAATCTGAATGTAGCATTAATTAATAAACTAGGGGAGACATGATAGCAGTGTCCCAATATTTGAGAGTCTACTACAAAGATAAAAAGGGCTTTGGTGCTTTTCCAAAGTACCAAAAGGCAAGATAAGAAACAATGGGTGGAAACTAACTAAGGACAGAAACAATCTAGAACTAAGGAGAAGCTTACAAACAGCAAAATAGCTTGCCTTCAGAAGAAGTGCCCCATCACTGGAGGCTTTCAAAATAAGACTGGACAATCATGTCTGAAATGGTATAGGCTTTCCTGCTTAGACTAAAAGACCTCCAAGGTCCCTTCCAATTCTATTATTCTACCTTCCATATTCTAAATGGTAGTCTATAAAGACCCCTTAATGTTAGAAAAAAAAGAGGCAATCCTCCTTAAAGCCCAGTACTTACATCTGAGAAATGGTAGGGTTGGTGTTCATATAAAACAATCAATTCCTGTTTCATCTAGCGGCTATAACTTTTAACAAGCAAAATTGTTTTAAGTCAAGAATGAACATTTCTTTATGCCAGAAGAAACTCACCTAGCTGTGATAATTTTCCTCCCCAAAGTATTATATGAGCACTGGCATTGAATTATATTTCTTTTCCAGCCTGGTATCTCTGATAAGGGGCCAAGTGGTGACTACAGATGGAACCCCACTTGTTGGAGTCAATGTATCATTTGTCAAGTATCCAAAATATGGCTACACCATCACTCGCCAGGATGGCACGTAAGTTGACTCACTTCATTGACGAACTACTTTGTATAGTAATAATTGTGTCGATTAACAGATGGTGCTATCTGGTGAAACCATGTGGTATCATGCATAGAATTCCTACTAGGGTAAAGGGCTATCAAGAAAGCAGAAAGTAATTTTTCACACGGTGTTTTGAAGACTAGCTGAAAGTAAATTTGAAAGGATTGACTTCTGAAAATAATGTGATAGCAGTTGGACTTCTTCTCACACAAGCTGTATTATATCTATAAAAACATTTGTGGGCTACAGTAGTATCCAGCTGAGACCCAGAAACATTTAATTTTGAGATTCAAGGCAGGCTAACACTCATCTGGGGGTGGGAGGGGGGAGACTCATAAAACAGTGCAATTTCTTAGTTTCCCAATTGTCCCATTTCTTTCTAAAAATCAGTTCTATTTAGAGTTTCTTGAGGCAAAACATATTAAAAGGGTATAATTGAATAAACTTAGACAATTCCCTGCTGTGTTCTGTTTCTCTGTTCATCATTCGATTTGAAAGGCACATAGACTTAGCTCCAATAAAAATGGGATATGTCATATTTTATCTAATTTATTGGATGTAGCAATAAAATGATATATCTATGTGAAATAATGCGTTGCAGCGATTTGCTGCAGTATATGTGAACTGTAGTCTATAAAAGTCATTGGACTACTGATCTGTAACATGGCCATTGTTGGATGCTCTGGTCACTGTTTCAATGCTGAGCTTTTGAACATCTTAGCAATAATGAGGATTCAGGGCTTTTGTGTGATTCATTATAAATGTACTAATATTGTTTGCTCAAAGCTGTCATTCAGTTTTGCCACATGGCATGGAGGCATTTGTGATGGCTTTAATGGCCGCTTATAGCAGTTCTATGTTGGAAACCACACATCATACAGTGCTTTATGATATATCATGGCCACATTTGCATTAACAACAGATCTTCGTTCACAGCAGAGGTCTTAATCGCAAACTTCCCTGAATCAAGAAAATGAGTGTGTTAACTTTTTTATGTATGCTTGGAGGAAAAAGATATTGTATTACAGATGATACCAGCTCTAAATCTCCTGCGATCAAGAAGACTAGAATTAAAGAGAAGGCCCTGAGCCATATCATTTAGCAAATAAATTTAATATAGTTCAAGAAAATACCCAAGAGAAACAAAAACCTAGTTGCACTTTTGGAAACTAATGAGCTGAATTCATTTTTTTCCTACTTCATGACTTGTGGTACTGCTTTTGTTGTTGTTCCTGCTTGTTTGTTTTAGAAACTGGACAGAATAAGCCATATTGTGGTTTCTTTCGATTTGGCTTTGCCTGCTTGTGAAGTCTTAATATGTTTGTAGTTTCGAAGCCCTTGTTTATATTATAGCATGTGGTGCAAAGTTAATTGGTAGCAGGGGTGGACTTCAAAAATTCCAGAAACAGGTTCTCTGCCCAGTTTCTGGGTTGGCATGCCATGATGGGCGTGCCCTAGTCAACCTCCTGCATCATGGCCTGGTGGCAGTTGTTTTTACTTTCCCCAAGCTCCGGAGGCCTTCCTTGAGCCTCATGGAAGGTGAAAACTGCCTTCCCTGGGCTCCAGAGGCCCTCTGGAGGCCGGAAATGGGCCCATTTCCAGAAATGGGCCCATTTCCGGCCTTCAGAAACTTCAAGGAGACCCGTTTCCCCCCACACACACATCAAGCCTTCCCAAAGGCCCTGCACTTACCTTGCATCCAAAATGGGTCATGTTAAGACTTCTGGGAGGTGCGGAACATTTTCTTGCTTTTAACTTATAAGATCCTTGCACCCTGTTCTAGAAAAAGCGCAACTGATTTCTTTAATCCATATTTTAATCACTTCCGAATACATTTTTACCAGTTTATTTGTAGGGCTGCCTTAAAAGTTTTTTGGGGGGGAACTAATCTAAATCACAGCACCACAATTGTTTTATAGAATACACACTACAGTCACACTACAGACTACATACACAGACTGTAGAATTGCTATACAGTATTTAGGGAGGGGGAATTTGTGGGCTTTCCATTATTGTTGAACTACATTGATCCATCTTTGATATAAACTTTTAAATAATTAGCAACAGAATATCTGAGTGGCCTCTTCACATTTTGTTTTTGTTCTCTTGGACTCTGGAGTGACCTTTCCATTAGAAGTCCACTGATTTTATTTTATTTTTTCTGCTTTGTTGCTATGATTTTGGGGGAATTGGATATAGCTAATTTTGTCATACTAAAGGTTTGAATCAATACAGTAGAATGTAATCTAAGAAATTGTGTAATAAACTGTATTGGGTTCTTTCCAGAGGTGGGTTGCTCCCAGTCCAGCCCGGATTGGGCGAACCAATAGTAGCGGTGGCAGGAGGCTCCGCCCACCTGCCCAGACGTTTTTGTGCATGAGTGCGCCCGAACTGGTAGTAAAAAAAATTGGTAACCCACCACTGGTTCTTTCTCTAGTTTTATTGACTAGTTTGGTTCTTTGTTCTAGAATTATTCATGATGTAGACTCCAACTTTTTCTAGGTTTGATTTGATTGCAAATGGAGGAGCATCGCTAACTCTTCATTTTGAAAGAGCCCCATTCATGAGTCAAGAGAGGACAGTGTGGCTACCATGGAATAGCTTCTATGCAATGGATACCCTCACTTTGAAAACTGAAGAGAATTCTATTCCCAGCTGTGACTTAAGTGGTTTCATCAGACCTGATCCTGTTATAATTTCATCACCACTTTCCACCTTTTTCAGTGATGCCCCTGGTCGAAATTCAATTGTTCCAGAGACCCAGGTATCAAACAGAGATACTGAAAAAGAAAAAAAAAATACAATAAGTTCATTATAATTGTTTTCTAATAACAGCCCTATAACAATCGTACCAGTTATTTTGAATATTTATATTGGCCTTTTCTTCATAAATATAAAACAAAAGCAGATATATGCATTTAGAGATAAAAGCAGAATGTATTGGTATGTGGCTATGATGTGTTTGGCAATATTCATTAATATTTACTTGGGGTATATTCTTTGTCACAAACGCCTATACAAATTCAGTTGCATTTGTCCATTCTTTGAAGTTGGAAAAGTACAGTTCTGGAAGAAATGCTTGCTTAGACATTTTTCATGAACGTTACATTTATGTGCTGAATTGGGAACCAAGCTTTTCAAAATCCAAGCCTTGAGCACGTTAATAAAGGCAACAAAAGTATTGTCCACAAATTTCAGAGAGTCCTGAAGCATTTTAGTAGAATATACATCTTTGACTTGTGCATATTGTTCATGACGAAGCCTGAATCTCTAGCATCAGGTTCCTAATCCAGCACTTGCTTCTTCTAGATATAAATGTAGAAATTAATCATCAGAAATGTTCCTGTGTAAAAGAACAAAGCTATTTGATGGTGATGGATGTATTGTGCTAAGATTTTCTTGTTCACTTTGTGTACCAAATTCTTCTGAAAACCTTAAACCTTATCCAGTTTTCTCTCTAGAGTATAAAATCCCATTGAGCAAGTCAAGATAGGCATAAGGCCAGCAGGCAAGTTGCCTCTTGCCACAATCACATAGAAAAAGTGTTTCTAGTATTTAAAGAGCAGATACACAAGGTGCTAAACCCTCCTCCCGCAAATGGCTTTGCCTCCCCAGGCACCTTCTCCTCAGCCAAGATGCAATACTAGAAGTGAACTTCTAGGAGAGCTATGGAGAAGAGCTATGGGAAGAGGTAAAGAGTAAGCATGGGGGAGAGTTCAGTTCCTCTCACCTACATGTCTCTTTTAATCTAAACAAAAACCTGATACATATCCCATCTCCATTCTTGCTCTGCATGAAATTGTCACAGATTCAAGTTTGAGCAAGCATCCTAACTTGGCATGCTTGCAAAAACATCGTACATGCAGCTGAAGCATGTGGCATACCCAGGTGATAAGGGGGCGTTCCATCATCTTCATTGCTACTGTTATTCTGCTTTTCCCACCCCCTTCCCTTAGGCATCCTTGCTACTTTAAGATGACTGTCAGCGGTAGTGGTAACTACATAGCATTACAACTTCATGGGGCCTTCTTGCCTAAAACTAGCAATCAGATCTGTGATTCTTACTGATGCTTTTGCCAACAGTGGGGATTTTAAAAGAAGCAGTAGCAGTGGCCAAAATTTTAGTAATCCAGAAGTCCTATCCTAAGTCTTACCATTGCAGGAAAGCAAGCTAAAATTTCCTAGCATATTTTACTTTAACCTACAAGTACAACCCATGAGCTGAACCAAATAAATCTCTTCCATACCACACTCATTTAATATGAACTCTCTTTCCTTACTTAGGTTCTTCATGAAGAAATTGAGATTCCAGGTGCCAACATAAAGCTCTGCTATCTGAGTTCCCGTACTGCTGGATACAGATCCTTGCTTAAAATCACCATGACACAATCTCTTGTGCCTCTGAACTTAATTAAAGTTCATCTCATGGTAGCAGTGGAAGGGCATCTTTTCCAAAAGTCATTCCAAGCATCTCCCAATTTGGCATATACTTTCATTTGGGATAAAACAGATGCCTATGGCCAGAAAGTTTACGGGCTCTCGGATGCTGTAGGTATGATCACTAGATTCAAATCATGTAACTTTTAAGTGCTGGCTTTCAACAACTGCTCTTAAATTAAAGAAAAATCTGTGATCTGTACTGACAATAGAAAATACCTATAGATAGCTTCAGTATTCCGCTACAGCAGCAATTTTCCAGCTGTCTTTTATTTTGTTTATTGATTAGACAGTATTTATAACTTTCTCAATCCCAAAGTAAAATGGGCATTATACAAATAACATTTTAAAAAACCAATGTTACAGTAAAAGTACTGTAATCAAAATACATGTGATAGATGCCCTTAGTCAAAATAGCTAGTATTGAAGGCTCATTGAAATAACACATGTATTACTGGTTTATAATATCTAATAGATATTGCATGTAACATTCACTTATATCTGGGGGTACCCAATATAAAACCTATGGGCACCAGTGTGCCTGCTATTATTTTCCTTTATGAACATTAATCTTCCTGTTATATCTGAGTCTGTATGTGTGCATGGGTGTATGTGCTTCTTTCAATCATGTATGTTTTTCAGAGACTGTCTATAGGTCACCTTAGGCTTTGTGCCTAAGGGAAGACTAGAACTCATGATCACCTGGTTTTTAGGTTGATACATATTGAGAGAAGGAGAAAGAAAGAAGGGGTGAGAAAGAAAAGGGGAACACTACAAAATCAAGAACATATTTTCAACTTCATCTCACAGGAATTTCTCTGGGCCACAAATTGGTTCCACAAGCTTTCATAAAAAATGATGGCTGAACAAATAATCTATTGGCAGAAAAAAATCTATCCATTTATTTAAACTATTGGTAAAAAAAGGAAGAAGAATAGAAAGAGTGATATGATGTATCTGTTGTGGAAGTTAGAGAGAGCGGCAGGGAACATTCTCTTCTAGTCTGATTGGTTAAGATACTTATCACAATCATTCTGGGAACTGAAACACTTCCCATGATATTTTTTTTAATTGCCCGTGACATGTTTTCATAATTCAAAATGAGACTCTAGTCCAGTAAGGTTGTTGACTCTTGTTACATCAGTATTAAATCTGGAACATAGGAATCAATACCTTCTTTATTAATATCCACATTTTTTCTTTCCCTTTTATATCCTAAGAAAAGTAGACGTGTGTGTGTGTGTGTGTGTGTGTTTTGACAGGAGGTAGTGAGATGCTAGGAAAATTGAAAAAGGAGCAGAGGTGGTATTCTGCCAGTTCGCACTGGTTTGGGCGAACTGGTAGCTGTGGTGGCACGAGGCTCCACCCACTCACCTAGACATCATCACGGACCTTCTGCGCATGCACGCTCCCACTAACGAACCAGTAGTGAAGAAAAGAGGATACCATTACTGAGCAGGAGTATGTTTCTGCAATATTTTGCTGTTGCATTTTTAATTTCTAATTGAATCTAGCAAGACGAAGTGTCATCGAAAACATTTTATACAAAATAGAAATTTGAATAATGTACCAGAGCCATGGGTGAAGTTCACCGTGAACATGTTGCCATCATGAGATGTGACTTCTGGAATAAACTCAAACATTCAGTGACTTTTTTCCAGTAATTTATTAACCTTACTGACAAATATTATATATTAGGGGCCCAGGCTACAAACAATCAATTGTTTAGGCAATAAAAGCCTGATTTACAGAGCTTCCCCAAGCTTTTCAGAGAGGAGAAGAAAAATCATTCAAATGACATTTTGATATAATTGATCATTTCTCACAGGGAGCTCATGTCATCCTTTATGTTTTCTGTGGGGTAAAAGATACGGGAGTTTTACCACTCTTCTATCTTAACTGAATGTATGAAGTGGTAATCTATCTATATCTTTAAGGGCTGTTAGGGGAACTTGAGAATCCCTCAGGAAATGATCATAGCATCTCTTCAGACCTATGCTTACTTTTAACTGCAGTCTCAGTGGAAGTATCATCGGTGCATGTACAGTATACTGTATGTACAGTATATACAAGATGACAAGAGGAGATCTGCAAAGCAGATAAGCCTTTGATAAGTTAGGATATGATGCCTTACAACTTCAAGATCAGATGCGGAGATGCTCTTCAATCACTTCACCAGCACAGTGCTATACTTTCAAGCCAAATCCTGGCTTGTGTTAAATAGATTTTGTTACTAATTGGGCATCTAGGACATAGTTTATTGGATACTCACATATCTATGCCAGAGAACTCAGCATGTGGGATTATCCCATTTCTGGGATATGATAGATGGTGCTTAGAGAAAGCTGCTGAGTTTTATTAGAATACAAGTGACCTTCCTAGCTGAATGATACATTGCACTCAAGTCTCTTTAGTCTTCTTTTTGATCCATTCCCTATCCTAACGAACTGGTGAAGTATATTTCTACGTAGCCAGATTTATGAAATTTATGCATGGCTGTTTACTTATTTAATGTATATACTTCCTTAATCCAATTGGACTCTAGGTTCAATAAAATGTAATATCATTGCTAGAAAAGGATTGCAGTTATACAAGATATATAATAAACCTAATTTCTATATTAATATGTCTTATCCATAATCATTCACTTTGGAAAAGCCAGTTTTTAATAGATTTCCAGAAAGGCCACAGGGATAGTGACCATCAGGTCACTCCTATTGTATTTCCTGGTGGGCCAGGGCCTTAAGCAGACGTTCTCCAGGTGTCTGGTTTTGGCAAAAATTATCAGGAAAAGATAATCTTTCAAAGTAACCCCAAGCCATTAAGGATCTTGAAGGTGGTAAATAGTGCCTGAATTACATTTGAAAACATACTGGTAGTTTAACAAAGTAACATTAGAGCTTAATGTTAAACATATAGGTTGCTGCATTTTGGAACAGCTGAGTGATCTTCAAGGGCAGCCTACATGAGTGACTGAATCACAGCCATAGAATTGAGAAAACACAAGACCATGAGTTCTTATCTGAGCAAAAGTTTATCCTGTCCTGGGATTAAAAAGTTGAGAGGATGCTCTCCTGGGAACAGCATTCACTTGTTTCTCTGGCAGGACTTAGTTAGTTAGTTAGTTAGTTAGTTTATTTGTCTTGTATGCCGCCCACTCCCGAAGGACTCCGGTCGGCTCACAATAGACAAGGGAAGGGGGATAAATAGACAAAGACAACACTTTAAAAAACGCAACATTCACAGTTTCCGTGGGGCTGGATGTTTCACAAGCCCCCCGGCCTGCTGGAGCAGCCAGGACTTGGTGGCTTTGCGGAAGGCCGGGAGGGTAGTAAGGGTCCGGACTTCCAGATTGCAAGCCTAACCTCTTGGTGGAAGCACAATATCATTGAAAATTACATGGGATGTAGTATTGGAATGAGTAGGTTTCTGAATTAGCAACTTTCAATCTTGCTAGAATACAAGTATCATCGGTATAGTGATGATATCTTACTATGAAATAGCAGATGTCATCTCAGGAGGAAGCTTGAATGTGACCCCATATCCATATCTAGTCATACTTACTTCTTGTTTTCCAACAGCATTGTTTGATGTGTTCCTTCACCTACTTGGTTTTCTAAAAATCTTCAGAAAATCAAGTTGCTGGTTGGGATCAGTGGGCAGGGAAAGGCCATTCAGAAGCAATCCTGTCATAGATTAACAGAATAACAGAGTTGGGATGGATCTTGGAGGTCTAGTCCAACTGCCTGCTCATGCAAGAAACCCTTACTATTTCAGATAAATTGTTGTCCAATCTCTTCTTAAAAACCTCCAGTATTGGAGCACCCACAATTTCTAGAGACAAGTCATTCCACTGATTTACTGTTAGGATATTTTTCCTTAGTTCTAGGTTGGTGTCCTGGTTGAATTCCAAAGGTCAATGAGACATGTAACATAATTCCACTAGATTACTATGTCAATTTTTAAGTATCATCTGGAATGCTCCTAGATCCATCAGATGTCAGAATAGGCATCTTACCTGGACTATCCTACCTTGGAGGTTAGGGATCCAGTTAACCCCATCATCACTAGAAAAGTATTGGCACATGGCAAAAACAAATCACCCTTAGATGTCTTTCAGGAGCAGATCATGTCTCATCTGTTCTGAAAGGAAGCAGATCTACTGTGTGGCCAACAAAGTAGTCTGGCTCAAAAATGACCCAGAAAAAGTCCCCCCTTGTTACAATAGCTATGACAATTATTTTACAATTATATGGGCAAATTCATAACTATCTTTGGACAGTAGACTGTACAATAGCAACCCCCGCAACCCTCCACTTCCTAAGCTTGTTCTTTGGACATAATTTCACAAATATGGTCTCATATCTGGCCATCATTGGAACACAGTTCTTCACAATAACCAGGTGCTTCTGGTACATAAATGCCACAGTGTTTCCCCTATCCTGGCATCAGGACTGATGAAGGCAACAAAATCCCATTTGATAAATTTAAGTGAGAGGGAATCCCCCTCTTCCAGTCACCTCTCTGAGTACATTCATGGGAAATAAATCTTTAATTCAAAAGTATTGTGTCTGAGTTTGGTTTGCTTATCAGACCAGTTGTCTGGTTCTTGATACGGGCACAACTTTGCAATATTTCCTCCTCTGGACTGTCTCACCTGCCATACTTCGTCCTTCCTATCATTATTATCATCCTGCCTCCATGTCTAACCCCTTATCTACCTAGCCCACAACTCCCAATCATTCCAATTGCCACACAACAAGTTCCCCACTAAGAACTGTTCCCCTTCACTTGTCCAGCCCCCTATAGATCTCCTTAGAAGATCAGATGGAGGTAATGTATCCTCTCCGGTCCTCCCTTCCTTTTCAGTTTTCTAACATTCACTCAAACAAACAGTAGTTCTTACTTTTTCTTTTCTCTTTCATTGCTCTGTTTGTTTTTCCACTATCTCTGCTACTACCATATAAAGGAAAACAGCTCCATTGGTCCATTTAAAATAGAGTCTGTTTCATAGGCCTCCTACACAGGCAGTTGTCTGGCAAAAGCCAGGCTGTCTGATATAGTGACTATTTCCTCCACCCTGATGTACCTTATAACTTCTGCTCCATTTCCTATTCCTCCTATGTTCATTCTGATTTTAACTGTGGTTCTTTATTGACTTTTCCTTGATGTTTACTTCCTTCTCTGTCCACCTAGTGTCTCAAATATAATAAAAGATGTTTCAGCCATTGTATCAGTATGCCCCCATCTCCTCTGCTCCTCGGAGGCCTGGCTGAGCAATTTCCTGACAGTAAACCTTACCATCCCCAGGGGCCCTCTTTGTCTTTGGACACAGCATTATTAGCCCTCTGAGCCCTAACTTGCCCAGTCTGCCACACTGCCCAAGTCTGAAGGTGAAGATGAATCTGAAACATCCTAGTTCTAATTCAATACTTTATTCACAGTAACACCCAATATGTATCATGCTAATTCATGTGCCAAGACATTGCCTGTTGGTTTCTGCAGTATGTAATAATATGTGAAAACGTTATGGGAATCAGTATACCTTACAGTGAATAATAAATAGGCTGTCTTAAAATTGGAACAAGAACGCCATAAATCTGGTAAGAACAATAATCTATAGTTTAATTATTTTCCAAGATCTTCATCTGATAACTCTATGTAAAATGGGGTAACAGGTTAATACATTTTTAAAGTATTTCCAGAGTTTTATTCTATACTTTTTTCCATGAACACAAAAGTACAGTACTGAATTTAGATATGTATTTTCAGTGCTGGAAGCTGCCAGGTAATTAAAAATAGAATCTGGGCTGTCATCATTACTCCCCTCCTTCCTTTATTAAATCAATCATTTCCTGCAACTTTAAAGCTCTGTATAACTCTTCTGAGTATACGTCAAGCTAAATTTCAGGGTCAAACGAAGTCAAATATCTAAATTTAATAATGTAGAATAAAATAAAATAGCTTGGGAACTGTACTTCATAGTAGATGGCAAGTCATTCACATACAATGGTTATTAATATAAAATATGTCTGTCTATATTTCAGTGTCCGTGGGCTTTGAGTATGAGACCTGTCCCAGTCTGATTTTATGGGAGAAAAGGACTGCTCTACTGCAGGGCTTTGAACTTGACCCTTCAAATCTAGGTGGCTGGTCTTTGGATAAGCATCATGTACTTAATATAAAAAGTGGTAAGTTTATTTATATTCATTTGTGTGCGGGGGGCGAGGTTGTAAGTTTTACATTGGGTGGGAATCTGTTCCCTAAAAATGTTGGTGAACAACTCTTACAAGCTTAGTCAACATGACTAATGTTGCAGGATAAAAAGAATTGTAGTTTAACAAAATCTGGAAGACGTTTCCCAATCCCAGTAAGCTCCATTCCCATAGGTGTGCTTGAATGCTTGTGCTAACATCTGATGGATACAAAACAATAAGGAGGCCCTATAAGGCCAAACGTATTTTAATATTTAAAATGTATGAAGAAACACTGTGCCATTCTTTGTGTTGAGACATTAGCTGCATACACACTGCTTGCTTAATCTTATAGTACTAAATTAATTTTCTGCATAAATCTACAATTTCTTTTGTGGATTTTTACAATGCATTGAACTGAAAATGAACCATGTGGATTGAGCTTTTATAACAGACTAAGCCTCAAAAACCAAACTAAACTTAAAATTAATCAAAGTTAGCATGTTTTGTGAATGTAGTTGCTAGGTGTTTGCTGGTCTAATTAACTATATTAAGTGAATACAAATATTGCATTAAGTCAGAGATGGGCCCTTGTAGCTCTTGTATCCATTTCTGATCACAACTAACCAACAATTGGTGTCAGTTTTCTTTAGGTTTGAGGTGGGGGGCAAACAAATCATTACTACAAATCCACACAAGCAAAATTTTATAGGAAGGAATCCCTTGCCTTTTGTTTCATGTATGCATTTCGTGCATAAATATGATTTTGCATATAAGAATTGCTAAGGATATGCACATAATTTAAGTATTAAGAATCTTATATAACAGAATCAGTCAAAAATGACAATTTTTGCATGCTGTTAATTAACTCACATACACATGTATACATTATAACAGTGAAACCAGTTGAGAAAAGGATATTTGAAAGTTTCATCTAAGGCAGCATTGAAATTTCTTCAGCAGAGGGTACATTTATATATAAGATTTTAAAGAACATTTTGCTATATTCTTGTAAATCATTCACACCCTGCAAGGCACAGCAAATAAATATTTTAAATAAATGAATAAAATAATTATTTTATTTAAATTAAATTATTTGACTTATATTTCAAACTTTATTTCACATATATACATTTTCCTTCAACTTATAAAACACATTGAACTTTAACAAAAAAAAAAAAAAATCAGTTGCCTGAAAGTTGACTATCACCTTTCCATGAAAAATTCAAATTATCTTGCAATACAATGTTACCGTTTAAATTTCCAGTGTCAAGTATGAAACACATTTTTAAAGGAATTCATTATATAATGTCTGTTTGGCATATTCTCTGACTTCCTCATTTCTAGAAAGGTTGAATTTTTTTCTCTCAACTCATTCACTTGAAAGAACAAAGAAGCTGATCACTTCCCAGAGCTTCAATATATTCACCACACCTGCTCTGGAAAAAAAGAAGAGAAAAATTCCCAACAATTATACCCTTGCCAAACATTCAAAGTTGATTTTGGCATCTCAGGGTGTTAATGATCTTGGGTTTTCAGGGTTGAATTCATTAAGAACCTCATGCTATTCCAGGTGGTACATATATTAATTAATAGGAAATATCTAAGGAAAAACTACTGAATTGTCTATTTTATTGTGAGCATTACTGATTTTAGTGAAGAACATGTCTCTTTTTCCCTGTGTTAAACAAAGAGTTACCATATACAGAAAATGAATTAGATACTACATAGTTAATATTAGTCTCAAGACATAGTGCCCCCACTTCCAATGCTATACGTCCTTCCAGCTTTGCCTGTCAAATCTGGATAACACTAGGTTGGTGAAGGGTAGGGTAATTTGTTAAAGTTAGCAAAAATAAAGAACATTGGCTAGCAGAAACCTATGAACTATGTCCTTACAATTTGAACCATGTACTAAAATTCTGAAGACAGATAAATTCCAGTCAAAGGATTTGGCACTGAAATCATCCCATGAATTAAAATAAAATGCAATGTGCTTTTCTGCACGTTGTTAGGTATTCTACACAAAGGTAGTGGAGAGAATCAGTTTCTAACTCAACAACCAGCAGTAATTACGAGCATTATGGGAAATGGTCGTCGTCGAAGTATCTCCTGTCCAAGTTGCAATGGACTTGCAGAAGGAAACAAACTTCTTGCCCCTGTTGCACTTGCGGTGGGAGTTGATGGGAGCCTGTTCGTTGGGGATTTCAACTACATTCGACGCATCTTTCCCTCAAGGAACGTCACCAGCATTTTGGAATTAAGGTAATGCCACTGCTAAAAGCACCACTATAAAAGCTTTCCTAAGTGATTTTCTTTATAGCTTTCTAGACTGTTGTTGCTTGTAGCCCTCAGCACAATCCGCTGTTCACAACTGATAGGTGAACATGACTGATGGATCAAAACTGGCATAAAGTTGTATTTTTCCCTCTTCCTTTGGAGATTATAATGGGAATTCAAGCAGTTCATGAATTGTGCAATTCACCATTAAAGAATCAGAATGAGCATTATCATAAAATCTTCCTTGTCTTTGGAAAGCTGGGAATGTGGGTGGAAGTTAACTTTTTGTTTTCTTTTTAAAAAGGGACTGAAGAAGAGAAAATGGGCATAATAGCAATAGGAGGGAGGAGTTAAATTAGGAAAGGAGAAAAATAAATTAGGAATCAAAAGACTGTTAAATCTGTTAAAGCAGTTAAGATGGTCAGGAAAGAAAAAAACAAAAAGAAAAGAACTGGCTCAGAATTGAAAAGCAGGAAATTGGCAGTGAGAATGGTAAAGTTAGAAGAAGGGGAAAGGAATATTTCAGGAGAAAAGGAAGGGAAAAAGGACATAGGAGAAGATTAGGAGAAAGTATGTATGTACGGAATAATAGTAAAATGAAAGAAGAGAATGAAAAATAACAATTGCTAAAATAAGCAATGTATTTAGTCCAGCATTGTATATACACATTGGCCAATCAAATGGTTTTGGAAATCAATAAATAGAATATGACGACTATAGCGTATTCTTGTTTCTATTCCCAAGTAAGTCCTGAACCTTTCTGAATTCATCTTTAATTGTTAACCATGGTTGTAGCATGAGAATAGGAGAAAAAACAATGCTCACATATTCTGTGTGTAATTTCATATACCTTTATCACATAATCATTTTCAAGTTAGCAAGCCAAAACATTTAATTTTTTCCCCTTAAAGTGGAGTTCTAACCTTGAGACATTTTAATTTCTTTTTTGTCCCTTTTGGATTCAGCATTATGGATTTTGAGATGAACAGAATTATGTACAGTAGTGCAAGTGTTATCAGCTGCATATTTGCATTTATTTTTATGGCATGGTTGGGCAATTCATAGTCCACCTATATCCCTTTTCTAAGCCCCTAGAATGGGCAGCAGGACTAAAAAAATTAAATTCATTTTTTTTCTTTTTATATTTTGGGCAGAGCTTTAAAGGACAAATTAGATACCTTACAAATGTCTTAAACTGATTAGATACCTTACAAATGTCTTAAACTAAAGAAAAGAGGATCTGAAAATGTCAGTCTTCCAAATTCTGGTATCCCATCATACTTTCACAGCCCTCATTTTCAAAGTAGTTTCATATTGAGGTGAGACAACTTTCATTAAGCTGTCCACCACCAATTTAAATCTTCTGATTATAGCAATAGTACCTGGACTTATATACTGCTTCACAGTGCTTTACAGCTCTCTGTAAGCAGTTTACAGAGTCAACATATTGCCCCCAACAATCCAGGTCTTCATTTTACTGACCTCGGAAGGATGGAAGGCTGAGTCAACCTTGAGCAGGTGAAACTCGAACTGCCAAACTGCTGGCAGACAGCAGTCAACAGAAGTAGTTTGCAGTACTGCATTCTAACCACTGTGTCACCAAGGACAATTATACTTGTGATATTGGGATATTTCTATTTCAGTGGCATATTATAATTGATTTTGTTGAATCATATTTACCTTTTTTAGTGAAAGCTGAAATCTCTCTCCTGATTTCTAGATAATTTATGAATATGGGATAGAATACAACTTTTATTTCACAGTTGTTAATTCTTATATGCTGCTTTACCATTTCTAGCTTGCAACTTCAAAACTGGAGTCACAAACTCCATGTAGATAAAGGTTAAAACTGCTCACACTATACATATCTGAAAATCCATTGTCCTAAAACATACAAACTGCTGAAAACCAGAGCTATGTGTAATATTAATCATTTTGCTAATTCTAATAGATTAATACTTGTTTGTTTAAAGGAAGAAATCTTTTTCTTGATTATACAAAACAAGAAATGAACTTTTGTCCATTGGTTTCCTCAAGATTTTTTTTAAAGTGAATCCATTAGAATATTTTTTACAATATTGTCTAGCATTGATTAGGTCCATAGCAAATGGAGACTGATCAGTGGAATTCTGATTGAATTCAGTATAATGTAGTGTTTGCTGCCTTCTCAAGCATCTAATGAGTCATAGTTTTGCAATTAATGGAAATGAAACAAAGAATGGATCCCATATAAACAAATATAGACTAGGGGTGTTCAGGAGCATGAGATAGATTAGAATAATTCAGAGGTGATTGCATTTTAACAACGGTGGAGTAGACAGAGCTAAGCCTGGTTTAGAATTCTTGGTGTTCTCTGAACTTGCAGACCTTTCATTACCCAGCAAGACAACATCATCAGTACAAGTTACCTGCCTGTTTATATGCAATAACTTGCCCTGCCAATTTTGGCAGGGATGTGAGTTCTTATTTAAATCCACTTTGTTTTGATTTTAGAGTTACACAAAGCATTTTTCTAATACTTAATCATATTGAAGAGTACGGTACCAATTTTGCAACTAGGCCAAAAAGTAGGGGGAGAAAATGTGATAATACAGTATTTAATAGGTAGAGTGGAAGAAAGAAAAGAGTACTGAATGTAATAATGAGCACACCATAATGCAGCTGTAGATCACTTTTTTCTTCTCTTGAGATACTATATGACTAAATTGTTTGTATTGCATTACCCTAGCTGACCTTATGTAGTGAATTATTTCTTTTATTGAAAAAAATACATAATTTTGTGTGCAAGTATGACCATCATATGCAAAAATAGGTATCATTCATTTTAATCACCCTTTCTCTGTGCACAAAAGTCCACATTCTGCCTAAACATTTATCACAGATGGTTTCCATTATAAGAACTAATATTGCTGCAAATTGCTATGCATTCTAAATGTATGCAAAAATAGGACACTTAAAATAATAAGATAAGACATAACGAAGTGTTCCAAATCCATGCAAAAATATAAGTGAAATTATAATTTAATCTATTTTCTCTGTAAACAAAAGGTATTCTTGTAGTGTGCATCATTTTCCCAAATTTTCATTTAGACCAAGCATTCAGAATGACATAATCAGAAATTCACTGGGGCACCAAATTGAGTTACATTCCTGCAATAGGCCTGAATTGAATTATCTGTGCCAAATCGAGATGGAGCTATTTCCTTTTAATTTTTCAGATATGAAAGTTTTGAGGAAATAAAAGAATAAAAGAGAGAGAAAGATTTTGACATGTGACATTTACAGATGCAAAATATAATTATAGGAAAAATTAACTGATAGTAGTCTTATAAATGGCTCTCAGTCCTACCAGTTAAATGGGACATCCATGTTCAGAGAGGAAGTCTTGCAAGCTGAATGTAAGTTTCTGGGAGAAGACTGGAGGAACTTAGTAGTTGAACATTGTGAGAAACTAGAGATTAAATGAGAATTACATTCAATTATGATCCAATAAATGATTCATTGAAATTATATTCCAGTACAATAAAAAGACATGACTTAGCATCCAAAGTTTGTGAAATATCACAAAAAGCAGAGGATACCCAGCATACCTGCACACACTAGCTTTAAAGCTGGTGGACCAACACATTGTAAAATGAAGTTGATTTATTCAGGAAAGTTCTAGTAATGTTGGTCTTTCTTATCCATAAATTTATATTTGTTGATTATTCAACTGAGATTGATTAAAAGAAAAGAAGAACCATATTTATGCCCTAAAATATGTTAAGAGGACAATATTCAGAAATCTTTATCTTGGTCCCCTTTGTGAATGCCTAGATTGTATCCATAATTTTGTTAATTACAAACTAATTAGAGCTGTAGAATAATAAATTGACTTCTAGGAACCATAATAGCTTTTGTGGGTTGCAGCAAACCTTCTATCAAGCTATCTTATTTAGGCACTAGACCAGGGGTGGGTCTAGTCTACTGCCGCATGCACACTGCAATTAAAATTGTTCCGTGCATGTGCAGAACTAAAAAATAAGATGGCGGTGCCTACGGCACCACCTGGACAACCAGTTCAGGGATGTGGCAGGCCTGGGTTGCTGCCAGTTCCAGTGACCCAGGCCACCAAACCACTACCAGTTCAGCCGAACCGGTAGAAACCCACCATTGCACTAAACTAGGAAATATTATGGAAAGAACATATGGTACTTTGGTTTCAACATAGCATTTAGGAGATCTCCCAGAATATTTTGGTTGGTGGAACTATAAAATGTGGATTGAGTTACATGAATCAACAGTTGATTAAGCAGTCATACTCAATGAATGTTCATTAACATGTCTGCATTAGCATGGATAGACACTTCCCTGCCCCACCCCTCCCCAGGAACTTGTAGTAGACCTTGTCCTGGATTAGAGCATCAAATGCATATAAAGTGAAGCTGGAAATTGTAGGCTGCAACATGGAAGGTAGAATGCAGATTTAAAAGGATCTCTAAACTGTGCCAAAATTAGATTACCTTAGATTCATTTGAGATAAATATCATCAAGCTGGGGGAGACTGGTTTGAGAACTATAAGTATAAAAATTATGTGTGACTTAACATTCAAACTGAATAAGAAATGGCAATCAGTGCAACTTCCAGGAAAAAAATGGAACAATCTTAGGTTGCAGTAACAGGAGCCCAGTGTTTAGTAATAATCCTATATTCAGTATTAGTCTAATCACATTTAGAGTACTGCACCCTATTTCATCTACTGCATTGTAAACTAAGAAAAGTATGAAAAATTTGAAGAAGGGACAGAAGGGACTATTGTATTCTTACAATATAAATCTTAAGGGTCCGTCCCAGCAGATACGCGGAGAGCAACACTTGCTATATGGCTTCATGCCTGAATAAGACAAGATTAATGTTGGGAACAGGTTTCTTTTCTCCATCTTGTAGAATAAGACAATATGCAATGTTTGCTACATGGTCTCTTCTTCAGCTAACTGTTCTCTCTTTCTCCCCCCTCCCCCTTGTTTCTTTTCTATTTTCTTTCTGTAAAGAAATAAAGAATTTAAACATAGGTAAGCCAAGTTTGCAATCCTATTATCATTTGCTACCGCTTGCTTGTTCCATTTTGTTTGCTTTTTGTGTTGTGCTTTTTTGTGTAACGTTCTGTTTTTAATGCATCAGGTATAGCAATATTAATGTGCTAATTTTGTGTTAGAAATACGGTAAGCACTAGTAGTTATACAAATGTAGGGTAAAAAAGCAACCAAAGAATTATCTAATGGAACGAGAACATAATGAACTCCAAGTCAACTTCAATATGACCATTATCTCTGTGTAGTGGCTAATTCGCTTAAATAGTTGAGGAAAACTCGAGCAGTGGCTCTTGTAAATGCTGAAAAGGATTTAGAAAACCACTAATGGACTAGAAATGGGTCAAAAACTCATTTCCAATTCATTAAAGGATTTTTCCCCCTCCAGATTTGTTCTCCCATTCCATCTCACCCTTTAACTCAATATTATTAGGGTACTTTGAACAGATTATATCCAATCACCAACCTCATTAATTATTTTGAAGTGAGTTTAAATTCCTTTGCAAAAGGTTTCATTCCTTTTGCTGCTCACTTTTTGGATGCATGGTTTTGCTCAGTCACCCTGCACCTTTGGATAGTGTCCTAGAAGTACATGAAAAACCACGAAAGACAATCGGGCATTTACTTGCTAGTATTTTTTGCAATTCCTATACAGCTGCTCATTCTCAAAAGATACATTTTTGGGAAATGTTTTAACATTTGAATAATTAAGGCATAAAAACATCAAAATAGATCCAGTCTGATACTGCAAATAAAGTTTCATTTTGGATATATTATAAGTCTCTTGATGTAATTGCTAAATTCAAATGCATTGTCCTTACTCTAACACAAATTAGCATTTGTGAAATTGAGCTGCTGAAATAAAAATGGAAGATTCTATGTTAAATGATGTTTGTGCTTGTATACAAGGTAGTTGTTGGCCCAGTCCAATTCAACTGTGTTACTAATAAACTCACTTAGTGTTACACGATAGTAGAAATCTTAAATTATCACAGTCAATTTAGGATACTCACATTATTAAAAAAAAGTCAAGGCAGTGCAATTAAAGATTAACCTGTTTTATGTGTATTACATGCAAACAATGCACAATACACATTGAAAATGGGCAGAGCTTTGATTGCATTATTGTGGGCGTCATCTTGACTTATTTTCTCTTACTCCAGGACCTCTCTTTTAATGATAAAATCAGCAAAAGATGTTGGGGTTGGTTGGAGATTTATTTTATTTTTTTGCATTTTTACCACTTCATTCACAAGGGTATCATCCAATCTGAGTATCATCAAATCCCAGTTTGCAACAATGCCTAATGTAATTGGCCAGAACATCTCTTATTGTGGAGCTGGCTTTATTTATCTCACTCTGCTCCCTCAAGAAATCTACTTAACAAGAGATAACTTAATTTTCTGTCTTTGTTCTGCTGTCTTTTAAAAACTCTCTTGGCTTTTAAAGGAGTTTGCCCTGTGTCACCTAGGGCTGGCATCTGCAGAGATCTTATTTAAAATACTCATTCCATCTGCCTGTTAGCCCAGGGATGTTTGTGCAGGACTATCTCCATTTAGTCCAGTTGTCTATTTGAATAGCTGAAGCTGACATTTCTAAATTTGCAGGTGGTTCACTTGCTCCACACCTTGAACACCTGTCAAAATAGATTTATTAGAAAAGGCCTCTAATATCTCAAGACACTCAATGACCCTATGAAATAAGGCAGAAAGATTTCAGCAAAACAATAGCTTAGCTTTGTGTCAGATCTGAGGGACTTGTTATTGCCATATAGAGAATTAACACTGTAGGCTTCCATAAATAGTATTTTAGGATTGATTTGTTGTGAAGGCAAAAAAGAAAAGATTTGCCACGAAACTAAACTATTGTGTGCTTGGCAGAAATGTGCAAGTTTACAGGATAGCTGCAGATTACAGAATGCTAATCTTACAAGAAAACAGGAATGAGGCAATCATGCTTTCAGGAAACCTTAGAGACTAATTAGTCCATACTGTACAATGCCTTCTGGAAGATGAAAATATTATGAAAGCCTTCTCTGCAGTAATGCTGCACCTATAAAGAGGAATATTTGTAGACCAGGATTGAAATGTGTGGTCCTTGGTGCTCTCTGAGCTTGGTTGTTTTCTTGCAGGGGTTTCGTTACCCAAAGTAGGTAACATCATCAGCTAGCACTGATGCTGCTGCAAGAAAACAATCAAGCTCAGAGTGCCCCAAGGAGCCAACAATGCTATACCTCTTTGAACCATGAGGATGGTGGATGACAGCTAAAGCTTGATTGCAATACTAGTGCTGAAGTTGATCACTTCAGCACTAGTACTGAGACATAGGAACACATGGAAGAAAACCAAAGCATTTGATGTCAAATTGTCTATATTGTATACGTTTTACTTACTGAATAGATTCCCTGTGCTTTATGAACCATTGTAAGATCACTATATCCTCCACTGAACGTCATCCCCCCCAAAAAATAGGACTGTTCTGTGCATTCCTTATTGCACACAGAGGCATTCTTAGTCTCTTAATGAGCCCCCTGTTCTTTATACAAATTGAATGACACTATGGCTGAGATAAAATCTAAACCAAGTTATCCAGATCATAACTTCAAATTACCTACCTTGAAATAATTATAAATTGGAAAGTATTAATGAACACATACAAAGCTCATGTCTCTTGTGATTAAAAAAAAAAAACTACTTGTGATGCTGGACTAAAGCTTCTATCTTGAAGGCTGTAGGCAAGATCCAACCAATGAACTGTTTCAAAAGCAAGTAGGAGTGTAAGCAGCTTAGACACATGCAACTGGCTGTGTCAGTTACATATTTACCTAGAGGTAACATTGAAAAATCATACAAGATCACACATTATCATGACAGGAATGAGCATAGATTGTCCATGTGCTAACATACATTCTCAAGTACAGGTAGTCCTCAACTTATAACAGCAATTAGAACTAGGATTTCCATTGCTAAGCAATGCAATCATAAGATATAACCCCATCCCTTAACAAGGGCAATCTCTACATTGCTGGTTGCTGTTGTTAACTGGATCCCAGAGTTGTTAGGTGAAGCAGCATCCTGCTGGCTTTGCACAACCAAAGTTGATGAAGAAGCAGGAAATTGAAAGCCTCAGGCCAACAGACAAGTCAATGGCTGCTACAGGGAGAAGGCAAGGGGATACATAGTGATTCAAGAGATGGTCAGGGACAGTGTGAGTGGGTGCAAAGGCATGCACCAGAGGCAGGGTGAGGGTCAGGGAGGGTGGATAAGGGGATGCAAGGATGCAGTGGGGTACATGAGAGGCATGACATGGGTTGAAAAAGAAGTACTAAGTAGTGTGCAAGAAGTGTGGTACAGGTTGGTGTTGTGAGGAGATATGCAAGAGGCATGGCACAGATCAGGAAGTGTGCAGAAGAGGTGCATGGGGTTGGGGCAATTAATTGGCACAATTTGAATACATAGGGTCTAAGGAATAGTATGCAGGTGGGAGAAATTTACCCCAGTGACTTGGTCTCTTCCCTGAATGACAACAAAAGTTGCAAGTGGTGATCATACGGCATTGCAACTGGTCATAAGTGCAAACCAGCTGCCAAACACCCAAATTGTGATCACGTGACTGGGGGGATGGTGTCCTAGGATGGCCAGAATTTCAAAGAGCAATCATTTGTTCAGTGTTATTGTAACTTTAAATAATCATAGGTCAAGGACTACCTGTACTATATCTCGGGAGGCATCAAAGTCTGCTTTGGCTTAACCACCACTTCACACAGTCAGACAAATATGAATATGTGGCTGATTTTAGCAATTTTCCTAATCCATAAGTTCCAGCTTCCTTATTTCAAACAAGCAGTAACTAAGATAAAACACAGCGGAAATTATTTCACTATACATTTTTATATTGTGAGAAAATTGTTTTCTGGGCAATCAGTAATAATAGCAAAGCCATTCCCACATACTTTAAATGCATGTTATTCCTTTTCTCAAAGGGAAATGTGAAGCACTTCAAAGCTTGGGCTTTAAAGAGAAAACCTTCGAAGAGGGAACCTGTTTAGAACCTCTTGAATTTATTTTAATAACAAAGACTGTTTTGCCCTACTTCAGCTTTAACCTTGAAAGTGACTAATCTTATGACATTTGTTACTATTTTGGAATACTAAATGTAGGTGTTATACTTCTAATCATCCCAGGCTACCCACCACACTATAAAACCTCTTTCTATAAAAGCTTTTTATTAAGAGGAAAGAATGTATGCAATTAAAAATTATGAGTCTACCTATTTTTTATAGAGCATTAGAGAAGGTTAGACTATTCTTTATTATTTGGCAATGTAGGAAGATGGGATAAAGATTTTACAAGCCAGCACAGATACTATTAAAAAAAAATTTTTTTTTTTGAAGAATAACAGCCTCCTGTCAAAAGCAATTTAAAACTCGGGTCTCATGTATTTTTGCTTTTGTGGTTACATTATTTCTTAAAGCATTGTTCCAAAACAAAACGTTTATGCTCTGTATAATAAATAGATTCTCATGGATGGAAAAAAAAGAAACCCATAAATGGAAATTCATGAGAATCATATATGTTTCCAGTGCCCTTGTTACTGAGATGTATTCCAGTTTTGGAGATGTGGGGGAAATAGAATGATGTAATGCTCAAAGATTGATTAAAATCCAAAGTGGATTTGCCTTATAATTGACAGGAACCTCTTAGTGAGCTAAGCTGTTAAGAACTGAATCTAACATTTACACTCCAAAATTACCTCAGAAGTAAATTTCACTGAGTTCATATTATTCAGATATTGGTGTACTCTGTCTCATATTGGTGTAAACAGGAATAATTTGAGATAAAACATGCCACCAACATTCACTTAAGTAAAATAAAACTAGGGGGTTATGTAAAAGCCCTCGCCAGCTTTATTTATTTACCACTTTTCCATCTGCCCATCATCCAAGGAATTCAAAATGATAGGTAATGAGTGGCATTATTGTCCCTCAGATTTGCACAATCACAATCCTGCAATTGGAGAGGCTGTGAATGAAGACATTTTTTCAGGCTATCGTGTCAGTTTAGAACAGAGTTTTTCTCACACCCAAAGCTAAACTCTACCCATTCTAGCCAAACTAAAAGGAAATGTGAATTGGGGTTGCCAGACCTCATGGCATGCTACGAAACCAGTACAAGTAGACACCTAGCAGATGCTTTGGCATAACATGCCAAGCTCGTTTAACTGGTTTAGCTCTTGTAGGGCTTGGTGTGTTGTGTGAAGTCAGTTAATTGGGTTATTGTATTGTGTGAATCCAGAAATAGGAACTAGGTTAAGCATGTTTAAGGCAGATTTTTTGTGTATATGGGGTTGCTTTTAGACAGAAGGATGGCAAAATCATGCTTCTGGACTGAAACTGATTAATATACTGTATGTCTGCTCAATTATCTCTCTGTACACCAGACCTTCTGAAGCTATCATTTTTATCTCTCTCTCTCTCTCTTTCTCCTCAAGTAACAATCCTGCTCACAAGTACTACCTAGCTGTGGATCCTGTTTCGGGCTCTCTTTATGTTTCGGATACCAACAGTCGTCGTATTTTCAGAGTCAAAAGCCTTACTGGTGCAAAAGACCTGGCTGGTAATTCGGAAGTGGTCGCAGGGACAGGGGAACAGTGCCTGCCTTTTGATGAGGCCAGATGTGGTGATGGAGGGAAAGCAGTAGATGCAACATTAATGAGCCCTCGAGGTAAGAGGCATCACAGGCAGCATCTGCTGAGGTTTACCAAATGGCTGATTTGGGTAGGATAACCCAGAAATAAAACATTTACTCGAAACATTGTTTATTGGCCCTAGGATTGCAGTCCTTTGGAATTAATGAAAACACTAGAAGAACTGTAAAGACATACTGAATAAAATAAATTGCTACCTAATGGCCACGTATAAAGTCTAGCTTCCAAATTGAATGAATAAAATATATTCTGACTTATTATATTGAAAATGACATTATGGTGAGCTTTCTTTAATTGTTCAAACTAAATGTTGTTCCTACTCCCAAACACATCCTTGGATGTTGTAGGCCAAGAATATCTTTGGATCATTGAGCACATTGATCATTTCAAAAACATATCTTGGATACTCCGACAAAACAATCATTTACTAAACTTAGCAAAAGTTGCTTCTTGTACACTCAGTCACTTCCTCTTTATCTTTCCCCCCAATTTCAGGCAGGTAAGCATATTTGCAAACAAAAGACTGAGCTGTCCACACCTACTAGGTTTATTTTTTCAGAATACCCACAGGGCTTACACAGAGCCCAGAGGCCTTCTTGGAAATAAAAGTAATGCTGGAAATGTGTGTTTTCTCTTGCAGCATGGCATCTTTCCATGTAATTATTTTTAATAAAGAAAAAACAGGTAAAAGCAATAGATAAAATTGAGTGGCACAGGGAGCTTGGTGAATACCTAGTCCCAGATACTAGGCAACATTTACTAACTTTTTGTTGCAAAGTAGCAACACTGTATTGACATCAGTAGTTGAAACAGATAAAAAATAAAGAGGTGCAGAAGAACGGGATGATATAACTTTTTTGGACCCAAATGCCTGGACTCAATTAGTGACAGATATGTTTTAGAAGTTTGAAGATTGTTTCCCCTTCAAATGCATGTGTGAATGTATTTTCTTAGCAGTTTAGACATTAATGGCTGTGTGTTGCATTATTTTGAGGGGACAGCACGTTTACACTCTTATACAAGCTGTATACTCACTACTTTACATTGTAGCCTAGTGTCACTTCTTCAGTGTTGTCACATGAAAATATATACTTCTGTGATGTACTATAATTTATTTAACAATTTTCAAAATCATTCCTTTATAACATTTGTCAATGCTTTCTGTGTAAAACTGACAATGCAAGCACACATTTCTGAGATAAAATTTGACAAAGTGCCTTTCATAAGGGAACAATGGCAAGAAATCTGAAGAACTTTAGGGTGGCATGGTAACAAATGGCATAGGCAGTGAGATTTTCTGAAATTTATACGAAAGCTTTATTCCTAGATTTCCAAATTATGTTTTATTTAAATGTAGTCTGTACTGTGAAAAAAAGAACGAATAACCTTTTTTTAAATACAAGGCAAAAGAAAACAAGTCACATTGTATTAGGGTTAGAATGAATTTATAGAAATTAAAAATTAAAAAAAAAATATAATGGACTTTAATGAGAAATAATCTTTTAATTGGCCAAAACTGAATTTGAAAGCACAAAACATCAAAATAATAAATTATCAGGGAAATGGTCGATATATAATGATAGAAGATAGATGATGATATATACAGTGTAATCTAATCTTATTTTTGCTTCTATTTCATGTTGGCAGGTATTGCAGTGGATAAATATGGCCTTATGTATTTTGTTGATGCAACAATGATCAGGAAAGTTGATCAGAATGGTATCATATCAACTCTGCTGGGCTCTAATGACTTAACTGCTGTTCGGCCACTGAGCTGTGATTCCAGCATGGATGTCACCCAGGTAGAATGTTATTTGCTTCTGATAATAAAACAGATGGATAAATGTCTTGTGGTTATCTCCAAGATACACCAGAAGTTCCAACCTGCTGGGAGAAAAAGTTATTGCTGATTATACAACATATAATATTTAACATAATTAGCAACACAAAAAAACCAAGCCTTCTTTTCAGAACCTTCTATACATCTATAATAGAAAAAAATATATGTGATACATTAATGTGGTTTAATTAGCTTTGGTTATCCTTTATCTGGAAAGGGGGTAATTAATCCTTTATATAAGCATCCAGAGAGCTGACTGCATGTAGGTTTAATGAATACTGAAAAGAATATTGTCTAAGGCAATTCCATACAGCTTTGATCCTTGACTAACTCCATTAAAACTGGCCAATTATTTGCTGTTCCACACAAACTTTTGTTCATCCAAAGTTTTTAAAGCAATAGTAATGTGTTGCTTATTCTATAGGTGCGACTGGAGTGGCCAACTGACCTGGCTGTCAATCCAATGGATAACTCACTGTATGTTTTGGAGAATAATGTCATCTTGCGAATCACTGAGAACCATCAGGTTAGCATCATTGCTGGTCGTCCAATGCACTGTCAGGTTCCTGGGATAGACTACTCTCTTAGTAAACTGGCCATTCATTCTGCTTTGGAGTCAGCCAGTGCCATCGCCATTTCACATGCTGGTATTCTTTACATCAGTGAGACAGATGAGAAAAAAATTAACCGCCTTCGTCAGGTCACCACGAATGGCGAAATTTGCCTTCTGGCTGGGGCAGCTTCAGACTGTGACTGCAAAAATGACGTGAACTGCAATTGCTATGCTGGGGATGATGCTTATGCAACTGATGCCATCTTAAATACTCCATCCTCCTTAGCTGTGGCACCAGATGGTACGATTTACATAGCAGATCTTGGAAACATACGCATCAGAGCGGTCAGCAAAAATAAACCAGTTCTCAACTCTTTCAACCAATATGAAATCGCTTCACCAAGAGAGCAAGAGCTGTACATCTTCAACATTGATGGCATCCATCAATATACTCTCAGTCTTGTCACGGGAGAATATCTATATAATTTTACTTATAGTGCTGATAACGATGTGACTGAGTTGGTTGATAACAACGGCAACTCTCTGAAAATTAGGCGGGATACAAATGGAGCTGCACGCCATTTTTTAATGCCTGACAACCAAATTGTGACTCTTGCTGTCAGCACCAATGGTGGTCTTAAAGCAGTGTCAACCCAGACCTTGGAACTTGGATTAATGACCTATCATGGAAGCAGTGGTCTTCTGGCAACCAAAAGTGATGAAACGGGATGGACAACCTTTTATGAGTAAGGCTGTTTTTAGAATAACCTATAGTGCATATTCATTGTCTATCTGAGTAATCATCTGTCTTCATAAGGAATAAGGTAGTAAGTGTTTTTTTTCCTAATGCAGGATGGCTCAAATAAGGAAGGTTTAAGCATGTTGAGTGGTCTCCAAAGGGAGCCTGAGCACTCACTTTTGCATGCATGTTCTTGTTTACTCTTATTGTGTCACTATGGGTTTTCATATAGCTTGAAATATTTTATGCAAAAATAAAATTCAACAGAGTCAAAGATGGAGCTAAAATAATGGATAAAACATTGGTAAGAGAACATTGAATGAATTAACCAGTGCTCTGGTTCAGTCGTGGGGAAAAATTATACCATTGTAGTTCATTTACAGATTTTTTATTTATATTAATAATGCAGTAATATGTTTCTTATAAAAATAATGCATATAGAACAATTTGATGCAGTAGTTAGGACAGCAGGCTATAAACCAGGAGACTATGAATTCTAGTCATGCCTTAAGCATGAAAGCCATCTGAGTGAGCTTGGGGCCAATCAATCTTTCTCAACCTAAGTCACCTCTCAGGGCTGTCACTGCAGCAAAATTAGGATAAGGAAGGAGTATTGGGTATATATACTGCCTTGAGTTATTTATAAAAAAATAATAAAAGTGGAATAACATTTTTTTAAAAAAAGATGCCACATAGTCTTTATTATTGAACCCAGAGAAAACAACTTTGAAGAATTCTGAAGATAGAGCTTGGTAAAAGTGGGTGTAATTTTGAAATGCCTAAATAATTTATTGGTGTCCAGTACTAGTAGGAAAAAACTTTGTTAACCTTGTCTGTCAGGACAGAAGATATTTATTTGCCCTATTTATACTGCCTAATAGACTGTGGCTACATCCCAGTAATCTTCCTCCCCACAGGGATATCAATATTACAGTTACTTTTGGAATTCAGGTAACAAATCTTGCCCTTCAAATGTCAGGATAGTGGGATCATGTTCTATATAAGCAGATAAAGCATTGATAAAATTTACCAATTGCTTGTTTCTGCAGATAGTGAGGAAATTGCATATATAAGTATGTGACATACTATGTGACATACTATTTCCAGAGAGTCCAAAAATTGCACTTACTTCAGGAATTAGGTGAGAAAGAAAATGCTTTTCTATATAATTGCAAGACATTAAAGTGTTGTGCATTCTTTTAAAATAACCTACGCAAGCAAAGCAGGTTTTTTAATTGGCATTCTGCAAAATTAAAAAATTGATGATTAAAAATACTAATTTCAAAAAGATCATTTCATAGCTAGAAATGGATAATATATTAACATACACATCTAAGCTACTTTTTTATCTTTCAGAGTTTGCACTCAAAAATAAAATAACTACTTATAAGAAACCATGCAAACTTTGTATGCTAAGAATCAAGCTACATTACCTATTTAACTCTATTGCTACAAGTTCAGCCCCACTGTCCAAAGTAGAATATTTTTTTAATGACACATTTGCTATAGATTAATATTTCCATGTAAGGAAATTGTCCATTGTAATGGAAAATCAAGACAGTGCCTCAGATCTACTCACAAGAACCTTGCTGTTTCACATGAGCATATGTACACTTGGTTGCTCACAATGTTCCAGTCTGAATCTAATGCTAAATTACTGAATTTAGGGGGAGGGGTGGGGAGATCATCACTTTCTTCTTCTCTCCTCACCTGATTAGAAGCTTCAGATTTTTTAGTTTATCATTAAATCAGCTTTCAATTATATTCAGGGGTGGGCTTCAAAAATTTCAGCAACAGGTTCTCTGCCCAGTTGCTGTGTGAGCGTGGACATGGTGGTCATAACCTAGCTGGCCTCCTGTACAGGGGGGGCGGGATTTTTGCCTTCTCCAGGCTTTAGAGGCTTTCCTTGAGCCTCTGGGAGGGCAAAAACGTTTCGGAGGCCAGAAACAGGCCTGTTTCTGGCTTTCCAGAAATTCCAGGAGGTCCGTTTCCCCCCCTCTGCTTGAGCCTCCACATGGGCCCTGCACTTACCTCGCATCCAAAACGGGCCATGTGGAGACTCTGGGAGGAGAGAGGTGGGAGGGGAGGGGCCAGCCGGGGTGGGATTTGGAGGTTCCCCAAACTGGCCATAATGTTAGCTATGAGTTCTCCCAAACCAGGGCGAACCCGTAGCAACCCACCCCTAATTATATTTGAACCAAACCAAAAACTGTCTAATTTAAGTAAGCCAAAATTTTTAAAGAAATTAATGATTCTTTTTTTTTTAACTTTTGACCATTTTTTTCAAAAAATGATGATTTAAACTAACTGCAGATTCAGGTATCATTGAAATGCAGTCAGTGCAACACAGGAGGCAGAAACAACGGAGAAGTGAGAGGAAAACTGGAGATTTAGTTTGACAATTCTTAGTCAAGAATTCTCAATGAGACTAAAACAATCTGTGTACATGATAACAATTACCTGATGAACTTGCATCTAAGGGCCTTTCTCTGTTGCTGAGTTATCTAGCCATACCTAACCAGCAGCTATACTGGTCAATGATTGAAATAAAGATTCGATTTGACTGGCACAATGCTGTTACATCCAACTCTTCAGTTAGACAACAGCTGAGTGGCAGCTGATGTGGTTCAGAGGCGGGGAGGAGTACGTACATTAGCCAATAAGTACCCACCCCACCCATTATTGGGCAGCTCCTTTTTCAATCACATCATATGAAGTAAAATGGAAGAGATTATGTAATGCAATGATATTAGGTTAAAGCTGGAAACACTGTTTAAATATTAGTACAGTTAAAGATGACAGATGTCCCTCTCACTTATGGATCAGATATGAAATTCACATGAAGACATGGGAGAAAAAAAATTGCTATGATGTTTGCACTCTCAAGTGCAAGTGGGTTCAAATAGACAGACTTACAATATGAGAATTGCACTTTTCAGAAGAAATGCCTGTTGCAAATTTGTCCTGGGAATGTTTCTTGTTTTCCCACCCTCAGCCCAAGTCGTGCTTTTCGATGAACCGAAAGAAGCGTTTCTTTCATTTTGACTATTAATGACTTATTGGGTTTTTTTAATGTATGATTCTCACACCAAACAAATGTAATTCGAGAGCATAAATAATCATATGTCTGGTTTTTCTGATTGAAAAATAATATTTTCAAAGGCTCTATTCATTTTTTGTTATTTTGATGAAATTTGTTGAAGTTCAGCAGTGCCATCTGCAGGTCCAGTTTGTAAAATGGTAGTATACAGATGCAGACCTTTCTTAAATCTTACTGATAAAAATTGCAATATGACTTTCAAGAGTAGTAAATGGGTGACCACATCCCATTAGTCCCGGTTTGTAAGACTAACTTACAATGTATTTGTAACATTCTTCATCCAATATAGCATGAAGTACTGTTTTGAACAGAAAGGAGAAGAAAGAAGAATGGATAGATTAGTTCTCTTTGTTTTAGTTGTTTGGGCTTTTTTTTTTAGCTTCATTAGTTTAGGCATACAGGTGCTCAGTTCCTGAGCTGTCTGATTATTATTTTATTTATTTATTTATTTATTTGTTTGTTTGTTTGTTTGTTTAAAAATTTATTTAAAAATTTATCTAACCACCCATTTCCCCAAGAGTGACTCTGGGTAGCACACAATAAAACATCAATAAAGGAAAATAAAGTGTTTTTTTAAATGACTAGCTAAGGTTTATAATTAAAATAATAGTTAAGTAGCAGATTCATGCAGAATAATGGTAAATGGTGTGTGTATTTGTGTCTGTTACTTTCAAAAGACACACAATTTGTTAACTTAAAGAATAATGTGCCAATGAAAGGAATGGATGGAATTGGAGATTTTTTTTGAAAATGTTGAAAAAAGTAAATGTACTTGAGAAAAATTATGCAGTAAAGAATGGTGTAGAGCCTTCCTTATCTGTTTTTGCTTTGGAACAGAAGCAAACCAATACACCATTAGTCCTGGTGCAGAAATTCTGCCAAGTCCTATGCGATTTTTCATTCTGAAATGACTATTGGCTGATCCCACTAGCATAAACATAACTCATGAATCTTTACTAAGTCTCTGAATAAAACATAGACAAGCATAATACGCATTAGAAACACCCAAAGCAATAATCGTCACATATTTTAGAAATAAGCATTATATACTGACTGTGACTATCCCATAAGATTCCCTCCTTTAGTAATATACCTTAATCGTGGCATTTTAATAGTCTCTGATGTTGTGTGCCTGCTGATTCTCCCATGCACTGATCAGATCCCAGGAAATGTCCTACTCCATCATACATATTGTGTGTGTGCAATAAATGTTTTACAGCTGCCTCCTGCCTCAAACCATTGGATAATTAAGTCATATTGTCAAGCTTCTGTTGCAAACTAGTCAAGACATTCTTTTCCCAGCAGATGACAAGAATTGTTTTCAAGGACATTTGATCCTCCCATATGATATTCAGTCTGTTGCTTCCTTTTCTTTCTGGACAATTCTCTATCTGCACATATCTATTCCACATATCTCAGTGGGCTTACACAATGGCATAATTTGCCACTATCTATTATTAGTACGTTATTAATATGTCTCTGTTTCCCTTCTTTTTCTTCCTTCTTTTCAAAGGTAGGTAGGTAGGTAGTTAGGTAGGTAGGTAGGTAGGTAGGTAGGTACATACATACATACATACATAATACATACATACATACCAGGGGTGGGTTTCAACCGGTTCGCGGCGGTCCCTGCGATCCGGTTGGTCGCCGAACCCGGAAGTAAGTAACTTCCGGGAACGGCGAAGGCCCCCCCTGCGCCCGTGCGCCCGCGCCCACTCCTTACCCGGTTTTGCCGCATTCTGCGCTTCCACGCATGTGCAGGACGCATACAGCGCCTGCGCGATCCTCCAGGAGCAGCTGGAGCATCGCACAGACGCTAGTACGCATGCACGCGCCGTGCACGTGCACGCGCGCACCACACGCATGCGCGAGGACGCCGCCGGCCTCGTTCCAACCAAACCGGTTGGAACGGGGCGAGAAACCCACCCCTGATACATACATACATACATACATACATACTAACTACCCCAAAATTGCTGAATTACAAAGAAATATAAGAAAGATTTATTTCTCTTGCCAAGCGAGGAATTGCTGGTATTCTCTCAAATATAGAAAATATAGTAGAACGTCTTGATCTGAGATACAAAATCTCAATGTCCCAAAGGTGCTTTTTCAAGAGGCAACTTGGACTTTCTGTTTTTTCTTTGAAGATGTTTCACTTTTCATCTAAGAAGCTTCTTCAGTTCTGACTAGATGATGGGAAACGGAGACAGCTGGTCATTTGCATTCTTTTAGCGAGTTGTTCTGGCCAACTGGAGGTTTAGTTGTGTTGATTCACTAAAAGAATGCAAATGACCAGCTGTCTGCAAGAAGTATAAATCCTTCCATTCCCCACCATCCAATCAAAGATGAAGAAGCTTCCTGGATGAGAAGTGAAACATCTTCAAAGAAAAAGAGGAAGTCCAGTAGCCTTTTGAAAAAACACCTTTGGGACAACTATGGATGACCAAAACTCTCATAGACAAACATTTCAATGGCCAACACACAATAGCAGAGTTGTTTTTTTCTATATTGCATTTTACTATCTAGGGATCATCTGGAATTTTTTGGTACCAGTTTTAGTCACACTTTATCTCCCCCACATTTCAAATATTTGTTCTTATTTGAGCTTATGTCTCAAGTCACTTTATTGAATGACTTTATCCATATAACACTAAATCCTAGTGAGAAAAATGACTAGGGACTATAATATTGCAGCATTTTATTTAACGTGACTATTATTTAGTGTTCTAATATTATAGCTTTGACAGGGACTCTGGAGCCACTGGATGGATCAGTGACCGAGGCCCTTAGGCAGAGGAGTGTTTATAAGGTATTGACAGCAAAAAACTGGGCATTCGAAAGGCAGCTTTGGATCATCTGTTTTGTCAGCATGGTTTTGGATCTGTCTGCCTAGTTGAATTGCTTATGAAATAATTGAACCTATTTGCAAGATGGATATACTGTCTGAAATACTGAAGGCTTATGTTTAAAAGAAGAAAGGAATGAATATCTGGTATGGTGAAGATTGCTGTACTTATTTTGAGATGTAAAAAGAAGAAATAATAGAAGAATAGTAGATGTGATTACATTCTGTAAATATATCAGAAGGGTTCAATAATAATTTTCCAGGGATGATTATGTGGAAAAAAGAAATTCCCAAAACTATACTATTTCCAGTAAATCATCTTTTTGATCATACATCGTATTTTCTTTACCATGTGAACTTAACAGTATATTCCCTGTATATCAAATAATCTGTAATTATTTGATACTAAAAATTATTCCAATTATTTGTCTTTGATTTATAGATTTGTTTCATAATCTGTTTAGCATTTCTTTCAAGTCCAGGTAGTGCATGTCTGATTCAGCTCAGATTCAGCCACTTAAATAAGATTTCTCTTTTTTCAGTTATGACCATGAAGGACGCCTTACCAATGTAACTCGCCCTACTGGTGTAGTAACAAGCCTTCACCGTGAAATGGAAAAGTCTATTACGATAGATATAGAAAACTCCAACCGTGATGATGATGTCACAGTAATTACCAATCTCTCATCTGTGGAGGCTTCCTACACAGTTGTTCAAGGTACAGAAATACACTTCCCAAAGACTTTACAGAGTTTGTATGAGTAACAATAATGGCAGAAGATAACCAACAACCGGTGGGACAAATGTTTACGTAGCCCTTGGTCTACCTAAAAACCTGATAATACCAACTTTAAATTAATATTAATTCAAAGGTCATCATTATTTCTTCATTCAGAGGACTTCCCTTCATTCCTCCATCTTTTTCAGGAGAAGATGGCAATATGTGTTCAGTTTCAGTACAATGTAGTTGTCCTCCTATAGCAGGAAAAGCCAAATGCAAGTAAAGGAAGCAAACAAGCAAATAGATGGTTCTATTTCACATTTCTTTCCTAGGAAGAACTGTCTGTCTCATGCATTTTTTTGCCAGGGGCTGTAAATATATATGTTTAAACATATTGTGCACATTAAACAAATATGTTAATGTGCGTAATATGTTTAAACATATATTTACATATATATGTAAATATATTTACATTATATTTACTATATATATATATATATATATATATATATATATATATATATATACACACACACACACACACACACACACACACACACACACACACACACACACACACACATATATATATATATATATATATATATATATATATATATATATATATGTTTAATGTGCAGCAGGTTTGGCAGCTTTAGAATTAAGGCACATGTTTCTCTTGTCCATTTTTGAAGGTAAGTAGAAGGTTGTCTCCTATACTCATTGTCAGAAATTGATGCATCAAATTAACAGGAATTGTTGTTCATTTGGGCCTCTTCCTCTGGAAGTGATCTTGGAAGGCCTCTAATCTTTAATAGCAGAGAAATAGCTTATGATCCTATCCATGTTATTTAATTGTAGCAGTAACGGTAGCGGAATTAACTTCTAGCTTCTATGACAAAACCATTTTAATTGTTTTATTTTTAGGCAATCCCAAATACTAAACAATTTAAGAATCATGGAAGTAATTAAAGATTTACAAAAACAACATTATTTTTCATATTGTCAAGTTCTAGTTTCACCAACTGAAAGTTATCCAAAGTTCTCTATCCCAGTGCATGAATATTAAATATTGATGTGCTCTATTAGTACCTCCATCTAAATAATATTCTGTAATCTTTGAAATATATAATCCTGTTTTTTTCAATGTTTTATTTCTTTGAAGGAGAGATTGCAATTTCATCCTCTATTCACCTTTAATCTTAATAATTTACTTGCCTATTATTTGTTATGTCTGCTGAAAAATTATTCCAGCTAAGACTGATAATTGAGGAAATAGTACACTTTTTCATTAAAATGTATCAATATCCTGATGATATCCTAAAAGAACTGGGTGACACAGTGTTGTTCAGTATAACTAAATGGGAAATATATTCTGTTCATTTCAATTGCTAAATTACTTTGTGAAGTTCCACATTTCCATTTGACGTCTCTTGTTTGACAAATCAACATATCACTACTATATGACAAATGACAGACCCCTTTTGTGTTGCACCTTTATGCTTGGCTTCGCTTGACTGCTTTCCTGTCTAAAACAAATCTCATATAGATTATCTTCCTTTCAACAGCAAATGCCTTTTCAGCATTTAACATAAAATTCTCTGAAGACTAAGGGAGAGTAAATGTACATAGTGTGTCTGAAATTTATTACAGATTTTGAAAGATTTTTGGCATGAGAATAAACAATGACATCTCCAATTGGTCATCAGACAAAACATCTTTTGATAGAAATGTTCTTTTTCTTCTTCCAAAAATCCTACTCCTATAGTTTTATGTACCTAAACAAAAAAATTATTTAGGACAGAAGAATTAGGGAGTCGGAAAATGAAATCAAAATTACATTAACCTTAATTACTTTGGGCTAATTACAAGTTGCCAAAATTTGAGAAAGCATTGCATGGGGAAATTATGCTCTGATACAATTGCCACACATTATACATTGCTTTCTTACTCATAATTAAAGATCTGTGATAACATTTGTCCTTTAACCCCCTAAATGCATAAAACTCTAGTATTTTGTAATCAAATAAGCTTCTTGCCCCATGTCAGTGTTTCCTCGGGTTACATTTCTGTCTGTGATTTTAGAAAAAACATAAAGTCTCCAGCCTGAACTTAACCGCTATTAAAAGATTCATAATTTTAGGAGTTACTTGTCTGCTATGTCATCTTGCTTTTCTCCATGTCCTATTCCTATCCAAGTTCTACTTGTAACATGATACAAAGAGATTTGTTACTTCCAGTATAGAATTTCTTGAATTATTTTTGAAACAGGGTGTCTGTTCAATGCCCTTTTTTACAATTGAACTATATCACTACCTAGTTATATATTTAAGATGTATGTCTACAGTATACACATTTTCTAAACCAATCATCACAATTTTTCCATATAGAGGGTCATCTAAAGTTAGGTTGAAGATATTCAGTGGTCTCTTTCATTGGTTAATAAAAAATATTTCACCTGTTTCAAGTTTTGTGTCTCTGCATCAATGCAAACAAATCATATCAATTGGTGTACTCAATTTACAGGTGAAGTTCTTGATTGCCTATGCTGTGCACCTTGTCTAGTTCCAAATCAAAGCTAGTCAGTTGTACAGATGATTGAGTGAGGTTCCAGAATCTCTTTTCAATCTATGTATTTAATAGATACTAAATCATTAGAAAGCTACCTGCTATATCAGCCAAAGTGCTTGCCTGTAAAATAAACTATTTTTGATGACTTTATTCTCACTAGTGAAAACTTCAAGATAACTATTATGATTTTGTAGAAAGCTATTTACTTAGTTATTTACACATTTATATCCCGTTACAAATGGAGGATTTGTTGCGGCTTTCACAATATGAAAAGTTCATTAGAATATAGACAGTATCCTGAACCAACCCCCCTCTCATAAATCAAAAGATCATCTCAACAAGACTCACAAGGATAAAACACCTCTAATACTCTCTGAACCTAAAGAAGTGGTTCATAATTGAACCTTTATGCAGTATTGCATTATTCCATTTTATACTTTCCAGAATCCTTTTTTTTTTAAATCAACATCTATAAATATAAAAAACACTAGATATCAAAGTACATTTTCTGCCATAGGGAAGAAATGGGATTCCCCTTCTTTAAGAAACAATTTACATTTTCAAAGAATAGCTTTCTTACATACATATTTCCCTATCTGTCTCATTCCATGGTTACTGTATAAATTCTTGCTATCAGGTCAATCTACAATGCATACCAAAAACATCAGATATTTATTATACAAGCTGGGCAAAGTTCTCCATCCCAGTGCATGAATATTAAATATCACTCCTTGGAAGATTTATCCTTCATGTGGCTTTCTGAAAAACTTTAAGCAGTTCTTCCCAGCAAAAAGATTTTCAACAAGAAAATCCTATGTACCTCACTTCATAACCTCAGTGTACTGAATCCTGAACTACATTTGTTATGTACATATTTAAAGGTTCTATTATCCCTTTGCAAGGTTACTTGTCTGGTTTGCATCTTCAGTTGCAATCTCTGTTATTCCCTTATTGATTTGTTTTGAACGTATTCCTTAAAATTGTTATAAAGTTGTTATTTCCTGTGACAGTTGTTCAACAGTCTTGAAGAGGTATGAATACAAAACCATTTACACCCAAAGCTGCATGTGATTTGCATTATTTATCATTTAAGATAGTCTTTTAATTATTATTAATTCAGTAAGGAGGACTGAAAACCATGTAATTTGAGCACATGCTGCCAAGATGAGGTAGAATAAAGGTTTGGGGTGTTGCTGTTTTTTTTTGTAAAAAGAAAGTCTTCTTATTTGCCCTGTTGGGCCAAAATGATGAGAATTTAAATTCATTATACAGAGTTAACAAATTAAGGAGGATAAATAGTTGGTGCTATTACAATATGCATCAAAGGACCCTATTTGCTTATTTGCTTTCTTCAGAGCAAGCTATAATTATAGAGAGCTGATTTCATCCAATTTGCTAGTGCTAGTAAAGTCTTCCATCTGCAAACTCTGCATGCAAAATTTGATGCCGTCTTCAGTAAAACTATAATTCAGAAATGTTAGCCTGGCAATTGTTCATATATGTACTTTTAAAAAGATCAGGAAAAGGACAACTACCTAAAAGAACACTAGAGTTGTTTGTGATCAGACAACTCCTTTTAAAAGTGTCTTTTATTCTCCATTGTGGGTTTTTCTCTCGTTATAATTGTGCAGGGTAAGCCATTCTGTTTTCTGGAATCTCTATTCTTAAAAATTCCCAAGGCATGGTTGATACAAAGGTACAAACTATATGACAGTTAGATAATGACCAAAAAAACCCCAACACTTGTATTCTGTTTCTTCTCTGTATTAACTATTGCCTAGGCCCATTTTTCTGGCAATGTTTGCTCAAGAGACATTTGCCAAGAGAAGCATCTTAGTCGTTCTGTTTGGAGGTAATTAAATTTCTCAACTTAAGAAGAGGAGTTTAAATGTAATCACTAGCAGAGTTCTGCAAAGAAGATAATAGAAACCTTAAAGAAATTATTCAATGCTGCCTATGCAGTGTGACACACTTAACTAATCTAAAATGAAAAGAATTTTGTGGGCGATTGTTTTAAAATTTAAAATAGTGTCATTAAAAATAAATATTGTCGTGGGACAATAACCACCTCACAAACCAGGGACTATTTTCCAGGGTTATGATTTTTTATTTCTCTCCAGCAGATGATTAATTAGATAGATATTTTCTTTATTACAAAATGATAGTGGTTCTTCGGTGGCAGCTGCTCACTCTGCTGTCTACTGTCTTGCGGGAGAGATTCCTTTTTACTATTCTGAAAACTAGATCAGCCAGTCAAGAATATAACAATCATAAATATCAAGTTTTATTTTTGCAACTTCTGCCAGTCAATAAAAAGCCAGATGTCAGGCTGGCTAGTAATGTTTCTTTAAGGCAGAATGAAAAGTGACACTCATACAAAAGATTGACTCTGGCAGCTCATTCTGTGTGAGCATCATGCCTTAAGTACTGAAACCTAATCTATAACTGAGCTATATATCTGTTAAGGGAGCACTGAAGGCAGTATAGAAAGAATAGAGATGAATCTGTCTCTTCTGGAAAAAAAAAAAGCTGCAGCCACTTTTTTTGATATTTGCAGGTTGAATAGATTTCTTGCTGACCCAACACTTCAATTAAATCACTTGCCACCAACTTTCTCTCAAATTATACATGTATTCACAAACATTAGTGAGGTTTGCAAAATAATAATTATAATAATCAATTGATATTTGATTTACTGTTAAGGAGCAAACAGAAAAATATCATTCTAATAACCTGAAATACGCCTTCTGGCTTCAAATATTTCATAGACTTTCTCTCTACATAAATCAATAACATAGTAAATATCTGCCTTATCTAAACACAAATAGTAATTGTAGGAATATGTCATTTGACAGCTGTAGAAAGATCACGAAAAAATTGCTAGTTAGGTAAAACATTTATTTGTATGACTTATGGAATATTTCTTTTCTTCCCAATGACTGATTTAGATCAAGTGAGAAACAGCTATCAGCTCTGCAGTAATGGCACCCTGCGAGTGATGTATGCAAATGGGATGAGTATTAGCTTCCACAGTGAGCCACATGTCCTAGCTGGGACTGTGACCCCAGCAATAGGACGATGCAATATTTCATTGCCAATGGAAAATGGCTTAAATTCAATAGAGTGGCGTCTCAGAAAGGAACAAATTAAAGGAAAAATTACTGTGTTCGGAAGAAAGCTCAGGGTAAGTCCTATAATCAATTTGTTTCTCAAATTATTGTTTTCAAGTACAGGTTTCAGCTTCTTCAAAATCTGAAAGCATGTCAGATATGATTCGTTTAGAAAACCAGACGACCTCTCTGAAACATTAGACTGTGAATGAGCAGATCCAAGCCTTCCACTACAGAGAATCCATTATTATCACAAGTGGAATTTTGGACCAAATGTATGCAAGGCAGAAAAGACAGAATATTCATGCTTCCTGGGCTTACCTCTCACATCTCCTTGTAAAATATCCCTTTCTTTCCCATTCATCCTACTGGACTATGGTAGTACAATTGAACCTGGCTGAAAAAGAAAAGCTTTTACTGAGAGGAAAGGATGGGCCAGTGGCTCACCTGCCCTTTGAGCCATGGGAATGGTTATTATAAATAGTAAAATTAAATAACATAAATCATTCTTTAAATGCTGTTGTGGAATTCCTTCATCTCCCAGCATAGAAAGGATATGTTTTAAGTAATTTTGAGGAAATTATTGTTGTTGTTAGTTGTGAAGTTGTGTCTGATCCATGGACCCATGGACAACGTTCGTGACCCATGGACAACGTTCCTCCAGGCCTTCCTGTCCTCTATCATCCTCTGGAGTACATTTAAGCTCACGCCTAATGCTTTGGTGACTCCACCTCCACCACCCCAGCCACCTCATTCTCTGTCATCCCCTTCTACTTTTGCCTTCAATCTTCCCCAGCATTAGGTTCTTCTCCAGTGAGTCTTTCCTTCTCATTAGGTGAAGAAACAGATTTATACAAATGTAGATAAAGCATTTCTGTGTTGTTTTTCATATATACTGACTTTCAAAGCATTTTCACAATTGTGAAATGATACAGTATCAATAAAAATAAAACCAGTGTAACAAAGGAAAACATCTATCAATCAAATCTCTAAAAAAAACATTGAATTTTAAAAAGTGTTCACTCTAACACTCTATCCTAAAAGACATCCAGACTCCAAGTAAACTTTTCCCCGCATCTGATAGTCTTACTGCCTTCATAGCAGACAGCCAATAATACTGTTGCATCTTTGGTCAGCTAATGTAACAATTCCTATTTGCATGTTCACTGTTTGTATGCTCATTTTACATTTCCTTACTACGGGAAGGTAATTACAGTTTTCAGTATGTGAGCTCTGGCATAATGGTCGGGGTGTGAAAGAACAGTCAAAGAAACATAGTGTCACTTGATTGGTTGATCCATATTGGTTCAATTCTGGTTCAATGATCAATATAAATCCACAGGATCTATATTGGTACAAAGTTATATAGTATCATAGTTTTGACCTTTTGATTTGCCTTTCATTGATGTGAATTCCCAAAGAATAGGAATTGGACAAAGAAAACGATTTGGTTGTGGTATATGATAATGGAGTAACCAACATCTAAAGCGAAGGCATGACTTGGAAAGTTGATTGTGCGTTAGACTTGGAGCAAGGAAAATAAAAGCAGGAGTAAAATTGGATTGCCAAACTATTTCAGTAATGTTGTAAATAAAAAATGAAGAATGGCTGTCATGCAAGAAGGTATATATTTATATCTATATTCTCTGTGCATCTGTCCTCTCCAAAGAGATCCAATAGTCTGAGGTGTATTAAGAATAAAATGTGACAACAGATCTCTCCACTACTTACTAATGTAAAATTCAAAGCATCATATGTGTTGCTTTTCAAATTTCACTGAGTGATGCCCAGCATTGACATTTTCTTAAAAAAAATAAGCAACCGTTCCAGTTTTCCTAAGTTGTGTTTCCTAAGCAATATTTGTATACTTCATTCTTAAGATACATTTCAAGATATATTCCAAAAGCCTATTTTATGTTTACTGGAGCACAAGAAGGTTGGTCGTAGTAAAAGATTTATTATTGTTTGTTTTTGTGTTGGCTGACTCCCAACTTACTCTGAGTGACATACAATATAAAGAAAATAGGATAAAATTCATAGTCCTCGACTTAGACTACAACTGAGCCCACAATTTGTATTGCTAAGTGAGATCTTTGTTAAGTGAGTTTTTCCCCATTGTATGACTTTTATTGCCACATTTTTTAAGTGAATCACTGCAGTTGTTAACTTAGTAACATGATTGCTAAGTGAATCCTCACTTCCCCGCTGACTTTGCTTGTCAGACGGTCGCAAAAGGGGATTACATAACTCCGGGACACAGCAACCATGCTAAATATGAGTCAATTGCCAAGCATGTGAATTTTGATCATGTGACCATTTCTCCTTAGTGCTTGGTTGTTTCTTTCCTAGATTAGTTTCCATCCATTGTTTATTATCATCAGGTTTTTTGGTAAATAAGTTGAGCCCCTCCTCTTTCTAGCAACCTTTCAAATACTGGACTACTGCTATCATGTTCCCACTAGTCCTTCTTTTCGGTTTTTGTCTCTAGGTCTTTAATCATCTTAGTTGTTTTTCTTTGCACTTTTTCCAAAGTTTCAACTTTTTTTTTGTAATGTAATGACCAAAACTGGATGCAGTATTCCAGGTGTGGCCTTACTAAGGCTTTATTAAGCGGCTCTAATACTTCACATAATTCTATGCCTCTGTTTATATAACCAAAGATTGCATTAGCTTTTTTGGCTGTTGCCGCAACAGCTGGCTCATATTTAAGTGATCATTCACTAGGACTCCCAAGGTCCCTCTCATAATTACTGTTTTTGAGCCGGTACAAATGGTACAAATACAAATCTGTATTTGTACCAGAGGTGGGCTGATTCCTGATTCGGGAGAATCAGGAGCAGTGGGAGGCTCTGCCCACCCGTCCGGACACTTCTGCGCATGCGCAGAAGTGTTGCAAGCAAGCGCGGGAGTACGCCCAAACCAATAGTAGAAAAATTGGCAACCCACCTCTGATTTGTACCTGCCTAGTTGTAAAACCTTGCTTTTCTGCACATTAAATTTCATTTTGTCAGATAGAGCCCATTGTTCAAATCTGTCAAGATCTTTTTGATGCTGAGCTTGTCTTCTGGGGGGTTGGTTATTCCTGCCAGCTGAGTGTCATCTGAAAATTTGATGTTCCCGTTCTATTCCCACATCTAAGTCATTTATGAAGATATTGAAGAGTACTGGGCCTACCACTTCCCACTCTGCTACATTCTGGACCAATTAAAGTTTCTAAGTGAACTTCAAAGGCAACCCTATGTAATGAGGGTAAATTTGGAAGCTGTCCAGTCAGGAAGGGATACAATGTGCACATGAAATGGAGCTGTGCAAAAGCATGTTCAGTCATGGCTAAATTGAAGGTCATATAATTTTTATAGTTTGTAGAAGTAGAAGTGAAACTATGATGACATTTGGGATCCAATCCTAAATGTCTTCATTTCAAGCATATAACTGATTGGTGTAAAATGCTGCACTTGAGAAGCTAATTATTAATAGAAGCCACATTATGCTGGGTTTTTTTTTTCATGCATGAAATCAGCTATTCTCAAATAACAAGTGAAAGCCTTAAATAAATGTCTATAGTCCTGGCACAAAGTAGTAAAATCTTAATAGAGTCACTTGCAGTAATTAGCAAAGTTACATGTATTTGTCTTACAGCTGATTTCTTCCCAGGCTTAAGGTTTCCAATTTTTCTCTTACTTTTCTTTCTCTTTTTTCTTTCTTTTTTCTTTTTCTCCCCATGCACATGCAAAACCAAATCAACTTTATCTTTCAACACCTCACCATTTAATTGTTTTGTGTGAGTTCCTATAATAATAATCACACATCCATTTAGCTCTCTTAAGTGAAAATCATTGTAAGATTATAACAAGTTGAGTGGACTAAAAGTACAATTTGAAAACAAGAGGGAAAGCACTGAATTTATTTGCATCTAATTTATGTTAATTCAGATTTGTTTATGTAAAAAAGTGGATTAAATGAAGGGAGATGCAATGAGATCCAATACATGAGAAGATGGGAATTGTAATACCATTCTAGTTTCTCATATGCATATTTGCATCAATCCCCAAATGGAAAATAATGATGAGGCCTTACAATGACAGGAGATGTCTTATAAATATCATAAAATGGATTTGAGGATATTAATGCTAACTAATAAATTAAGGCAGGGTTTGAAAAATTCCATGCTTCAAAATATAGCATTTGCTTATTTTAATTTTTGTCAGGTTTTTTATGGATAGATTAGATCGGATGTCAAATAATTAAATAAGTGTACAGGTTTACAAAATTTCCAGAATTAAAAAATGAATTCTCAAGCTTCCTGTAGTTTTAGTATCTTTTCAATTGGAAGCTTTTGCTCCTGAACCTTGATGTACAGAGTTTTTAGAAAGTAAGAGAAAACAAGCATAATTTCAAAAGCATTTCTATCCATATTAAATTACACATTGGTCTTCTAGTTAGCTCAAGTATCAGAAGTCCAGATTATTGTTATTCACAGACAACTCATTAGATTTTGATTAGATTCTGAACTTTATAAGGTTATTCCCCTTCCTTGCTGCTAAGGATCTCAATATATACTGTTAATTACCAATAAAATTTTGATATAAATTTCAGAAAATGAGGATGACAGCAGTATAGAAAATCAAAGAAGGTGAAGTGTTCATTTTTCCCCAACTTTCCTAATACATTACTTGATGGGGGGGGGGGGAATGAGCACTTCACCTTCTCTGATTTTCTATAGTTATCATCCTCACTACACATCCTCCAGGTTATATACCCAATAGAACAGCCTTGGCAATAGAGTGATGAAATAAGTGGTAAAGACTGAATTTTTACTATAATGTTGCCATCATATATAGCAATGACATTCTTGGACAAAATTGCCATGGATTTAAGGTCAAAACAGAGGTAAATTTTCATTCTCTCTCTTAGAGAGATGATCCTTTGAGCACCAATCTTACAAGTGGCTCACTTGCAATAAACAGTATTCACTCTTCATTTTCTTCTTAAAGTTACCTGCTTCTGGCCAATACTTTACCTTTGGATTTTTAACAGTGGTAAAACAACTAACTAAGCTTCATTTACGATTGATCAAATACAGGTAATCCTCGACTTACAACAGTTCGTTTAGTCACTATTCAAAGTTACAACGGCACTGAAAAAAAATGATTTATGACCATTTTTCACACTTATAACTGTGGCAGCATTCCCATGGTCATGCAATCCCCTTTTGCGACCTTCTGACAAGCAAAGCCAATGGGGAACCCACATTCACTTAACAACCATGTCACTAACTTAACCACTGCAGTGATTCACCTAACAACTGGGGCAAGAAAGGTCGTAAAGTGGGGTAACATTCATTTAACAAATATTTCTCTTAGCAACATAAGCTTGGGCTCTACTGTTGTTGTAAGCCAAGGAGTACCTGTATTAGTGAATCTCTTGCTTTTCTTATCCAGTTTCTATACCCAATAGAACAGCCTTGGCAATAGAGTGATGAAGTAAGTGAATAGGAATCTAATCTAGATGCATACAGAAGGGGCAGTAATGGAGCATTAAATATGTGGAATAAACAAAATCCTATACCTAACCTTACACTGATATAATAGTATTTATATACTAAGTTACAAATAAGAACAAATAGATTTACAGTATTATGCCTAAGAGTCTAGCATTGTCAAAGTTGGGCATTTTGCTATGCTTTATGCTGCTTAATCAGGTGTTAAAAGTGACAGCTGCAAAGACATGTACCAGGGAAAAACAGTTCATACACACGGGTGGTGCTTGAGAAAAAGGACAGCCAGTGACAGAGTTTGCCTTATGTGGACTTCAGTGGGGAAGAACAAAGGTAATCCATTCCTGTCAAACTGTCTTGCATATCTAAAGGAAACACTAGCAGAGATGTGACTAAAAGGAAATGGCAAACTGGGTCTTCTTTCCCTGCTATTATGAGGGGGAGGAATTAAGCATCCAGTTTCTCAGCTTCAGGGTTCACATCACAATCTTTGACTTAAATAAGACAGCATAGATAAGGTTAATTTAGTGCGGGTGTGTCAAACTGGTGGCCCGCAGGCTGGATGCGTCACATGCAGACCAGGCTCACCCCAGCTCCGCAAAGGGGGAATCGCTGTGATATGTCATGTGACAGCAATGTGACGCTGCGAGTTTGACGCCTGTGATTTGGTGGATTGGGGGTCCTATTGTCTTATTTCTGAGAAAATGAAATTAAGACAAGGATTTTTTTTAAGTATTTCTTTGCAGTACACAACTGACATGTAGAATTGATTTTCAAATCTTTTAAAACTGAATTCCAAAACTCTTGTTTGAAGGGCTGTTACAAAGAATAAGGGAATGACTCACAGTGTTTGTTTGCTATGATTGAAGGTCAATTTTCGAGGATAACCAGCTTCACTGTAAGAAGGAGGCTATACTACATGGCACTTAGTTTGATGAACTAATTTTTTTTTATTTTTCTGCAGTCTTTGTGAGATGTGGAAATCCACTAGCAAGAAGAGAGAAACTGTAAGGAATGGTGATTTAGTGGTTTGGTTAAAATGCAGGCCTATAAGATAGATAATCACCATTTTTTTAAAGGGGTCCTTGTTTCAAGTTCAGCTTCTTGATTTTCATATATTACATGAACCTAACCAATTATTATTTTTTCAGCAAACTCTGGTTAACCAATCCATAATTTAATGTTACATGTTAAACAGTTCACAGTGTATCTTTGCTAAGGATTCCTCATTTTATGTAGAATTATTTTTCCTCCTTTCCTGCTTTATATTCCTCCATATAAAGTTCTGCTTCTCATTCATTATAAAAACCATAATTAAGCCTGCTGAATAGAGCTATGCTCTAATGTTATTATGTAGACAAGAATTAATATCTATTAGCAAAAATAAATTATCCCAAAATGAATACTGTATACTCTTGTTTTCTGCAAGCCTCTATGAAGTTGTCTGTCTTTTGTGCATATAAATAATGTTTAATAAAAGCCTCAGTAATGCACTCTTAGGATCTGCTATTGTGCCTTGCACAAATAAAGAAAGATTAGCGTATAGATAACAACCCTCCCCAAAAGAGAAAAGAAGTGGCTTATTAGATCAATTTAAGTCATGGTATTTATAACAGTGTGATGTGTTCTCCCAAAGAGAATGGATTTCCATATAATTAAGAAGAAATGACCACAATACACTTGTTTCAGGAAGCATGGGGACTAAAACATTCAGTATCAAAGTACGATTTTTTTTTCTTCTTCAAGAAGATAAAGCATTTTTATTCTCTTTATGTCTGCTCCTGCAGTTTGACTATAGAATGCCCCTGAGAGAAAAATGCAACTAGAAATAATAGTAAAAACTCCCATTGCACACTTTTTAAAATATTCCTCATTGCATAATTGCATAAATTAATCAGAAAAGAGAGTGAATCTGCCCTGTGGACAAATAAGCCAGAGCTTAATTTGTATTTCTTTCAACATTGACATGAAAAATGATAGAACGGGTACAAGGTTACCTATAGACATATCATTGAGAACAGTTAAAAGGTATCAATGCTGATACAAGTTAACTTTCATTAAAGGTTTAAAGAAAGCAATGAACCCCAGTGTAAAGCTAATAGATTCCTTCATAACTATCACAAGAGATCTGACTAAGAAAATATAATATCATATACTCCATAAATGTAATATGATTCTTCACAATCCCACACTAATATGAAGTGAGACCTTTTATCAATAATGCCAATATAAATAGGCTAATTTTCAATTCCTTTTGCAAAAGTACATCAAGGGAACAGCTGCTCTGAAAATTATTTTTGTTCTTCAGTTATTAGATTATACACCAAATGCAAGTTTCAAGACAATCCCTTGTGGGAGCACTGACATCTGGGATAAGAACACTTCTTTTCAAAGATAATTTACTTTAGAGACATTTAGCTTAATTTCTATAAGTAGTAAAAATGAGAATGAAGAAAATGAAAGATAATTAAAAAATTAATTCTTTACAAATCCTCATACATGCAATTGATTCATTCTGTAACTGAATTTCTTCAAAGTGTCTCAGGGTGAGAACTGGGCTCGTTTTTGCTGTGAAACTAATTCAGAATCACTTTCAAGTTCCAAAAATAAAGCTTATAATCTTATTTCCGTACCTTTTGATATATTGTTTAAATTTTGATAGGAGAAACAGTTTTCAGGATCTTTCAATGAAACCTACTATAATATATAAGCTGAAGAAAATGTTCCCAGAAAGTGAAGAACACTTTAGTCACAGGTGTCAAAATATATCTAATTTAAAGATTTCTACTTTATTAATGTCTCATTCACAAATAGATACCATGGGAAGTTGGATAATACAGGGTTGACCTGGATCCTTGGTCTGTCACAAGTAAATGCAGTTATGTCTCTTCTATATTAGAACACTAGCTGCAATGCCTGCTAAATTCAAGATTAGTATGATTCTGTGTTTTGACTTTTTAACAATCCTAGAGGCACCATCTCTTTTAAATCAGGTTTCTTTGAGATGAGCTCAGTTCCTAATGGCTTTAGGAATATATTCCTATGTTCATTTTTGTAAAGAATTCCACTGCATTCCCCTAATATTTTATTTACACTTTCTAGTCTAACCTGCAACCCTTACATTCCCTTGAGATGTCACATCTAAGCTCTAACCAAGGCTAATTCTATATCTTCCCAGACCAGATATGATTGTTCAGGTGCTGCCACCTGCTGGCCAGATCTTTACATGTATACTGTTTTTTTTTTAAAGTTATATATGAAAAATGACAGCTTCATTCATGTACAAGGGGGGAAAGCCTCATATCTGTTTGGCATAGAAACAATTAATTAATTAATTAATTAATTAATTAATCCAATTCAAATGTGACAAATATGAGCATTAGTTGGTGCACTGTGTGTGCCCACCTTAAAGTCAATCCTGAGTCCTGCCTTTCTTGGTAACATTTGGAAAGTGCCTCCTTCATAAGGCTCCTTCATAGGACTGAGAGAGTGACTGACCCAAGATCTTCCAGCAGAAGTAGTGGTGGTATTCAAATAATTTAACAACTGGTTCTCTGCCCTAATGATTTCTTCCAACAACCAGTTCACCAAACTGCTCAGGAAGTTAACAACCGGTTCTCCCAACGTGATGAGAACTGGCTGAATCCCACCACTGAGCAGAAGCCTAAGGCTCAAAGGCCACTCAGTTTCTAGCCTTAGGTATTAACCACCATGCAAAATTGGCTGTTTAGCGTTTGGCGCACGGGGGTCATACTTTTGGTTTAGATGTATTTGTGTACTGCTTCTAACGATGTGAAGATGATAATTTCCTAAGAGCCATTAGAGTGAGACACAGCATCCTGGTGAACGTGTCCATTTTTAAATGTTTTATAGGTTTTTTTATGTATTGGAAAATTTAGGTGGTACATTGACAAGGATTAGTGTAGATTTAATTTGTTTTGTAAACAGTTGATCTGCCAAAAAAAGAATTAAGGATTGAGAAGAGTTGCAATGATCTTAAGGTGTGATATTCTATGTTATGTTTGTGGGAGAGATGTTTTTAAAAAAAGGTCCATCCCAAGTAATCAGAATGAACATATTTTCAGCAATTAAAGTGCGCACATTAAGATTCAAGGAAGATTTCTACCAATTAACAGGCTGTAGCGAATAAAACTGGCACTCTAGATAGAGGTTAGGTGCAAGACAATTAATAAAAGACAGCAGAGGGAAGAGAAGCTTATTTGTTTGCTTGCTTGTATGGTTTAAAAGCTGCCAGACTCCTAATGACTCTGGATGGCTTACAATTTAAAAAATAGAAAGAGTAAAATAAAAGAAAGAAATCCTGAGTAGCCAAAGACAAGACATCAGGGAAAAAACGTTTAATAGGGTCTCATTCTTTACCCTGCCCAAGACCTGGGAGAATAGCCAAGTCTTCAATAGCTTCGTGAATATCATGAGGGTGGGAACCACCTGGATCTCTTGGGGGGGGGATATTATTACTGAGGGCATATCTTCTATTTATATTTATAAAGATATGTTTTATGAATTGTTATATTCAAGTTATATAAAAGTTTTTGATTAATATTTAATTCTCTTATCATACTATGAAATCACTTGTTTCAGATGCATTTGTGGATATAAGTGTAAGGAGGAAAATTCAGATCAGATATGCATTATATAGAGTCCCCACGATACAGAAACTATAGATTTGGGAATAATACGGTTAACAATAGCTACAATATAAATGTAAATTCAGTACCATGTTGCCTAACATTCTCTAAATAATGTTTAGAATCGGGATGTTCACCATTTAAATAATTTATTTTAAAATGCTTCATGTAACAGTGGTTTCAACAGCTGTACTTCATTAAACAAGTCAGGCAGCAAAAAATAATATTTTAAAAATATCTCTCTTTGGTCATGGATAAAAGTATTCAAATTAATTCAAATATGAAAGCAAAGTCATATTTGAATGGAGAGAACCTCATTTCTTTCCATAGGAAATGGAACTACTCATTAAAATAGGAAATTGTGGACTTATTTTTTAAAAATAATTATTAACTTGGTAGCATCCATGAAGGAAGTCAAGCTTGTTACAATATGTACAAAATCATCACAGATAAAATTGGTGAGGAAATGATTCCCAAGACTATTAATTCACTGGAAAATATACATTTATTCCTTATCAATATGACACATGACTCTTCAAGTTGGATATAACATTGTTCTCTTGGGTTTCACTTGTGAAACATCTAATTTTAGCTCTCACCTTCCCTACAAAGAGATAGGTTCTACCGACTATTTTTTCTTCAGCACCTAAACTTTGAAATATTTAGTTGTCAGAAATTCCAAATAGGAATTCACTTCCATTATCTCTGGTTTTAAATAACTGGTTATTTAAGAGCAAGCTAGAAAATGTATTCTGAAAAATCCCTAACCATTAATTGAGGTTGTTATGAAGTCCTTTTCTTTTGCATATTGTGATATGAAATTGCTTTTACTCACTAGTTTCTTCTAGAGTTGGATTTAATTCTTATGAAAATTTATTGTTGAGAATTCAATTCTATTTAGATCTTTGAGGAGAAGATCTTTGGATCAGAAAAAAAGGCTTATTGGAAATTTAAGATATCATTTATTAATATATGTACCATAATGCATATTTTCAAAAAATTAGCCACCTCACTGTATGTTTCAAATAATTCACCCATCTTAAGTTTAAAATTGGCAGTTAAGGCTTTTCACATAGATTATTAATTTTGCAAAAAAAAAAAAAATTAGCAGTGGTTCCACAGTATGTCTAACTAGAATTCAAAGACTATCTTATTCATCCCAATTGCTGACTATTTAATCTGTATTTGTGTTATGTTCTGATTTTACTCAGTGGTTTTAAATTTGATTGTACTGAGTTAAATATTTATCTTTAAATAGATATGCTCATTTATATTAATAAATTTATCTACTAGTTCTTACCCTTATGTTAAAAACTATATTCTCATATTTGCATTGAATACAAATTCTTCAGCATTAATTGCTTGCTTTGTTGCATTGTGCAGTATATTGTATAATTAAAGTTACTGGGAACTAAATACAGTGGGATTTACTTCTGAGATTAAAAGAAAATATGGCACTCTTGCACAGAAAGAATTAGTTTGGGGTAAAGACCAATATATTAGTAGATGCACATTTCAGTGTGTGTGTGACTGATTTTTTTACAGGGGAAAAAAATTATCCAGGTTTCTTCAGAATTTAAGCAAACCTACCAAATGGTCAGGGTATGTGGTGGCTCAGTAGCTAAGATGCTGAGCTTGTCAATGAAAAAAAATGTGCAGTTCTGCTGTTCAAATCCTTAGCACCGCATAACAGATTGAGTTCCTGTTACTTGTCCCAGCTTCTGCCAACCTAGCAGAAAAAAAGAATGTAAAAATGCAAGTAGAAAAATAGGGAAAACCTTTGGTGGGAAGGTAACAGCATTCCATGTGCTTTTGGCATTTACGGTAGTCATGTTGGCCACATGACCACAGAGACGTCTTCGGACACCGGCTCTTCAGCTTTGAAATGGAGGTGAGCACTGCCCCTTAGAGTTGGGAATGGACATATGTGCGACAGAAAGCTTTACCTTTGACCAAATGCTTCTTCTGGGGTTATAATATAGCAGTATATTAATGTTAATCATTTTGTTTCAATTAGGTCCATGGAAGAAATCTGCTATCGATTGATTATGATCGGAACATTCGCACAGAGAAAATATACGATGATCACCGGAAGTTTACACTCCGTATTATTTATGATCAACTTGGACGTCCTTTCCTCTGGCTGCCCAGCAGTGGACTTGCTGCTGTGAATGTCTCTTATTTTTCAAATGGACGGTTGGCTGGGCTTCAGCGTGGTGCCATGAGTGAAAGAACTGAGATTGACAAACAAGGCAGGATTATTGCACGCATGTTTGCTGATGGAAAAGTGTGGAGTTATACATACTTAGAAAAAGTAGGTAATTGTTGGTATGGCCTATAGTCCTGCATTAACCGAAGTTTGGGATTTACCGATGCTGGCATATGTATCTATACATCAAACAATTCAAAAATCATAACTGAGGTGTCTTCATTGCCGAATGCTAGATATAAGCTAATGCTAGCATATAAACTAATAATAAGCTAGCACATACAACTATTGATTAATGCACTGTATCTTTAATCTTAGGACTAAATTTATATAACAGACCTTGTGCCTGGCCTGTTTTTTTTAAAACTTACTTGTTTCTCCTTTAGTTCCTATTTTTTGCCTGGTTCTGGAGAACTCGGCTGCACATTCATTTGGTCTGTTTGGTGGAAAACAACAACAACAACATCCAGAATTGTTTGATTATAGATTAAAGATAGATATGCAGGCAGACATCGTTACATAATTACATATGCTGAAATACTCTAATTGAAAACCTTGGAATACAAATCCTTTCATTCTATTTTAAAATGAAGTTAGGTCAGCTCTTATAAGAACCAGCTTCCTTTTAAGAACTGCAAGAAATTCCATTTTAAGAATAGTTTGCCACAATCAGATTTTTTTGTGCCAACAGACAGTAACTGTCACATATGTGCTTTACTAATTAAATGTTAATGGTGAACACATTGAGTGATCAAACTTTTCAGGTTCTATGTGTGCCTTTGCCCTGAATTGCAAAAAGTCTCTTTATCGTTAAAAAAAAATCCGCTGTAAATTCAAAGCACTCTTACAGGTGTGCTTAATATTGTGGCACTCTTTAGTGTAATATCAGCATGGCGTACAACATAGCATAGTGCCTGCGTATGATAACCTGAATTTGTGAGAATAACGTCAATATGGAGTTTCATTTCTTTACAAGCCTAATGGCATAAATAGAACAGAATGTGGTATTATTTATTTTACAATTGTGTATCAATTTTTTGTTTTTTGTTTGTTCTCCCAAATAAATTAATAGCTACATACATTAAAACGTTTATAGCAGCAGTAGCCATAACTGTCATGTATAAAAAGGAATCCTTAATGGTTTTGTTGAATTGTGATACCCATCTGATATATTTTTGATACAAAAAAAACCAAACATAAAATATGACTTTGTTTTTTCAATAGTCTATGGTGCTACTCCTTCAAAGTCAGCGGCAGTACATCTTTGAATATGACTCTTCAGATCGGCTGCATGCTGTCACTATGCCAAGTATAGCTCGACACAGCATGAGCACTCACACCTCAATCGGCTATATTCGAAATATTTATAACCCACCTGAAAGTAATGCTTCAGTGATTTTTGATTACAGCGATGATGGAAGGATTTTGAAAACATCTTTTTTAGGAACTGGTCGGCAAGTTTTCTACAAATATGGGAAGTTATCCAAGTTGTCGGAGATTGCATATGACAGCACAGCAGTGACTTTTGGATATGATGAAACTACCGGAGTTCTGAAGATGGTTAACCTACAGAGCGGGGGCTTTTCTTGCACCATCCGCTATCGTAAAATTGGCCCTCTGGTTGACAAACAGATTTACAGATTCTCTGAAGAAGGTATGGTCAATGCTAGGTTTGATTATACCTATCATGATAATAGTTTTCGAATAGCTAGCATCAAGCCTATAATAAGTGAGATCCCTCTTCCAGTTGACCTCTATCGTTATGATGAAATCTCAGGCAAAGTAGAGCACTTTGGCAAATTTGGGGTAATCTATTATGATATAAATCAAATAATCACTACGGCTGTAATGACACTGAGCAAACATTTTGATACACACGGACGGATTAAAGAAGTTCAGTATGAAATGTTCCGATCACTCATGTACTGGATGACAGTGCAATATGACAGTATGGGAAGGGTAACTAAGAGAGAATTAAAGCTGGGGCCTTATGCCAATACAACTAAATATACATATGATTATGATGGAGATGGGCAGCTCCAGAGTGTGGCAGTCAATGACAGACCAAACTGGCGTTACAGTTATGATCTAAATGGCAACTTGCATCTCTTGAATCCTGGGAACAGTATCCGATTGATGCCACTACGCTATGATCTAAGAGATAGAATTACGCGACTAGGTGATATGCAGTATAAGATTGATGATGATGGTTTTTTGTGTCAAAGAGGTTCTGACACATTTGAGTACAATTCCAAGGGCCTCTTAACAAGAGCTTATAATAAAGCAAATGGATGGAGTGTTCAGTACCGTTACGATGGATTAGGAAGACGAGCCTCTTACAAAACTAACCTGGGACATCACCTTCAATATTTTTATGCTGATCTTCACAACCCAACTAGGATAACACATGTCTATAACCACTCAAATTCAGAAATTACCTCTCTGTACTATGATCTGCAAGGTCATCTTTTTGCAATGGAAAGCAGCAGTGGAGAAGAATATTATATTGCCTCGGATAATACGGGTACACCATTGGCAGTTTTCAGTATCAACGGTCTAATGATCAAGCAACTGCAATACACAGCCTATGGGGAGATCTATCACGATTCTAATCCTGACTTCCAAATAGTCATTGGATTTCATGGAGGGCTATATGATCCCTTAACAAAACTGGTCCACTTTACTCAAAGAGATTATGATGTTTTGGCTGGACGTTGGACCTCTCCTGATTATACAATGTGGAAAAATGTTGGTAAGGAACCTGCCCCATTCAACTTGTATATGTTCAAGAGCAACAATCCTCTCAGCAATGAACTGGATTTAAAGAACTATGTGACAGGTGAGAAATAATTCATAGTCTGGAAATCTAAGGAACATTGTAAAAAAAAGTGTAAGAATGCTATTTTGCTCTTAGGAAACTCTTTTAATATCAAGTACAGACTCAAAATTCTTCATTTTGAGCAGGATAGGAAGAAGATTGCACTGATTAATGAACCAACTCCTATGGTTTTGAACAATGGTAATGTAATTATGTATCCAGTCCTATGGTTTAAGGTCAGCTAGAAACAGTTGTACTTAAGCACACATGATTATATGTATTTTTTTAAAGAAATACACAAGGATTAGATATTTATCAAACTAATCCATGTAATAACTGTTTTTGGATTGAGCAGAAAAATCACACTTCGTGTATGTGAATTAACCTTGGCAATGTAAAATGTTAAAAGTTTGTAAAGATACTTTACACCAATTTGCACATGCAATCCCATTGCTTCTTCTGTTATATACAGCCATTTAATTCAGGAGGATTTAGCAATGCTTTGAGATAAATCATATGCTAAGGATATAGTTCAATGTTTGTCAGCCAGTGGTTTGTATTAGTGATAGGTTATAGTGTACAGGATAGGAGTTGATTTGCTTTCCCCAGTTGAGAAAGAAGAGAGCAGGGAAAGTGGTCAGAGCTGACACAGTATGTAATAGAAAGTGCAGAAGCAAAAGTAAATCTTGTTCTCTGGGAAGCTCAAAGATTTGAATTCAATAACACAACTAAAGTAAAAAGATGAGTTGCATTACTTAGCTCTCTATTATTTGGACATCTTTTTTTTTAGTTTGGATTTAGACTGTTCGAAAATAATTGTGGGTATCTTCCAGTTTAGTTTTTAATCACAAACTAAAATCAAATCTCTAAAGCCAGGTCACAGCAAGCAAGCACACTATTCAGTTCAGCTAGCAAAAGTATAGCTTGATATTTATTTATTAAACATCAGTAAACATCAAAACCATTGACTGACAAAACAGAACAAAAGGCAGGCATAGCAGGGACAGAAAGACGAACAACAGGCAGGAGTGGGGAAGGGCAAAGGACTTAATATCAACCATTATCTATTATCTAGTATTATCTATATTTCTATTAAAAGACACAAAATTTTCCAGGGCTTCTAGAAACAATACTGCGTAATAAGCATGGAGAGTCTCAAAGGAAAAGGCTTTGTTCATTTCAGCCATAGCCTTTTTATGTATATAGAAGCAGAATAAAGTAAGACACCGATTGAAACCTCCTTTATTCTGCACTATGAAGAAAAGAATTTGGTTGGATGAAGATGATGTATCCAACAAGAGGAACACTGTTCCCATTTCAGTGGTCTTCAAATTACCATAACTGACAAATAATAATATACAGAAGTCCTGAAAGCATATATGTCCTCACAGTAATTAATATGTGTGTGTGTTTGTGTGTGTGTGTGTGTTGTATTTGTGCTGATAAATAAATAAAGAGAGACTAGTATAGATCTATTTCAAGCTATTTAGCTCTCATCAGCTAGCCATACCCTTATTGAGATTCAAACCTCATCTAGCTGATGAAAGCTAAATAACTTGAAATAGATCTATACTAGTCTCCCTTTATTTATTTATCAGCACAAATACAACACAAATGTAACAAAGGCAACAGTAAAAATATTGGGTCTCTGTCATGATGGTCTCTGGTGATGAGCCGATAAACAGAGAATGGAAGCAGTTAGCTTCCTCCCACATTTGGGCATACCAGGGATTGTGACACTAAAATACATACATATATATATAACAACACAGTAACATAAAAAGTCATATATATGTGTGTGTGTGTGTGTGTGTGTGTGTGTGTGAGAGAGAGAGAGAGAGAGAGAGAGAGAGAGAGACTTTTTATGTTACTGTGTTGTTAGGATTCCAAATCCTTGTTAGAGTGGTTGTTGGGACTTCATTTGCAAACAAAACGATGAAAGAAACAGAAACTAACCAGACTTCTAATAATAGTATAGAATCAGTATTGATAGGGAAAAGGGTGCCTTTGATCTGCACTGAAACTCACTCAAGGCCAGTGTAGCTATTGCATAGTCCAGAGACTAGAAATCCTAGTAGAATTTTCCTACCCAAAAACTGTTTAACAGAGTTGGGAGGGACCTTGGAGGTCTTCTACTCCAACCCACTGCTCAAACAGGAAGCCCTATACCATTTCAGACAAATGGTTGTCCAATCTCTTTTTTAAAATCTCCAGAGTTACAACACCCACAAATTCTGGAAGCAAGTTATTTCACTGATTAACTGTCAGAAAATTTCTCCTAAGATCTAAGATGGTTCTCTCCTTGATTAATTTTAATCCATTGCTTCTTGTCTTCAGGAGCTTTAGAAAACAGGTGGCCCCTTGTTACAGCCCCTTAGATATTGGAACAATGCTATCATATCACCCCTAGTCCTCCTTTTCATTAAACTAGACCAGAGGTGGGTTCCTACCTGTTCAGACTGGTTCGGCCAAACCAGTAGTAGCTTGGCAGCCTGGGTTGTTGGAACCAGCGGCGACTCAGGCCTGCCATGCCCCTGAACTAGTTCTCACAGCAGCTCTGTAAGCACCGCCATCTTGTCTTTTTGCTTCTGCTCATGCCCAGAACATTTTTTGTTGTAGTGTGCAGCACGGATCAAGCGTGCACGGAGCATCTGTGAGCAAACCGGCAGTAGCAACTGCCAGAACCTACCCCTGAATTAGACATACACAATTCTTGCAACTGTTCTTTGTATGTTTTAACCTCAAGTCCCCTAATCATAGTTAAACAAGTTTAAAATGGGCTAATTTTGTTTTACAAGCTCACATCTGAGATCTCACATATTTTCATCCAAAATTTTGCAAGAGTGAATAATTTATTGAAATTGTCTCCATTTTAATTATTTATAAATAGATAATACTCTTTTACTTTAATATGAGTACATATGGACACTAATTTCCCAATGCCAGCTGTCATGCCAAAATGGAGAAGGCTTTCTTAAAATGTAAAATAATGTTTCCTTCCACATGTCGCGTAAATATTCTACTCTGTTGGTATTAATTTGCCATTTAGTGCTAAGTTATTTATGAGTGCCTCCCAAGAAAAGAAATTAACAGCTAGTCAATAAAATCTTTTTCAGAACAGAATGTGGTACATGTCATATATTTTTTAAGAAAAAGAAATATTCCCATTCATGCAGCTAACTGTAATTTACAAAAACTTTAAATGTTAGGCAAAATGAATTATATTTCAAGAAAGTTAAAACATAAATTATTGGAGTCAGAGAAATCTTTAATAACATCCATTATATCTAGGATATAATTTTCTAAGAGAGTATAGTTAGATGGTAGGTAGGTAGGTACTGGTAGGTAGGGGTAGGTAGGTAGGTAGGTAGGTAGGTAGGTAGGTAGGTAGGTAGGTAGGTAGATAGATAGATAGATAGATAGATAGATAGATAGATAGATAGATAGATAGATAGATAGATAGATAGATAGATATCCCCCAAGCCATTGAATTTACCAGCATATAATAAGGCAGCTGGAATAGAAATATTGTGTAAAAATGGCTAGAGTGAAAAGGATTAAAAAATCTGTCCAACAAATGTTTTAAACTGATGCTTCCCCAAAGAAGAACAAACTGCATTTTGACCATCCTGGCTGAAAAAACTGAAGGTCCAAACATCCAGAGAGAATCAGGCTTGGATAGTTAGTTGGTCAACATATTTTCCTAATGAATAGCTTTCCATAAAATTACTGTTGACTTGACCCTAAATTATTTAATCTTGCCTTGTTGCTTTTTCTTCTCCTTTTGCCATGGCCTGCCATACCCAGCCCTTGCTGACACCTGACACCCTTTTACCAAGATGCAAAATAGAACACAAATCCTGAAACAAGCTGTGCTATTCTACTTCCTTCTTTTTATTTCCTATTAGAATAACTAAACTTTTTTTTAAAAAAAAATTGAAAGGTAATACAGGTAGTCCTCAACAGACAACAGTTCACTTAGTGTCAGTCTGAAGTTACAATGGCACTGAAAAAAGTGAATTATGACCATCTTTCACACTTATGGCGGTTGCAGCATCACCAAAGTCATGTGATCAAAATTCAGACACTTGAACTGACTCATATTTATGACGGGTGCAATATCCCAGGGTTGTGTGATCATCTTTTGCGACCGTCTGACAATCAAAGACAATGAGAAACCAGATTCATTTAACAACAATCTTCCTAATTTAATAACTGCTGTGATTCACTTAACAACTGTGGCAATAACAGTCATAAAAAGGGGCAATACTCAGTTAACAAACATTAGCAGCAAAAATGTTGGGCTCAGTTGTGGTTGTAAGTCAAGGACTACCTGTACTATATCATAGATACTAGGGTGTGATAAATAAAGTTTTAGATATTTATTGGTGGGGGAGGGGGTTATAGCTATATCATACTTTTTCTTTCCTTTATGATGATTTTTCTAGTTAAAAAGCATTCGAACTATTTCACTTGCCAAAACTCAGAAAAGCTTCTCCTACAAATGCTCTTGCTTCTTTGTAGCAATGAGACAATATTTATCATTTGACTTTTTGGAACACTTTTATTATCCAAATTGTCAAGAAAAATGCTTCAGATCCTATCCTGGCTTTAATAAGTAGGCCCAGATTCAATTCTAGTACTGTGTACCAGCCATCTTCACCTTTCCTAAATGTGCTTATTTTAATTCTTAGATGTGAAAAGCTGGCTAGTGATGTTTGGCTTTCAACTCAGCAACATTATACCTGGTTTCCCAAGAGCAAAAATGTACTTCGTACCGCCTTCTTATGAATTGTCGGAATCACAGGCATGTGAACATGGTCAGGTAAGCAGCGACTTTCTGTGGCTACATAGTTTTCTTTAACTTTACATTTTGGGGTTGTAAATTTTCATAGGCATTTTTAAAATTTTTGTAGAATTTAAAGACATTTCAAGATATAACAAACGCACTAGGAGCCTTAGTGGTGCAGTGATTAGAGTGCAGTACTGCAGATTACTTCTGCTGATAGCAGGCTGCCTGCAATTTGGCAGTCTCACCAGGCACAAGGTTAATTCAGCCTTCCTTCTTTTCGAAGTTGGTTAAATGAGGACCCGGATTGTTGGGGGCAATATGCTGACTCGGTAAACTGCTTAGAGAGGGCTGTAAAGCACTGTGAAGTGGTATATAAATCTAAGTCCTATTGCTATCCTGTATCCATTCCTTAACATCAGGAGAATTAGAATGCACTGATTGTGCCAATGCTTTTTGTGAAAGGGATATTTGAATGCTTTGTCTGGCCCTGTTGTTTTGTAAAGTTAACAATAACAAGCACAGCTGATAAGAGTAAAACTGGTGAAACACTGATGGATTGGATTGAATTAGCTGGTTAGATTTTTATTGTGACTTTTGTTTCAAATTCCAACATAATATTTTTTTTTCACATTTACATTTGAAATTTTATCTTAGCTATGATTAAAGACCTCCTTGTCCAATTAATTGCTCCTGCAGCATTTCACCTCTTAATAGCAGACAATGTTTGTATCTTTATATCAGAACAGTAAGGGGCAATAACAGTGCTGCAGAATATGTCTGTATTTATCAATAATGCCTTCTCCATCTTTTTTTTTTTTAGTTAATTACCGGCGTGCAGCAAACAACAGAGAGGCACAACCAAGCCTTCATGGCCCTTGAGGGACAAGTCATATCAAAAAAATTACATGCCAGTCGTAGAGAAAAAGCAGGTCACTGGTTTGCAACCACTACTCCAATTATAGGTAAGGGGATCATGTTTGCTGTGAAGGAAGGCAAGGTAACCACTGGCATTTCAAGCACTGCAACGGAAGACAGCCGAAAAATCGCTTCAGTGCTTAATAATGCTTACTACTTGGACAAAATGCATTATAGCATTGAGGGGAAAGACACCCATTATTTCGTCAAGATTGGCTCCTCTGATGGCGATCTTGTCACCCTGGCTATGACAAGTGGACGCAAAGTATTGGATAGCGGAGTCAATGTTACAGTGTCCCAGCCAACCCTCTTAATCAATGGAAGGACTCGAAGGTTTACCAACGTTGAATTCCAATATTCCACCTTATTGATTAATATACGTTATGGTGTGACCCCAGACACTCTGGATGAAGAAAAGGCTAGAGTTCTGGACCAAGCTCGGCAGCGGGCTTTGGGGTCAGCCTGGGCCAAAGAGCAACAGAAGGCACGGGATGGCAAAGAGGGGAGCCGCCTGTGGACTGAAGGAGAGAAGCAGCAGCTTTTGAGCACAGGGAGAGTCCAAGGGTATGAAGGATACTATGTGCTCCCAGTAGAGCAGTATCCAGAGCTGGCAGACAGTAGCAGCAACATCCAGTTCTTAAGACAGAATGAAATGGGAAAGAGGTAACCAATTAATCTGCTGTCATCCTTACTTGGATGAATCAGTAGTTACAACTGTTATCTCCTCTCCTAAGGAGATGAAGACCATCGGGGGCACTCGGCTGAGCTGCTTTGGGATAAGGAGTGGCAAGAGAGCTCACATTTTTTGAGTCAAATGCTGCTGTTCAAGGGATTAAGAACTACATCCTGAAGTGGACTAAAGCCAGACTGAACAATTTTAAGTCACTTAAGTTCAAAAGTACCCCATAAATATTACCCACTTGTTGTGGGTCTAAAGAAAAATAATAATAATAATAATTTCACAAGAAAAAAAAAGATTGAAAAAGAAGGCCTCATCTTATATTACCTCACTCCATTCACATGTGAGCAAATGTCCAAGAAATCCAAGAGGGCCACCCACCATCCACTAAGTCAGCTGATGGGAAACATTCTTCAGGCTGCTTGTTTGATAAAACATTCTCGAGGTTTTTCATTTAAAAGCAAAATACAGGTGCATTTAATACATGACTTCTGGGGTGATTTGTGTGTAGCAACTGGAAGAAAGGAGAACAGGAGCAACAGAGCACTGGAAATAGGAACAGAAATATATTAAGGAATATAAATCTGAACTTGCACTCTGACCCTGCTTTTGTCTGGCCTAAGGTTAACTTATTCAAAGAGGGCAGAGTGTAAAGTTCAATTTGAAATTGTGGCTATAAATCACTACTGATAAATTTCATACTCTGTTTGTCTTTGAAGATTCCATTGTGGACAGTAACACAGTTGCAGGGTGTAGTCTGTTTAGATTCAGTAGTTTGTTGGTCAGTTCTGGTAGAGCTGTGGGCATTGTGTTAACACTGTTGCAAATGGGCACCAATTCAGATCACCCTGTACATACATCAGCCAGAAGGCACAATCACTGTTTCAGATTTTAAAAAGAAAAAATTATTAGTGTGTTTGTTTGGTCAAGAAACTGAGACAATCACATTATGGTCACTAAGAAAAAGGAAAAAAAATAAAAATAAAAAACAAGTCTAATAAGAACTTTGGTACAAAACTTTTTTGTATTATACATGTATGAATTGTTCATTGAGTTTTTATATTAATTTTAATTTGCTGCTAAGCAAAGAATAGAGACAGGCAAAGATAATTTATGGCAAAGTGTTTAAATTGTTTATACATAAATAAAGTCTCTAAAACCCCTGTAAATTTAATGTCTTTTGTGTTAGAAGCAAACAAGAACCATAATAGAAAAAAATCTGTAATATACTGAGAATTACATTAAAATGCTGCAACGGAGAACAATGCATGACAAATATTCAGAAACCATTCCATTGTCTTGACTGCATTTCCTTTAAAGGCAGGATCATTGCAAGCACAGGGTGTCAAACCATCTGTCAAACACTATTACTCATTGGTAACCCAAATGGGGGAAGATAAGTAAAATTATATGAAAATTGAAAATGATTACAATGCCATTTCTGCTTAAAGATAGTCCTTGACTTACAACCATTCATTCAGTGTCTGTTCAAAGTTACAATGGTGCTGAATGAATGGTGGTTCTGACTCAGATTTACAGCAGATCCAGCACCCCCATGGCCATGTGATCTTGATCTGGGCATTCGTCAACCTATTTGCAGTTACAGCTGCTAAACCCCCTGCATATGACTGCTATTTGCAACCTTCCCTTCTGACTTCATTGGCTGACAGGGAAGGTCAAAGGTCATTGGGGTAAATCTCTTCCACCTGCACACTCTTTCCCAGCTCCTCTGTACTTACACCTTGCTGGTCATTCACACATCCTCATGCATACTCCCCAACTTATGCCAAAACCCCTCCAATCCATGTGGCACTTCTTTCACAGTGCCTTGCATTCCCATACTCCCCGCCTTCACCCACATAGCACCTCTTCTGCATCCCACACACCCCCACATGACTTCCTAACCCAGGTGGCATCTCTCATGCACCCCTGTGCACCACATGAATCCTCCCCAACCCAGTGACGTGCAGTGAGGTTTATGGCTGGTGAGGCAGCATTGTTTTAGACTTGTGGACTTCAACTCCCAGAATTCCACAGCCAGGCATGCTCAGTTCCAATTTAAAGCGACAGCATTTGTTTTTCTCCTTTGCTAAATAAGTTTCTTTCTTTTTCTTTTTCTTCTCCCTTCCCCTCCTTCCTCCCTCTTTCCTCCCTCCCCCCTCCCCCCTCTCTAAAACACACACACACACACACACAAAGTTGCACCAGGATTCAGAAAATTTAGGTTTTCCTCCTCAGCCCATGTTAGCAATACCACTAGCAGCATTTTGGCTGGCAGGTGTAAGTAGAGGTGGAAATTCATTCTATTGAAAACATTGTTTTTGCTTATGATTGGATAATTAAAATTTCAGAAGATCCAAAGGCATAGTATTAAAGTGTTACATAGTGCATAAACTAAAGAACTGTCTCAATATGCTCCCCCCTCCTTCTCTCAAACACACACAAACAAACACACAAACATACACACACAGAGAGAGACACAAAGTTGCACCAGGAGGATGAAGTTTGAATTCCTCCCCCTCCCTCCGACCCACACGTACCTTTTCCAGCTGTTTCAGAGAGGATTTCAACTCTGCTCTTGCCTGCCATCAGGAAAAGAAAAAAAATGTAAAAGGAAAAAGGCAAGAGCTGAGGTCAGGCTGAGCTAGTTGCTGCCAGAGTCACCGTGTGGATGACTCTGCTTAACTGTTTAAAAAAGCCTGGAAAAAACATCCTCTACAGGAGGCAGGAGAACGACGTGCCTCATCTATGTCAGGAATTTTTTGGCTTTTAACCCTTGCTTAGCTCTGCTCGTGTGATCATAAAGTCAGACTAGATGAGGCACCTTGTTCTCCTGCCGCCTCCTGTAGAGGGCACTTTTTTAGAGGCTTTTTTAAACAATTAAGCACTAAGCAGAGTCATCCATGGTGACTCTGGCAGCAACTAGCTTAGCCTTTTTCCTTTTACATTTTTTTTTCTTTTCATGATACAGGGGTGAGGCTCTGCCTCCCCTGACTGCACATCCCTGCCCCAACCTATGTGGCACCTCTTCAACATCCGCTAACCCAACCTGTGTGATGTCTCTGGAGCACTGCCTTGCACCAGTGTGACCTACATGGTACCTCTTTCACAGTCATGCACTGCTGCATTCTCCCAGGCAGTCATGCAGAGCAGAACTACACACTCATTCTGTCCCACAAAGCACTTCTCATTGCTGTGCACCGCTGCATATCCACAACAAACCACAAAGGCCTTGTGTACCAGATCCCCTTTCTGACTTACAGGGTGCCTCTCACACACTGCTGAACACCCCCACGTCTCATGCCCAATCCCTTCACACCCCGCATACCATCTCCTTCCCCCACCTCTCAGCAGCCACTTACCTGCCTCCTGCCTGGAACTTACAACTTCCTGCCATTTCCCCACTGATTTTGGTAATGGGAAGCTAAGCAGAAATTTGCCTTGCCAGCCTCCATTGGATTCAGTTAACAACAAGCGAGCTTGCAAGGATTGCTGTTGCTAAGCAATTGAATTGTGCATTACGAACTGCACAATTCAATTAGCAATGGAAATTCCAAACACTTCTGCACCTGACGTTCATTTCTGAAAGCGGCCATGAATGGGAGACCTCTGTGCTTGCCACTGGTATACCAATATAAACCAAAGAAGTAAAGGTATTCCTTGACTTACAACAGTTCATTTAGTTACCATTTGAAGTTAACATGGCAGTCAAAAAGTAAGTTATGACCATTTTTCACATTCTGACCATTGCAGCATCGCCATCATCATGTGATCAAAGCTCAGACATTTGGCAACGGACTCGTATTTATGGCGGTTGCAGTGTCCCAAGGTCATGACCTTTTGCGACCTTCTGAGAACAAAGTCAGCCTGACTTTGGGTCACTAATCTAGCAAATGCAGTGATTCACTTAACAACTGTGGCAAGAAATGTTGTAAAATGGGGCAAAACTCTCACTTAAGAACAGAAATGTTGGGCTTAATTGTGGTCTTAAGTTGAGGACAACCTGGTAATAGTGCTTGCTTCCTGCAGAACAGCAATGTTTCTATTAGACTGGAGCAGAGTACTACAAGTCAGTGAAACATACACTGGAGCAGGATGGATGTATTCACTTCACTGCCTCAAAATTGCTTATGAATTGTTCTCAGCAGGATCACACTTCATGCTGATGTTTCGTTCAGGTGCCACCAATAACTTGTACGCTGTATGGGTAAGAATAAGGGAGGCAGCTGGTTGCAAAGCTCTTCAAAGTAAAAATCAGAAAAAGAGTTGCGGAAATAGTATGAACATTTTATTTCACAAGTAAGTAGCACACTAATAACAAAAAAGAAAACCAGTATTTCTTAGTTTTCTTGCTTTAAATAAACATTTATCCAGGGGGGAAAAATCATGCATGTTCAATTACTACCTTTACAGTCTGTCTATTATGCACTATTTCATGCTTTGGAATGGAGCAATTTAGTAAGTTTTACTGGTACGTTTTTTGTATCATACAGAATAACATTGACTTGAGAAGGGAACTGATGTGGGGCCAATATTGTATAATATTTTTTTTTTTTGCAAGCAAAGCATCATAAATCTTGGTCAACCTATCTACTTAAGATAGTCAATATTATCAAACATCACATTTAAACACAAAAGAAGGCAGAGAAAAGCAAACCTTAGAGCTATCCTAAATTCCATTAACATTAACACCAAAATGGAGTGCTTCAACTCATGTTTGTTCTCGTTTACTTGATAATAAAATGAAAATGGTTTAACCATTGCCTACGTCAAACCATTACTCTCAAATGTGTGGGAAAATGTGTTTTAAAAACAGGTATCTGTAATAAAAGCAATAGGCAACATTTAGTGGGAAAGTCCACTTTGTTAAAATAATGAAACAAAAGCCAAATCTCTAAATGTCCATAGAAAACCAATGTTTTGTGTGCATGCATGCCTAGTGGGTAGGGAAGGACAGAGGTAGTCTAGCATGCAAAAAAAATATGTATCTGATACAGAAGTATTGGGAAAAAAAGTAGTTGTGCCACTTAGGAGATGACGCCAATGCTTGCTGATAGGTTAGCTGTTGTCCTTTAAAATCATGAATCAGTCGGATAGCATGATGTACTTTGATTCTGGAATGCCAGAAAATTACCGGTGTTCTTAACACCAGGTTTTTGACATCAGAGTACAGAATGCCCCTCTATATTTACAACAGGTTTGTTTTGTGCTAATATATTATTACACAAGCAGTACACGAAGGTTTGGAAACAGAACAGAAGTTATCAAAACACAAGAAGTGGTAGGGGGCCCAGGCCTACCTCCCGTCCTAGAATGACTGATATAAATCGCCTGCCGGATGGAGCGGAGGCTGTGAGAGGGGAAATGGGGTCTACGGGTGCGGGGGTGGGCCGGAGCATTACGGTCATTACAGGGAGGGGCAGATATGATGGGAACTTCAGGGCTAGCCATTACTGGGGAAGGAGGGTTCGCTACGTCACAGCGATCCCCCCTTCCGGCCCTGTTAGCTCCACTCCAGGACCAGATGGCGAGAGTTGTCAGGGCCCTGGTCTCAGGCTGTTGTTGCTAAATGCCAGGTCTGTGGTTCACAAAGCTCCCCTCATCCGGGACCTAATATTAGATGAGGGGGCAGACCTGGCATGTATTACTGAAACCTGGCTGGGCCCGGAGGGAGGAGTCCCCCTCACTGAAATGTGCCCAGAAGGGTTTCAGGTGCTCCATCAGCCACGACCCCAGAGAAGGAGTGGGGGAGTGGTCATCATCATCCGAGGGTCATTAGTTCCTCATAGGATCCCTGCTCCAGAGCTTGTTGGGTGTGAGTCCCTGCTGGTGAAGTTGGACCTTGAGGGTCAAGGGGGTTTGTTGTTAACGTACCTACCTCCCATCAGCGTTGCAACAGCCCTCCCCTCGCTCCTCGAGTCAGTAGCCGAGCTGGCGGTGGAGTTCCCCAGGCTTAAACAGTCAGGATGGATTGGAGTAGAAGTCATCCAATGTCTCTTCCAGCTCTATTGTTCTGTTAATCAAAGAAAACTTTATTGGATGCCTTAGGATATTTATAACATAAAAACAAGGCATCTTTTGCTTTTGCTTTTGAATGGAATTGGTCTTTTTTGTTTAAAGTTCTGGAAATTATGCACTTTGACAACAATTTTATTCAAGGAATTAAGTCAATATGTACATCTCAGAAGGTTCAAATTATGATCAAGGGTGGTCTAACTAAACCATGTTATATCCAGAAGGGGGCAAGATTAGGTTGTGCTTTGTCCCTTTGGCTGTTTTATTTTGGCTCCTGAAGCATTGACCAGTCATGGCCCATGAAAGGAGAGAGGAGACCATATGGAAAGTTGCATTAGGTTAGTTGCCTAACAACAGAGTAAAGAATCAGACAGTGGCAGTTTGCTGCAACAACATTCTGAGGAGTGACGGCCTACAGAACAGACTTGGCTCCCTCTCTGCTCTTAGCAGGAAAGGAATGTTAGCTCAGATGTGATCCCTGTGTATTAATCTCACATTTGAACCTTCAATCCTTGGACTGGCTGACAACCCTGACTCTGCTCTTAAGCTTTGGACTGACTGTTGCATGCTCGTCTTTGGAAAACACGCTTTGTAGAATGAAATTCACCCCGAACATCCAGTTTCAGGAAGGATTGGCAGAAATTCTGAAAGAGTTAGCAGAAACCGAGGATCTGGGCCCAATTCAACAATTCAGCTGTCCTTGCGGGTACTTATAACAGCAAAATGTCAGTCTGAAGTCACAAACCTGTTGTCATGGAGATACGTTCTGGCAAACCAAGCCCAAACATTATGTCCTCCTTTTTCAAAACACCTAGAGGTTTCAGTGTCATGGCAGATACAGTACAACCTCTGGTCATGAATGCTTCTGACCATGACCAAATCGGGTTCTGACCAAGAAATTCAGAAAAGTTTTGAATCTGGTCACGAACACATACTTGGGTGGTGATCAACAATGGCCACTGCCAATTTCCCCTTCCAGGCCATCTTTTTGTAAGCAGCGAGCAACAACGTCCTCATATGGCCATTGCATTAATTTTGCTTTAATTTTGGTTAGGTTCGGGTCATGACCTAATCAGGTTGCAACCAAAATTATGGAACGAATTATGGTCATTACCAGAGGTTCTTCTGTACCATACACACCCTCCAATCCCCTCTAGTGCACAAATCAACCAGTGGCTGTCCACTATGATGTGATAATGGAGCTTGGGCTAGAACACCATTGAAACATTATTTCCTTTTTTTACTAATTTCAGAACAACTAGAACACCTGAAAACGTCTTGGTTGTTTATCAAGTTGGACTTTAGGAATGCCTCTACTATGTTCATTATACCAAAAGTTCTTTGACTCTAGAGTGTGATGGAGTAGAAACATTGCAGGTCATGAGAGCATCTCAGTGGGTGGATTCCTTTCTGCAACAATGCTATCTTGAAGTCACACCATTTCAACAAATGATTCCAAAATTCTTGATGGTCCGAATCTTCTTTGGGTATAAGTGCTATGTATGCTTCCGTCCATGTTTTTGGTAATTTAGCCTCTGTAAGTGCTTCATTATACAAATCCAGGATTACTGTTTCTGTTGGTTCCTGTAAGTTCTTATAGAATTCAACAGGTATTCCATCTGGGCTCGGTGTCTTGTTATTTTTTTGGGATCTTCACTGCCTCTGATAATTCCATCGTTGTAATTTTTCCATTTAACATTTCTCTTTTGGTCTCCCCAATTTTTTAAAAAAATCGTGTTGTTTTAAGTATTGTTCAATTTTATCTTGTGGTATGTTTTCATGGCTGTATAATATTAAAATAAATTTTGTATTATATTTTTTTCTTCCCCCCAGTGTTGTATGTTTCCCTTTTCATCTTGTAATTAATGCATTATTCTCTTTTCTTTTTCTTTTTTTTTAGTTTGTGGGCTAACCACGCTTGTTTGCGTTGTCAAAAAAAAAGTTGTTTAGCTGTTTTAAGTTTCCGAACCATTTCTTCTGGTGTCATCAAATTAAGTTTATGTTTTCTCGAATCCCTCTTTTTCTTTATTTTGGTTTTTTTTATAGATCTTTTTGCAGATCCGCTTCCAATTTTTAAAGTTCTTCTCTAATAGTTCTTGTTTTTCATTCTTTCTTTTTTTTCCTTGCCAAATATGCTACTGTCAGTCCTCAAACATATTCCATTGGCTTGAGATTTCTTGATAGGCTATCATTGAGGACTCTTTAACTTTGATGGTTATCTTCCTGAATCATCCAGCTCTCACTGGTATAATTCCTAGTTCCCAAGGATCTTTTTGATTTAGTGAGCTGCTCTATAGATTAGGTCTATGTCATATACAATCTTGGTCAACCATTTTTCTCCTGGGTCTACCATTGTCACTTAAGAACCATGGGAAAAAAAGTCATAAAATTGGGTTTGAATCACCTAACAACTGCCTTCCATAACAATAGAAATTCTAGTCTGAATTATGGCCATAGTTATAGTTTATTGGTCTTGTATGCCGCCCACTCCTGAAGGATTCCAGGTGGCTTACAATAAAAAGGGGAAGGGGATAAATAGACAAAACAACAATTTAAAATACAAAACATTCATAGTTACCGTGGGGCTGGATACTTCAACAGCCCCCCGGCCTGCCGGAGCAGCCGAGACTTAGTAGCTTTGCGGAAGGCCAGAGGAGTAGTAAGGGTCCGGATCTCCACGGGGAGCTCGTTCCAGAGGGCTGGAGCTGCAACAGAGAAGGCTCTCCCCCGGGGGGACGCCAGCCAACATTGGCTGGCAGATGGGATCCAGAGAAGGCCTAGTCTGTGCGATCTAATCTGTCTTTGGGAGGTAATTGGCAGGAGGCGGTCTCTCAGGTACCCAGGTCCGATGCCATGTAGGGCTTTATAAGTAACGACTAGCACCTTGAAGCAAGTCCGGAGACTAATGGGTAGCCAGTGCAGCTCACGGAGGATAGGTGTAACGTGGGTGTACCTGGGTGCACCCACAATAAACAACATTCTTTGACTCTAGAGTGTGATGGAGTAGAACCAAGTAGGCCATAAATTGAGGACTACTTGTAATTTGCCATGTCAGTGTTGGGGGTATGATTTTCTCCTTGGTTAGGATATTCTTTTCGGTTTGGTTGTTTGGTGTTAATCCCTGCTTTAAAGGGTGTAGACTACTGGAGAGGATTCATTCTAGTCTTTTTGTTTCCTTCTTAGCCTTTTTTATTGTCTCTTTTGAATGATGTGTAAATGTGATTTATCTCTATGTGTCCATTGCTGGATGGCTCAATGTCTAGTGAAGAGAAGAACCAGGGGAGACATAATAGCAGTGTTCCAATATTTGAGGGGCTGTCACAGAGGCAAGGGGGTCAAGCTGTTTTCCAAAGCACCTGAAGGCCAGACAACAAATAATGGATGGAAACTGAACAAGGAGAAATTCAACCTGGAAAGAAGGAGACATTTTTTGACAGTGAGAGCAATCAACCAATGGAATAGCTTGCCTTAAGATGTTGTGGAAGCTTCATCACTGGAAGCTTTCAAGAAGGGACTCAACTGTCACCGGAGTAGAGTCTCCTGCTTGTGTGTGTGGGAAGAGTTAAACTAGGTGACCTACAAGGTCCCTTCCCACTGTATTAATCTCTCTAAAAATCCCCGAGCATTTTTGGATTTGGCTTGGTCTAGGATGGTCAAAGTTTCCCAATTGAAACTATAGTTGAGTCTGTGTATGTGTTGTAAGATTAAGGGGTTTTTGTTTGTATGTGTCTTCTGACTGCCAGTTGGTGTTTATGGATGCAGTCTGTCTCTCTGTCCTACATAGGGGCTCTTATTCCACATGTTGTAGATGGCCTTTGGTTTGTCTTCTTAAGCTACTTAGTTGATTTGTGTTTTATGGTGATGCACCATAAACAACCTCAAGGAGCAACTGGAACAAACCCAAAAATGTTGACCCTGTCATGACTCCATCTCTAAGCCAAAAAAAAAAAAAAAAGGAAAACAAAATTCCAAATCAAACTACTCAAGCTAAACTCCAGAAAGAAAGAGATAAATGAGCCCAAATGAATAGTCAACACATCCAGTTGACCATTCTCTACTGGGAAGCACAATATGCCAGGAAGGCCTCAACAACAACATGCACAATGCTAATCGGTCAGTTTTTTGCCGCTTTAGAATCAGTCTTTAAAACCACAGAAATTCTTCCCCTGCAGATCCAAGTAAACAAAACGCAAGGAATCATACCAGAGACCAAAAGAACCCAGAATCTGAACTCATTCACTTTAAGAGACTGATGTGGACACACATCTTATACACAATATGCCTGATGGGTCAGTGCATAACAATAAAATATAAAAGCCAACAAAATGATAGTAACTACAAAATGTACACCGTACGGTACCTGTGAAACCATTTCCCAACCTCTACCACCACACCTTCTGGACTGTAGTCTCAACCTTTCCCATGTATTGCGGAAAGAACCAGATGTTTGCGGTCTCCTTACCACCCAGTAAGGGGATGGAGATAGGTTGCTGGATCTCATAATCCTCTTTCACAGGGCAGGGCAGCTATGGGAAAGATGCGCTAACTAGGTTTCACTGGGTGACAACATCTAAGCGGGGCGGCCTAGAGAGACCACCCTATATGACATGGTCGGATGGGCATGTACCCACAGAGAGAGGCACTTATCCTGGATCTGAGGATTTGTGGCTTGAAAAGTGATGCCCAGGACTTTGTATTGTGCCTAAGAAAAAACCAGAAATTTTCCACAGCATGACTAGCTGTACAGCCCGTTGCATGACTCCAACTGTGAAAGGACCAATTTGTGACAGACTGTGAGCATTCCTCTCAGTCCAAGAATGGCTGCAGGAGATAGCTCTGTGCAAAGGCAGTTACCAGCCGTTCCTGGAACAATAGTTGTGAGTCCAGAGAAAACCCAAACTGCCTAGCGGCTGTCTCTTGGGGAGCGCGTACCCCACTGAGAGCCAGGGTTGAGGTGGATGGATCCCGTTCCTCCCTATGGTGAAATTCAAAGCCTCCAAGCACTGGGCAAGCATATGAATAGCATGGTCTGAGTGTCCAGAGTTTGTTGCTGCTCCTTTTTAATCCCAACAGTAGATGAAACCATTAGGTGAGGTCATTCGGCAGGAGGGGGTATAGTACAGTATTATGTGGCCCTTTGTGAGCCCTTTTCTTTCAGCTTAACCTAGAATGAAAGGAACAGAAGGCTTTCTTTCCTGATGCCCAAATACTAGCTGTCTTTCCTGTGGAATCAGCAAGCCAGCCGAGAACTCTGGTTTCTAGAAAAACGTCTTGGGAGGAAGGCTGCTCCTGGCATGGAGACGATGCACTCAGTTTCACGTGGGGAGAGCAGAGCCTGGGTTCTTCCCTCACAGACCAAGTGGCAAGGGGCTTGTGCTCCTCTCCAGCATCTTTCCTCAGACAGGGAGGTCACTGGGCAGAAAACAAAGCAATGCTTCCTATCCTTGGCATATGCCAGAGTGTGACTTGATGGTTTGGTAGTGCTGCAGCCTGCTTTGGGCTGCCCACGCAAGGCCAAACCCATTCTGGTGGACCGCCCCAGATACCTTATGGATACAGTTGATTTCTGGTGAGAGACTGTTTTACCAGATATTCTGGTCACTTGCCACAATTGCTTCTGAAAGTTTATCAGGTGTCCTTTGTTTGATTGTAAATTTACTTTGTTATTGAAAGAAAATGCATTTGATATGATAAATCAGATATGTTTATGTGTCTGTCTGTGTTTTTTTCGCCAAGTATCAGGCAATGGCCCAGGGGCCGGATAATTGAGATAACATATCCAAACACAATGAACACACCAGTTAATGAGGAGATTTCAAGCTTTATTAAGTACCTGCAGAAGGCAAATTAAATAGAAGAATCAATCAAGTCTTAGAAGATGTTTCCCTTCTCATTCACGAAGCTTCTTCAGCTCTGATTGGATGGTGGGAAGGAGAGGATTGATATTCCTTGCAGACAGCTGGTCATTTGCATTCTTTCAGAGAGTTGTTGAGACCACTTGGATGTTTGCCTGATCCTCAGGATCACCTGAGAAGTGCAAACAGGTGTGCAGCCTTTTGGGAACTGCTGAAAGGATTCCTGTAGTCTGCAATTTTTTGGGAAATCCGTTCATGCTGCCACACCATCAGGTCCCATGATCTCCGTTCAGCTGCTGGGAACCCCATAAGTTACTCCCCTGTAGTAATGATGATACTCAAAGCCCCTGAGTGTATAGCTCAGACTGTGGACCAGACCATGGTCTGTAACTGTCTCACGCACATGGAAGTCTCAAGAGGTTTCCTGATAATGCACCTCTTCCCTTCCTCATAAGATGAATCATTATGCCGGCAATGCTGCAGTCAAGGGAGCCCTCTTGATTCTGGTTGATTCCTTTTCACTTTCAAAGCTTTGTTTCTCTGTGCTCTACCATTGTCTATCCATTCTTGGCATTTTGGCATAAATTGTACTTGTTCTTTGGCCTTTATTTCCTTCCCTTCCTCCATTATCAATCTCTCCTTATTTCCTTTTCCTTTTTCCCTCCACTCTCTCTCTTTTATCCTCCCACCCAACTTAAGGCAGCATCTAGATAATCACAACTGTTGATGACAAAGGTTCGTTAATTATGAAGCTCATGTTGTAATACCATAGTCCATTAAGAAAACAGTATGTCACTCACTCCAAAAAGGCCCATTAAGTTCTTAAAAACCAGAACAATAAATACTTGCTGAGAGGTTTCCAGTTTGTTCATTTTGTCAACTTGATCCCAGATCTCATGCTACTGCTTCTCATATTGCACGATTTCTTCAGGGCATTTTCTCTGGATTCCTTATTTCCTTTCCTTCCTTCATATCAATCTCTCGTTATTTCCTTTTCCTTTTTCCCTTCACTCTCCTTCTTTTATCCTCCCCCCCAACTTAAGGCAGCATCTAGATAATCAAAATTGTTGATGACAAGGGTCCATTGGTTATGAAGCTCATGTTGGAATACCGTAGTCCATTAGTAAAACAGTATGTCACTCACTCCAAAAAGGCCCAAGAAGTTCTGGAAAACCAAAAGAATAAATACTTGCTGATACATTTCCAGTTTGTTCATTTAGTCATCTTGATCGCAGTAAGAGTAGGAGCAACAAAATGAGAGACAAGTATATTCCAAGATGGAATGGATGGGGAGTTTCAGGCCCTCCCTCATGGAAGTCATTTAAGGCTATCTCAAGCTACTTATTCATCTATTGCTCGGATTCTTCAGGGCATTTTCTCTGGATTCCTAGAGCCATTCCTCCAGATTGTTTTTGGCTTCTTCTGGGGACTCTTGACTGAGTTTTTGCAGAGATGTTAGTAGCTATACTTGCATATCTGTTTTAGATGCAGTAGAACCAGGCTGTCTTGAACTTGCTAAAGAGGTTTGAAGCCATCCATCCATCCTTCAGTTTCTTTCAGAGCAAGCAAGTTCTACCCAAATCACTCTCTCCTTCATCTTTCCCATGCTGGGAATCCTTAGATTATTTGAGATCCTGGATGCCCTTAATGGATGCTTCAAGCCATTCCTGAGGACCTAGATGGGATGCTTCACGGCCCTTCCTCTTTGAAGCTGTTTAGAGATTCTTCAAGCCATTCTTGGCATCTTCTTTGTATGTTGCAGGACCTTTTCCTAGTTTTTCAGGGATTGCTGAAGCCATTTTTCAAGAAGTGGTATAGGTTCTTCAGAAAATGCAGAGCTTTCTAAGGATCCTTGAAGCCATTGTAACATATATTTTCCACCGTTCCTTCAGAACATTGCTTCTTGAGGTTCTCTATTGATTTTTCAAACCTTCTCATCTGGACCTCTGTAGATCCCGAATGCTTTTAATAGAGGCTTCAAGGCATTCCTGAGTATCTAGGAGTGGCGTTTTAGGTCCTTCTTCCTCAAGATTCTTTACAACTATTTCAAGCCATTTGTTGGCATCTTGTTTAAATACTTCAAGACCTTCCTCTTTCAGGTTTTTCAAGGACTGGTCTAGGTTCTCTAGAAAGGGACAGGCTTTCTAAGGATCCTCGAAGTCATTTTAACATATTCTTCAGATCCTCCAGGACATTACTTCTTCAGGTTTTCTATTGATTCTTCAAGCCATCCCTTTTTTTCCAGCTTCCACGAGACTCTGACTTGAACTTTTGTAGAATATCTCCTTGTCCGTTTAGGGGGTTTCTCCTATCCGTGGGGGGATTTGCCTTATCACCCCAGCATCTACAGAGTATCCCCTTTAATCTGTTGACCCCTTCAGGATCAACAGTGCTCAAAAAAGAGCCCAAACAAAGGAGTTAAGAGTTAGAAGTTAGGAGAGCTTCCTTCCCTCCACTCTAAGCACGGTGACGTCACCACAGGAAGTCCTCTTCTTCAGGTTTTCTATTGATTCAGCAAGCCATCCCTTTTTTTTCCGGCTTCCACGAGACTCTGACTTGAACTTTTGTAGATGTTGAATGCCTATAATAGATGCTTGAAGCCATCCCTCCACATCTAACTCGCACGTTTCTGGCCCTTTTTCCTGGAGATGATTTATTGATGCTTCTAGCCAATCATTCACATCCTCCCTGGCTGCCTTAGCACATTCCAAGTAATTTGGGGTCCGACTCTCTCAGTGGGTCACATGCTTGACCTTGTATTCCTCTCGGAGCAGTGGAGACGTGATCTAGACTTGAAGGGCATTGAGATCTTGCCCTTGTCATGATCTGATCACTCCCTACTGAGGCTTTACTTTCGGAAACCAATCCCCCACTGTAGGGAGGGGGAACCGATTAGGTGGTTCTGCCCCAGGCGCCTGATGGACCCTATGGGATTTCAGACAGCACTTGGAGAAATACCTGACGCTCTCATCCACAGTCCAGTGGAGTCCTTAGTCACTGCCTGGAATACAGCAGCGGTGGGGGCTCTAAACTGGATTGCGCCATTGCGGCCTCTCCGAGTTTGCGGATCCAGGAGGGCTCCTTGGTTTACTGAGGAACTCCGGGAGATGAAGTGCCAAAAGACACACCTAGAGCACCACTGGAGGGACAGTAACTCTGAGTCAGACTGAGCACTGATGAGGGCCTATATCAGGACCTATCTCATGGCAATATGGGCGGCGAAATGTGCGCATTTTGCCACTCTTATTGCATCCACTGAATTACACCCAGCCGCCTTGTTTAGAATAACCCGCGCCCTCCTGAAAGGGAGGGAGGCGGACGAACCTTTACAAGGTAGAGCTGAGGAATTTGTTCAGTTTCTAATGGATAAAGTCGCTCGGATTCGGACAGATCTGGACTCCAATTGCACGGTACCAGCCGAGGTACCGGGGGAAGGTCTTGAGCGGATTTTATGGAGCGAGTTTCAACTTGTTGCTCCTGAGGAAGTGGACAAGGCCATTGGAGTGATGAGTGCCTCCACATGTATACTGGACCCATGCCCCTCCTGGCTGGTCTCGACCAGCAGGGAGGTGACACGTGGCTGGATCCAGAGGATAATTAACACCTCTCTCCAGGAGGGATCCTTCCTGCTCCTCTTAAAGGATGCGGTGGTGAGACCCCTCCTGAAGAAGCCCTCTCTGGACCCAGCCATTTTAAGTAACTATCATCCAGTATCCAACAATGTTCCCTCTAATTTTTTTTTTCAGTGTGAGCAGAACATTTTGAGCGGCACATTTTCATGCCTGAGCACCTGAATTTTTTTCACAGATGTTACCTAAGACAACAATGAAATCAGTATTATTTGAAACTCAAAGTTATGTTTATTCAAGGTACCCGCTTAATTAAAAGTGTTATATAATATCAGTATCACTTAACAACGCTCCTGCTTAGCAACCAAAATGTTGGCTCAGGAACTCTGGCATTGAAGTGCTCAAGTCTTAAAGCTGTCAGGTTACAAGATCCTTGCACCTCTAACCCTTTAGAAAAAAAACCCAGAGGTGTTCAAACTTGACAGCTTTAAGACTTGTGTGCTCTACTGTCTTTTGCTCCACTTTTTCATTCTCTATTTTTAGTTGTTGCTCTAAGCTTAAAGTAGAACCCAAAGAAGAAGCAATTGTGATTTCACATTGATGCAGTTCCTGTGTTAGTTGGGTAACCTCAAGCCTCATTCCTTCCAATTCTCTGCTATGACTTTGCTCTTTGTGGGACAGCTCTTCCTTCAGCTGGGCAAATTTGCAAGTCAACATTTTTTTTTTGTAATAAATCATGGAGCATATTAATACCAATCTCTCTGTAACATAATTTCCTCCTGTTACCTTCTAAGGAATCCCATACTGTAGCAGTGTTTCAGAAATCCATTGCCTTATGTTACAGTTAAAACAGTCCTGTCTGAAGTTGGAGTATTAATCAGGAATCCTTGTATTCAACCAAATAACATCTAATTGATGATTTCCTGTATTTTCTTTGAAACCAGCCAACAACAATGTACAAATATGATCAAGTAAGGCTGCTTTTAGAAAATAGTTTGAATTGCTAAAGATCTGCAGGTTAGGGTACAAATTCCACAAAACAAGAACAACGTCCTAAAGCCATTCATAACAAACATCAGCATCTCTTACAAAGTTGGAATGATGGGTCTAATCATCAAGTAGAAACCTGTCAACCCTAAAAGTCCCAATATAGATCAAACAAAGGATGGCATCTTAAGATAATACTCTCAACTCCTCCAGATTTTATACATTATTCCTAGAGGACCATCATCCTTCTTGGATGGGGATAAATATTTGATATGGGCTGTAAGACAATGTAAGACACTATGCTTAGATTGCCACATGCAACTTTATTTTTTTTTCCAGGTCCCAGTGAGCTTTTATTGAGCCAATTCTCTTAAAAATAAGTCAGGATTTTATAATTCAGCACTTTTGACAATAGGTTCACAGCCTCCCTTTATAGACTCGTGTACATATGCTGTGCCAAAATCTTAGCTCTGCTGGACATTTGCCAGTTCCAAACAAAAAATAATCCTCCCCTCCCAACCCGCCTCTTGTTGACAAATTCTAGCCCTCACTGTTCGTATTGGACATGGCCTGAACTGAACCAAGGATCAATGAAATACAACATTGCTTGAACTGAATGAAAAAGTATGTTCCCCAAATTTTCCAGTTTCAAGAAAGAGAAAATTGACTTATTTTCTTCCAGACATTGCCACCCCCACTTCTTGGTTAAAATACAGCAAGTATCTTTGTGTTATCCTCCCTTCCCCCACCCTCTCCCCCCTCCCCCTTGCACAGGACTCCAGAATGTTGCCTGAGGAGTAGGGTTGCAGCAGGGAGATTCCTCCTCTGGCTGCTCCAACCTCCCCCCCCCCGAACCAACTTTAAATGGACAACTTCAGTTCAATTTACATGAAACAGTCACTTTAGTCACCTCCTCCGCCGTGCTTTTGAGGAACCATAGGGGCTTCTTTTCCTGCTCCCGCCCCTCCGCCGCCTTCCTACTGGCTCCCGTAGCCTCAAGGCTCCTCAAAGCCGCAGCGCCGGGCAGCAAATCCGGCGGTGCTGTTAGAGGAGGAGGAGGCAGCAGCAGTTAGTCTGGTGGTTGCGGGGGCTTTGGGGCTTCACAATTACCGTCAGTCGCCCGTGCTCATCAAAACAAGTCCAGGGCCAGTTGGCCAGCTCCTGCAAAGGACCTCCTCCCCAGCTTCTGGAGCCTGTGGCAGTAGAAATCACTGTGCGGGAGTTGAAAAGTCCTGCACGGTGTTTTCTTGCCATGTGCGCGGCCGCGCAGCCACGCACCTTAGAGGGAACAGTGGTCTCCAACCTCCCCTTCGTGGGGAATGTTGTTGAGAAAGTGTGGCCTTTCAACTCCGGCGGTCCTTGGATGAAACCGATTATCTGGATTCCTTTCAGTCTGGTTTCAGGCCTGGCTACAGCACAGAAACTGCTTTGGTCGCACTAATCGATGATCTCTGGCGAGCCAGGGATAGGGGTTACTCCTCTATGCTAGTGCTCCTTGACCTCTCAGCGGCCTTCAATACCATCGACCATGGTATCCTTCTGCGACGGTTACGGGAGGTGAGAGTGGGAGGCACCGTTCTGTGGTGGTTCTCCTCCTACCTCTCGGACAGGTCGCAGTCTGTGTTGGTCGGAGGGCAGAGGTCGACCCCTAGGCCCTCAATTATGGGGTGCCGCAGGGTTCAGTCCTGTCCCCGCTCCTATTTAACATCTACATGAAGCCCCTGGGTGAGATCATACGACGGCACGGGATTAAATACCACCAATATGTGGATGACACCCAACTGTATCTGTCCGCCCCGTGCCAACTCAGTGAAGCAGTAGAAGTAATGTGCTGGTGCCTGGAGGCTTTTAGGATCTGGATGGGAACGAACAAGCTTGCACTCAATCCCGACAAGACTGAGTGGCTATTGATGCTCCCTCCCAAAAATGGTCCAGCTATTCCATCCCTTAGCCTGGGGGGTGAAAGCATTCGCCCCTCAGAGAGGGCTCACAATTTGGGAGTCCTCCTGGATCCACAGCTGACATTAGAACATCACTTGTCGGCTGTGACCAGGGGGACCTTTGCCCAGGTTCGCCTGGTGCACCAATTGTGACCCTACCTGGACCAGGAGGCCTTTCGGATAATCACTCATGCCCTCATCACCTCAATACTGGATTACTGTAATGCGCTCTACATGGGGCTGCCCTTGAAGAGTGTTCGAAGACTTCAGTTAGTCCAGAATGCAGCCGCGCGAGCGATTGTGGGTGCACCTAGGTACACCCACGTAACACTTATCCTCCGCGAGCTGCACTGGCTGCCCATTGGTCTCCAGACACACTAAAAGGTGCTAGTTGTTACTTTTAAAGCCCTGCATGTGTTTTTAAATTATGTATTGTTATGTTTCGTTTTTTTATTTTTTGTCTGTACCCCCGCCTTCCCTGATTTGATTTGTTAGCCGCCCTGAGTCCCCTCCGGGGAAAAGGGCAGCATATAAATATAATAAAATGAAAATGAAATGAATGAATGGCATCGGACCTGGTTACCTGAGAGACCACCTCCTGCCAATTACCTCCCAAAGACCGATTCAATCGCACAGACTAGGCCTTCTCTGGATTCCATCTGCCAGCCAATGTCGGCTGGCAACTCCCCGGGGGAGGGCCTTCTCTGTTGCAGCTCCGGCCCTCTGGAACGATCTCCCCATTGAGGTCCGGACCCTTACTACCCTCCTGGCCTTCCGTAAAGCTACTAAGTCCTGGCTGTTACGGCAGGCCTGGGGCTGTTGAAGCATCCAGCCCCACTTTAATTGTGAATGTTCTGTATTTTAAATTTTGCATTGTCTTATTTATTCCCCTTCCCTTTTTATTGTAAGCTGCCTGGAGTCCTTCGGGAGTGGGCGGCCTACAAAACTAATAAACTAACTAAATAACTAAGATCATTATTTCTCTTAAGCTTTGTCAAAATGAGGTCACTGCAATCAATGAATCCCATTCCAGATTAAAAAAAACAAGGTCATTTGGTAAATGACTTTGTCCAGTCATTGTCCTTCAACCCAGGAAGGCAAATCTATTTGGAAAATATTACTAAGAAAACTGCAGGGACTTATTCAGGCAGTCGCCAGGAATCAAAACTAACAAAAGTACACAGAGATAGAGAGCAATACAAATGCTTTTCAGTTTGCTATTGAAATATTTTTTTGAGTTTATAATTACTACTAGATAATTAATTTAGACATGCCAATACATATGCTATAAGGTTTGGGTTTTTTTTTTTTAATTGCCAGTAGCTCTTTTGCATTTCTAATTAACTCGATGCTTATACTATACAGCTAGAGATAGAAAAAGAAATGTCAGTATTTAACCATGAAACCACAGGATGGCAGTCTTGTCAAAATCTTCAGAGGGAAAGCACAACAACATCTGAATTTAGAATAGGGATCATTTTTCATTATGGGATGTCAAAGAAATATTCATATAGTTATAAATTCTAGAGTTGAGTACAACAATGATACAAAGCTATTTTTTAAAAAAAGGCTTAATCCATACAAAATTTTGCACTTTTTTTTTCTTCTGGTTTTTTAAAGAAAAAAATGAAGAATCTTTATATTACTCTACTCTGTCTTAAAGAGTTCAGCAAAGAAAATTAAGCACAATATTTAACCTATTTACAAATATAGCAGAATGAATGTCCTTGAATTAGATCAACTGATAATTTGTGAAATATGTTACTCGTTGATTCACTCCAAGAATATATAAGGGATTTTAAACAATTTCTCAAATTTATATTCACTTTGATGTCCAATTATAGATATTTGTTACATTTAATAGTCCATTCATTTCCACCAAAGTATATATAAGAAGCACCTTATTATATTTATAGTACCTTACAGGAGTAAAGTATTGATTTTAAAATTAACTATAATAGATATCAGCTGTAACATGCACTAACACCCATCAAAACTCTCGGAGTCACTTAATATTATGCAATACAGATGATGATGATGATGATGATGATGATGATGATGATGAACCTACTCTAAGACTTGTGAAAACTTAATAATTCAAGGGCTAATCAAGGACCTAAAATTATTAATGTAGTGCCTAAAGATATAGGCATTTCCAAGAAAGCTTTCTGAGTGTATTTGGGTGAGAGAAAAGGAGTGTGTTTGGAAGAGATTGGTAAAATTAGGGTAAATTCAAAACATTTCATGTTTTGACTGAATTTGGCATTTTTATCTCCCTATCAAATCCTTCCCAAGCAGCTGGGGTAGGCAGATCTCTAGGCAAATGTTGTTTGATGGTTTTAAAGGCATTGTTGCAGTATGTTAGCCATTCTAAGAAATTGTTATTATTTTTTTTAATTATTTAAATTTGTTAGACATCCAAAATGCTTCCAAGATTCTTCCCTTTATGAAATTTTGAATTTTGTAATGGCAAATGTAAAATAGTTATCACTACTAATTCATTTTCTTTTGGTCTATTCATTGTAATTTTAAAGGAGTGCCATGGTGGTCTAGGGGTAAAGACGCTCACCTCCTAGTCAGAAGGTTGAGAGTTCAATCCTAGCTAGTGACAGTTTCTCTTCTAGGGTGCAAAGAAAAAATATATGCTGTGAATTCCACATGGCATCAGGAAAGGCATCTTCCCAGTAAACATTCAGGTCCATCCAGTTGCCCCGAGTCTATCCTGAACTATTATAGAGTCGTAAAAAGGGGGTATTTTTATTATAATATTTTAAAGAATATATTGTGTCTTAAAGTTTTATCATTGCCAAATTATTGCTAGTTACTTAGTGATCACTGAACAATTCAAGAACTATCTGGAGAACCTTTTCAGCCCTTATGTTATTTTCTTAGGTTCTAAATTAGCTATTAAGCAATATGTGAAATAAAATGTGGAGAGAGGATTAGAACTTCAGATTGATTGTAATTTTTTCTTCAAGACTTATCAACAAATGAAGTATTTGTTATTGGATTTGAGATCAATACTGAAAAATTATCTTGCTTAGTCTACAACTTAGTATTATTTCAGGCTATCTGCTATAAATCATAGCTTTAAGGAAAATAAAGTTATTTAGTGCTGGAAGCCTGCATCACATAATAAATTTCACATTGATCATCTTTTGGTATTCTACTGTATCAACAGTTGCAAATTAAGTGTCAGCAATTAATCCATGCTAACTGCAGCATGGGGCATCATATAGTTTTATATCTCTCAGTTTGCTTAAATTGGCAAGCAGGTGACCATAAATGGGTTCTTTCAGTTGGTTTGTCATATTTAGTACCTAAACCGTTGAAATTTTACCTAAAGTGAAGTCTCATTAAAAAGATCTCCAAGCTGAACAATACAAAGAGAATTATAAGTATTGGGATAGTTTTGCATAAATCACATTTATGTCTCTCCTTATGCCCTGTGTTTTATATAGCAAAGAAGTTTTCTAAAGATCATTTGATCAGACTGCCACAGCATTGATAGTCTGCTGAAAGGCTTCACCTCATTTGCTTTCCAATCCTATACTCGGTATCAACCCTACTCTTGTATGGAAGGAAGTCGGAAATCTCATAGCCTGTGATGCTTTTCTGGTAATTAAAAGGTCAAAAATGAAACCAAGTTAAATAATTCTCCCACTCTCATGGCCTTCTGAAAAGCTGTTAAAACCTGGCTATTCCGGCAGGCCTGGGGGTGTTGACCTCATTTCTGAGGTCCAGCCCCGATCAGATTGGGTGCATGGTGATTTTTAAACTGTTGTCTTTGTCTTTTTAATTCTTATTTTTATTTTCTTGATATTTCACTTCTGTAAACCGCCCAGAGTCCTCCGGGATTGGGCGGCCTATAAATCCATTAAATACAATACAATACAATATACAATTGGTATAGAGGTATAAATGATTCACTTTTTTTTCTTTTTGTAGGAAAATAAACTAATCTCATAAGACATGTACAAAATCAAACATTATTAAATGAAAAGAAATATATTTTCAAGAAAATTGGTTGCAAAGTTTCCCAGATCCCAGTCAGTTATTAATAGCAATAGCAATAACACTTAGACTTATATACCACTTCACAGTGCTTTGCAGACCTCTCTAAGTGGTTTACAGAGTCAGCCTCTTGCCCCCAACAATCTGGGTCCTCATTTTACCCACCTCGGAAGGATGGAAGGCTGAGTTAACCTTGAGCCTGGTGAGATTCGAACTGTCAATTGCAGTCAGCCAGTAGTCAGCAGAAGTAGCCTGCAGTACTGTACTCTAATTAATAAGTTAATAAGAAGAAAATCCCAGATATAATGATCTGGACAGATCACAAATGGCATCTGATCTGCAACAAATGCAGATTTCTCTCACAATCTCTGAAGGGATAATGGAGCGAGTTAAAATTATTATTGTGGCTTGATGCACAGTCAGACTAGATTTAGCATTTTTAGCCACCTATCAAGTCTTTCCCAAAGACCTGAGATAGATAGACGTTGATGTTTGATGGTGTTCAAGGCATCTAATGCCATCAAACTAAATGGTTCTGAGTAAAGATGCCTTTTGTACTTAACTGATGGTGAATTTGTCAGTGGTGTTCAGATGCTGCTCCAGTTGTTTTGGGATTGCGTCCAAGATACTTTGGCACTATCTTTGCTTTCTTTTGTCACAGTCAATCTATTACTATTTGCAGATCTTTGTTAGTTATCTTAAGGCAACTTTTCCCAACTTTTGGCAAACAGCTTGGCAGTGCACTGAGGGGGAAAGGGGAACTGGGCTGCGCAACTGGTGGGCCAGCATGCCCACGCCTGCAGCTCAACTTATGCAAATTGAGATGCATGTGCATATGCATGTGTGTCAGCCCGCCACTCTTGCAAGTTGAACTGCAAGCACATGTGCAAGCCAGCCCAGCACTAATGCATCCCAGTTCTGAATAGGCCATGGCCCCATACTGAGTGGCGGCCTAGGGTTACGGACCCATGAACTAAGGTGCTTTGTTATCTTGTCCAGTTCTTTCTCTTCTACTGTGTTGTCTGAAGGCACTGCCATGTCCACTACCTTGACTTTTTTGTCTTTCTTATTGACCTAAAACATATTTACTACATGGGGATGCAAACTGACTATCTAGTATGCTGGAGGCAGTTTGTATTCATAACAAAATAGGAAAATAAGAGGTGTAGTGGCACAGAGGTTAGAATGCAGTACTACAGGTCAACTCACTACTCACTGTAAGGAGTTCAATCCTGACCAGCTCAAGGTTGACTCAGCCTTCCATTCTTCCAAGGTCGGTAAAATGGGGAACTAGATTGTTGGGGCAATAAGCTGACTCTGTAAACTGCTTAGAGAGGGTTGTAAAGCACAGTGAAGCAGTATATAACTCTAAGTACTATTGCTATTGCTATAACATGGCCATTTTTATATTTTGCTGTTTATGATGGTGCCCTTTAACATGTATTATGACAATGTTGCCCAATAAACCAACACACTTCTTTCAGAAAATAGAAAGCCAAACTTTGAGAGCTCTCTTAATTTGATGACAGAAAGAAGATGAAATACAATTTAATTTTCAAACGGCAGAGTGGAAGAAACTTTATGTAGACAGCTACTAGTCTGTTACTCAACATACTTACTATAAACACAAAAGTATATATTCAACTATCATCACTATCCACGCTGCTACATCATCAATGGTTTTCAACTTTAAACAATAGGTTATCTTTATTTCATGCAAACCATATTTGTTTTATTGTTGACATACAAATATCTTATCTGTGTAATTTGCAGTTTCTATAAGCAATGGATGTGAGGAAGATAATGCATTATATGACAAATTAAAACTATAAAAATATGTCTCTGTAATCAGTACTTATAAGGAATGAAATATTTGTTTTAGTCATTTAATTGCAATTTCTTTATTAGCCACTAACATCAATAGAACAGAATATAAATAGCTGAACTATATAATCCTTGGTTGCCTCTGAGCTTGGCTGTTTGCTTGCAAACATGCTGAAGATGTTACCTAGTCAGGTAATGAAACGCCTGCAAGCAAACAACCAGACTCAGAGATCACCAAAGATTCCTTAGTTATAATAAATTATTTATGGAAGGAAAATATTTTATTTAATCTTTTCTCTGTTGGTCAATCTGGAAAGCCAAATAAGAATAACAAACCAGCTTGGAAGAAAAGCAGCACGTGGCAGTACTTCTATAGTGCTACCAAGAAAACTGCACTGATGGGGACACCAGGAGTCAAGCTTGACTTGAAGACACCTTCATCTTTGATGTAATTTAAAAATCTGTAGGAAGAGGTAATAATCCAGAAATGATAAAGAACTCCTCCTCTAAGGTTGCTTGATTTCCATGGTTCCTGAGCTTCGTCCTTCAGCTTCCAGACAGTCACAAGTCCCCAAAGCTTTTCCACATATTAATTAAACTGTCTGAAAACCACCGTATGTAGAGTTGTGGAGGAGATATGTATATGTGCAATAAACACACGTAAATTGGAGAAAATCAGCACTTTTACAGAAGCGCTTTTTTACTACAGACATTTTTGGATTCAATATTGTGTTTTTTTAGTAAAATTTAAGCCATCTACCTAAGTTTATGGACATGGCTTACACACACACACACACACGGATATGAGATACTGACAGATAAATTATCACTGCTGTATATTAATGCAATATCCACGTTCTCCTAATTAAAAATACTAAGAAAGTGTCCTGAAGTGTAAAAAAGAAACCCAACTGACAAAACGTTCTGAGCAAATAGAATGAACCTGCAAACAATATAAATAAAGACAAATCAAAGATCATTTCAGTAAAATACAGTAGCATATTCCAACAAAGGTATTTTTAAAGAAATAAACTTACCAGTTCCAAATAATTGATAGAACGGTTATCTAAGATGGTAAAACCCAAAGTACGATAGGTTTCTTGTTAAGAAAGAAAACAAAAGAAAATCTGACTGTGGCGATTTACAAGATTATAAAGCATTGCATATGTCATTAAACAAAACATGATTCAATCTATTTTTCTCAGAAGTTTTTATTTCATTTTTAAGAAGCATTTTGTCTAATGTTAATTGTCAGAATAATGTTATTTATTATTCAAATTTATATGGCCACCCACATAATAGAAGGTTACTCTTAACTTAATAATTATCATCTTAGAACTAACTTGAAAAGGGAGATTATTGAAACAATATACATTTATTCATCTGTGAGCATAACTGGAATATGCACCACACACACACACACACACACACACACACACACACACACACAAATATTCAAACTACGAAGACAATTGACGTGCACAGACTACGTGTCAACATCTCCCCTCAATCAGTTCCAAAATATTTCTTTCAGTTCTAATCATGGGTGGGTTTGTTTGTTAGTTTTCTAAATTCAAAGTGGTTAAAGAAGCTTTAATATGGCATTTCGATAAAAATGCCATATTTTAAAAAGCAAAAAAGAGGATAAAATTACATACTATAAGATGCCAATAAGTATGAGACTCATGAACTTTCTCATCTGGTCCCATCCAATAAATAATACAGTAATCAGATTAGAAAGTTTTGTTTCTATCCTGCAAGTAACTCTGCTTTGCTATTATATATGAACTTGGACAAAATCTGACCAGTTTGATCTATAGTTTAAAGAAATCCATTCCGACAACCATTTATTACTTTAACTGATACTCTGGTTCAGGACACTTGTACAGCTTTGGGTTCAATTATAAAATTATTTTAGACATTCAACAGCATCATATGAGTATCCTTAGTATTCAGGTCCATCCATTAGAAATCCCATGTAATCAGTAATGTTCCATTTTAAAAATATCAATACTCTCCTCATTTCACTTTGTTTCTATCAGTGTTACATAGCCGATCTTGACTGATCTCTTAAAAATTTAAGCAGGAGGGGCATTTGGTTAGTACTGGAGTAGAAGACCAGAGATACAGGATAGTCTGGGAAGCTGAAAACATGTACTGGAAGAAGAAAACAGCTGCAAATCACTTCCATATTCAGTGCCAAGAAAATAACATGGAATATCCATATAATCAGCAGGAGTTGACCTTGACTCAAGAGAAACTTGATTTTTCATAAAGTATCAATGCCTTTGCCAAAAACACAATGCACCAAGAAACTTTCACAGGCAATTTTGATCGATCCTTATGTCCCTGTAATTGTCAAATAGAACAGCTTTACTCTACCATTAAAGTACTCATGAAGCTATCTTAGTCTCATCTGCAGAGTATTGTGGATGAAGCTTACTTTAATTTTTAACCTGCTCTGGCTTAAAAGTAATATCTTTCCCCTTTTCCCAATGGAAGACTTAGGAGTCTTGCAATGGAGGAGACTTCATCCACTATGCTGATGATGAAGCTATTACTTTAGGATGTTAAATGTTTTCCGCCTCCTGTCTGCAGAAATGACCAGTTGCCTGGCTTCTGTGAAGACTGCTGCCATCTCTGTGCTGGAGATGAGAGCTAAAAAGCCTGTTTAAACAAATGGCGGCTGAGTCAAGAAAATGCCTGACTGGTGGTGGGGGATGGGAGGTTTATGAGCCATTATGTTGGTCTCCTTTAGAGTGCAAAACTTCCTGGATGCCAAAGTCAACTGCCTTAATATGTCTTCAGGTTCTTCTTGGGAAAACTTATTTGGGGAGATGAAGCAGTATCAAAAGAATTTATGTAGTGTTGCCAGAAAGACACCACACCCTTCCATTGCTGCAGGATTTTCTGAATTTCCTGAAGAGAGTGGAATTCATATGCAAATTTACAGCTTCTTTTCTCATTTTAAAGTTGATTTCATGAAATCATTCACTCTGTATGTGATGAGTCATGTGATATGAAAGGGCTACACAAATGAGATAGATGATAAAGAAAGGGAGAGGGACGGAGGGAAGAGAGAAAGGAAGAGGAGGAGGGAGATGGGGGGGCGGTACCTATAATAATGTAAATCTTTTGGGCTTTAATTCTTTTTGTAAAGTGGCCAGGAGTAGATTGCTATTGTGGCAGCAGAACTGAGGCACAGAATGAACTAGATTGTCACAGGTAGGGGAGAAAATGGAAGAAGAAGCAGAGAGTCCATCTACAACTTCCAACACCAGTATTTAGAGTGGGTTCTACCACAAAACCGCGGATGACAAAATCGCGGTCGACGAAAGCGCATATGTGACGTCATCACAGCGCGACGAAAAAGATCGAAAAAGATCGAAAAATGTAAAAATAAAGCTAAAACCTTCCCCTAACCCCTCCAAACCTAACCCTAAACCTAACCCTTAACCTAACCCTAAACCTAACCCTAAACCTAACCCTTAACGTAACGAAAAACCTAACGCTAACCCTTAACCTAACGCTAAACGTAACGCTAACGCTCTAACCCTAACCCTAACCCTTAACCTAACCCTAACCCTAACCCTTAACCTAACCCTTACCTTTATGTGAATCGGCTTGCTGTAATTTAATTTTTATTTCAATTTTTCGATCTTTTTCGTCGCGTTGTGATGACGTCACATACGCGATTTCGTTGACCGCGCTTTTGTGGAACGCGCTTTTGACGGGTCACGTTTAGAGTGAGACTATAAATGTGAGACAGGGCCCAAGTGTGGTGACTGACCAAGAGAGCAGTTGAGCCTAGGGGAACAAGCAAGACAACAAGGCTGAGTAGAGAGCAAATAAGTGTATGAGGGAAAAAAAACCAATGACAACAAGTGTGAGAGAAAGGACAAATGCAAATGAAAAGGTAAGCAATCAAGAGAAATCAAATTATCATCTCCTGGAAAAGAAGAGGAACTCTCTTCCTCATGCTCTGAAAGGCTGTCTACCATCATACAGATCAGAGAAATGATAAAATCCATAAATCAAAACTTCCTTTTTCCTTTGGCTCCAGCTCCACCCCACATAAGAGAATGTAATTGATTGATACAGAATAAATTCCTTAACTTCTCCTCCCTCACTAAAGCTTCAGAAAGATGACCTTGTTTCTGAAGCAGATTATTGCTTAGCCATCAGGGTAATAGATGCCAGAGTATTTTTATGGCAACTTCAGGAACGCAGCTGGTCCTTTAGTATCCCACAAAAGAAGATAGGGCTTCTCTATGTATGATAACTACATTTCATCGTATGTACTTTTTTTTATCTTCAACTCCAAATGAAATATAATTCAGCATGACGACCAAAATTAAAACTATGCTCTTTTGAAACTAATTATTTTATATTACATATATCATTTTGTTTTCCATTGCTTCCGTACCTTTAAAATTGCAGCTTTATAGAACAATAATGGCACTCTCCACATTATGAAGAACTTGACGGAGTGATTTCCACAAACCACAATTTAATTGAAAAGGAATCTGGGAGTAGGCTAGGACAATTTACCTCCACTTAAAAGTTATTTAATGTCTAGCTGAAGCAAAGCACTTGACATATGCAGTTGCTTTTTGATGAATGTGTAACATTGCAAAATTTTGTACAACTACAGCCTCTCTCTCTGTTATCCAAATACGGAAGACAGAACAAGGAGTCAAAAGTAAAAAATAGAAGACACTTGTTGGATTTATTTCCTACTTTTTTCCAGGAACTTAAGGCAACATATCCAGAATAGAACTTCCTCCATTTTTTCCCACAAGAATCATGCGCAATGCAGATTGGACTGAGAGTCCAACTCAAAGTCCAAAGTCACCCAATGTGCTTTTAAAGCCAAGGGTGCACTTGAACCTAGATTTCTGTAATCATAGTCCTATATGTTAATCATTAAACTACACTGCTAATAAAAATGATTAAACAGATAAATTTGTCTCCAGATATGAATGCTGAAATGAGATTACCTCATTGTCTTTTTCCCTAGTAAACTACTGCTGCATATATTTGATCAATTGCAATTTAAGCATCATTTAGTATATAAAACCATTCATTTACTGTAGGTAGTCCTTGAGTTATGACAGTAATTGGTACCAGAATTTCTGTCACTAAGCATGTGGTCATAAAGTGTGTAACATCAAATGATTGCATTGCTTAGCAACAGCAATCTCAGCAGTCCCAGTTTCCATCCATTGTGAGTTCTTAAGCAAGGCTGTCATATAACTATGACTTGCAATCCAGGGGTGGTATTCACTTACCTTTCCTACCGCTTCGCAAATGGTAGCACGCACCACCTTCATACATTCACTCAGCCTTTTGCACATGTGCTTTTGGCGGACAAAGAGACTAAATGGGATGCCATAGAGCCAGGGTGGATGGCCAGGCCACCCGCAATTTCCGCTATCGGTTTGAGCAAATCGATCCGAACCGATAGAATACCACCTCTGTTGCAACCTCCTGCCAGCAAAATCACTTGGGAAGCAGGATGGAAGTTGCAAATTCTGGGCAGCTTGCAAACAAGCTGGAGAGCGATTGAGTACTATAGAGGGGTTGTTCTGCATTGAGTGCATGTGGGTTGGGGAAGGGGTGCTGAAACATTATGCAGGTGTGTGCAGGTTTAGAAGCAGTGCAGTTGCACATCACACAAGTGTGTGCAAGCTGAAGAGAAAGAGTGCTGCAATACAGGTGCACTACAGAATATAAGATCCCTGGGATTTTAAAACTTTAACTGCTATGTCACAATATATCAGAGTATTCTAGTTTCGTAGTATATTTTAGGCAGTTCCAAGAAGCACATTTTGGAAATATCTTTGTTTCACTCAACATGAGGAATATAACTGCTTAGATGCTGGTGTTTGAATCCATATTTTTATTTATGGGTTTTCAAGATTACATACTAAGCATGATCTCAGATGCTGCTTTCCATGTAATATTCCGCCATAAGATGGATTGTTTGCTTTGGGCTTACTGTGATGTGTAAATCTACCCATTTTGGTACAGCATTCCATTTAAAACAAGCCACTATGACCTCTTCAACAAACCAAATTTAAAAGTCTCAGCTTAGCAAACAACAGACTTCTACCTAGTGCATAAGATTGCGATAGTGAGGAATTTCTTCCGTCTTCTGTGGCAGACCTAATTGTAAAGTGACAGGGATCTACTGCAGGTGTACTAAGTTCCAAAGATTGCAAATATGATGTAGAACAAACAGACTACTGAGTTACTTTTAATCATCAGCCCAGCCCTGTACCACTTAAATTCCACATGACTCATGCCCTCAGAGCAGGTGCCTGCTGACACACATTCCAGAGGGAGAGTACACTTACATGGTTGTATTTGCACAGTAATTAGCAGGTATGCAATATTCATCAGTAAGCAACTTTTAAAAAAAGGAGGGGAGGTAAAGTTATTTTGATTGGGTTCCTCTATGACAAATGCTATGTTATATCCCTCTTATTTGTTTGCTGCTAAACAGCACAAAATACAGAATGACACAGCAGGGGTAGAAAGTAGTGTTGACAAAGTTAGAAGACAACATGCATTCCTTTCTGCTGACATAAATGGTAACCCACAGAGAACCAAAGTTAGGTTAACCAAAGAAACTCAATGGCCTGGTTTATACTACCTGTTTATCTATGTATACGCTAGCCAAGCACATTTTAGTTCGCTATGTTGCGTGAATCTTGCTCATTTGTGGCCTTACTTTAAACTAGATGGGAATCAAAAAGGACAATCAAGCATGCAGAAGAACGGAAAAGATGAGGACAATAATTAGCGCAATTTAGGGACATTATTACTCTGCCAACACCGTCCTGTAGTGTCTAATTTGATAAGCAAGTTCAACAATATGCCTGATTTTCATGTTAGTCCCTTGTTCATAATGAAAAGATGCCGGTTGTTTCCTGAAGAGACAGAAAAAGGTGATGTGTGTTTAAGTCTGAGTTTGGTTTTAATTGTCCAGCCAAAAAGAGAATCAGCTAACTCTAGGGTCTGCTAAATGACTTTCAAATAAACTAACCAGGACAAATGAGGGAAAGGATTGAAAGAACTGCCAATCAACAAATGAGCTTATTCACACATGTTAAACAATACTTACTTACTTACTTGATGCCTCTTCACCCAACGTGGGTATAGGCGACTTCCATGGAAAGTTATGGCGATCCATGGAAGCTGTTTCGGCTGGATATACCCAAGGGGACGCCAGTCCCAAGGGTCGACAGAGCCCAATTGGTGGGAACAGGGGGCACCACGTGAAGGCCGGGTTGCCGTTTGATAGTTGAGAGGCTATATTTGGCGCATCAACTATCCTTGCCCCCCTGTTAAACAATAAGCTGCTCATTATTATTACTATTATGCCTATCATGAATATAACCAGTAATTTCTTAGTTTTGCTCTTCGTGTAAATGGGTGTAAGAAATAGGAAATACATATTCAACTAAAACTCTTCATTATCACTTCCATTAAAGACTAAAAAGGATAAGATAAAAAAGATACACATTATAATGATTTCATACTTCCATATAGTATTATTTTATAGTTACCATAGAGTGTTGAAGCTTATATTGACATTGGGCTAAAACCTGGGAGTCTATAAATTCTAGTGCTTCCTTGGGCATAAAGCCAGGTGGTTGGCCTTGGGCCAGTAACTGACTCTTAGCCCTAGAAAGGAGGGCAAACCACATCTGAAAAACCTTGCCAAGAAAACTGCAGGGACTTATCTAGGCAGTCTCTGGAAATTGGACAGGCTTGAATGAAAGAGGAAAAAAAGAACTAATATAGCTGCCATGGTATTCAGCCGGTTCACATTGGTTTGCGCGAACCAGTAGCAGAAATTTGGCCTAGGTCACTGAACCGGTAGTGACTGCTGGCTGGTCATGCCCCCGAACCAGTTGCCTGGTTGCCGCTCACTCTCTCCACCTATCCGCTTGACGCTCGCTCACCCTGCCCATCTGCTCACCCCACCTATCCCAGCCCTATATATGTTGCTGTTGCTTCACCACACAGCCCAGTTATGTGCCTCACCAGTTGTCTCCATGCCTTGCCCATTCAGTTCAGCTCACCAAAGGTAAGTAAGCATGACCTCCACTTGCCCTTCACCTTGGGTTGAGGGTTTGGGCATCAGGGACCCACCAATCCTTGAAGCCCTGGAGCCGCCACCTGCTGCCCTCCCTCCCATCACCAGTCGCACATATCACCCTGATTTCCCTCCTTCAGCAGCCCGGCCCTACCCCTGCTTCATTCCCCACCACCGCCTCTTTCTTTGGGCTGCTTACCTTCCTCCCATGGCAGCTGGTCAGGACTCTGGAAGGCAAGCTGACCACCAGTAATATGCTACAGCACAGCAGGCAATGTGATGCGCATGTACGGCCAGCGCAAAGAACAGGGCAGTGATGGTTGCTTTTTTGGCATCCTCCGGTAGTTTTTGGCGGCCTGTGGCCTGCTGCCACCTCTTTGCCAGCCACTCCCAGCAGCTGGCTGTGTGCTGCTAAAAACTACCAGAGGTCTGATTGCCTTCCGGAGTCCACACCTGCTGCCACGGGAAGAAAGTAAGCAGCCTGAAGAAAGAGGCAGTGGTGGGGGAGGAAGCGGGGCTAGGGCCAGGGCCGCTGAAGGAGGGGAAACGAGCAATGTGTGTGACTGGCAAAGGGAGGGAAGGGTGACATGCAGGTAGATAGGTACAAATTCAAAAATTTTCCCTACCTTTTTCATGGCTTGGTAGTGGAGGGGGGTCATGTGACTGGGTGTGACCGTGAGTAATGTCAAGTTGGCCTTGCCCACTCAGTCACATGAACTCCTCACCTAGCCACGCCCACCAAACCAGTAGCGAAAAATTTTGAAATCCACCAATGCTGCCATCTCACATTTATGTCTCTGGGTGTTTTACAATTAAAACATAAATAGTACCAAAAAATAATAACAATAAAAATAAAAAAACAGCCATACAAACAGTACAGATGTATTTTGCTGCCCTCTAGCAACCATTTGAATTTCTGCAGCTCAGATATGTGCAAAAAGGGTGCTCTGATTCTTTTTAAGCCTGGAGGAAAGTCTTTCTTCTTTTGCAGAGGAACATTTTCTCAAGGGAGAGCCCAGCTAAATATCTTAAGTAGTTCACTTTAGGGTTAAGGATTAAAATCTCATCTCCTCTTTACAAGAACAAAGCTACACCAGAGTACAATACACATGGTAGATCCTTCTGTATCTCACAAACAGAAATAAGCACTTTGTCTCCTGGAATATCCTCTTTTCTCACAAATGATTGTCTTTTCTATCTCTTTTTCTTACTCCATTCTCCCCAATGCATTGTTGAAATCTGCCTATGTAGGCTGATTTGGGATGCTCTGTTTGCTAACATGTTATATCATTTAATATGCAAAAAGACCTCATTGCTTTTAGAATGTAAAATAATGTAAAATAATCTGCCTTGTATTCTGTAATAAACCCTAGAGCACATCATTCAAAAGCAAAAAAAGCTAGAAGGCTCAGAGGCAGCCAAAATAGGGATTGTAATGGAAATATGCTGAGAATCCTTTCATTCCCTTGAACAAATGAACAGCAAACAAAGTGTTACACATTCTTATCAGCAGGTCTTTTCAAAAATTATACAGTTTCTAAGGAGACAAACACATTATACTCAGTTCAGGCTGGCTAACTCCAGTAGAACTTGTGGCAGGCATGTCTTAGTATGAGGAAACTTAAGCTAGCTGGGGATGCTAACTCTCTTAAAATCAACAAGGATTAAATTACACAGTGCTATTTAGTCCTTTTAAGATTCCAAAGTTTTGAAAACTTTGAGAATATATTTGTAAATACTAGTGTAATAGCTCCCCAAATATGAACAAGGGCTGATTCAGTTCAGTACTGGGTACAGAACAGACATTGAATCATTGTTTCATGTGTCATAGTAGGCTAATTAATGTGGTTAAACCATAAACTATATGTTACTATGAGCTATTGTTGAATGATGTACAAACTCAGATACTCAACACAAACACACAATGAATCTTTGAGGTCAATGCAATAAAAAAACCCTAATTCCGTTGCTTTCATAATTTCTGTTAGAATGCAGAATCGAAATATCGAAAAGGCATGTCATGGAAAGAAGCAGATGAGCAGATGTGTGTATAATATGTCCCCAACAGTGAACGGCAAAACTAATTTCTTTATGGTTGCATAATTATTAGTACTACATTGTCAGCACAACATATCATCTTGCATTCCTGTCCTTGAATTTTGATCCCTATTATCTGTTTATTTTTTCAGATCTTGTTGGCCAAAACTTCCAGGGCAATTTGAAATAACAAAGTAGACAGTGGAAACTCCTGCCTTCTGCCTTTGTTGATATGTGCATTTATGTCTTTCTCTTTTTTCCCCCCACTACTTAATAAAAAATAATAACTTTTTAAATCAGCCACTGATCCACTGCAAGCAACCCCTTAGTTACGACAAATATAAGCTTAACATGCATACATAAAATAAAAACAAGTAAGCAGCAATATGTAAACAAGCAATGGGTATTCTTAGAAAGGTAGTTTGAAAAGACTTGGCAGTTGTTGAAAAAAAGAATGGGGTAATCCTGAGCCCAGCTGACTTGCTGCTCACAAGGTTTTGTTTTAAAAGGCAGAATGAAACCAGAATAGAAATGGAGATTACACCAATCTCTCTTGATTAGGGCAGAGCCTGACAAAATCTTCCATGTTCCTTCAAAACAAAGATCTTCTTCCTTTGCTATATTCTCTACATGTCACTGCCTAAGTCTTAAAAGACGCCCTCTGATAAATTAGAAATTGAGGTCTGGATTAAATATCTCCTATTATTTATGGCTTGGGTCAAAGTGTGTGGGTGTAAATCTTTGAGGTAATTTTTGACTTCTGGCAATTACCTGATTTTGGCAAGGCTTAGATAAGGGGTGTCAAAGACGCCCCTTCATGGCGGCATTAGGTGCCATATTGTGACTTTTTTGTCATTTGCTAAACTGGACATGGGCCAGCATGTGACACATCTGGCCCAAGGGCTGAAAGTTTAACAGCACTGGTTTAGATGAAGTAGTTTGCCATTGCATGCCTCCAAAGGCAGAGAGAGAATAACTTTCCCAAAGTTACCCAATGGACTTGGTGCCAAAGGCAGAGCTGGAACTCATGTTCTCCTGGCGCTTTCTAGCCTTAATCACTATGCTCAATTGGCTCTCTTATTAAGTATCCTCTATTATGAATGAACCTTCCTGCCATGATGGCTTGGGAAAACAAGACAGCGCTATCTTGAAGAAATAGTTGAGTTTTCATAAATCAATGAGTTTTATGAGTTGGGTTTTCATAAAATGAAGACTAATAGTGACATAGTTAATTAGTTTTGAGCATAGTTGAAATCGGATCCTGGTTATCTTGCTAGAAGATCTTTAAATAGGAATTTATGGGTAGGGGAAATATTATGTACTAACCAAGGTAAAATCAGCTATAGCATTTTTATTAATAATTGAAAACTATAGAAATGAAAATGGCAGCTCCAATACAATGACATATGTCATTGTTTTCTGCCATCCATGCCATGATTACAGGCAGAATTACAGTGTCAAGTTTCTAGGAATTCACTGCAAGTTCCCTATTTGGAAAGTAAATAACACTCCCTTTTTACACAAGAAAAAATAACTAGGCCTATGAATCATCCATCTTTCTTTATTATTCTCTTGATTCTTTACAGCTAAGAGTCACGTGTCTATTACTTCATAATGCAAACATATTTGAAAGCATCAAAATGACTAATGGTGGCTCAATCTGGTAATTAAGTAATTAATTTAATAGTTACATTCTGATCAATTAATTTTAGAATTATGTGGTGAAAGGCCTGGTCCTACATATTGCATTTATTTATGGTATTTATTTCAGAAACCGTTTATGAACGAGTTTTTAAGAGTCTAACATTAGTATTAAAATGTTAGTAGGAAGTTGAAATAGCTTTCAATTCTGCTGAGATTCTTTAAGCTTATTTTTGAATAAAAGCTTTGATTGGTTTGGACTATTGCAGTGGTTCCCAAAGTGGGAATGACTTAGGGGGGCGTTAAGGGGCAAGGGGGGGCAGCAGGGGGGCCCTAAAAGGCAAGGGGGCGGCAGGGGGGCACTAAGAGGCAAGGGACTAGATCACTAGAAGTCTGTCATGAGTTTGTAGGGCAGGAGGTGGGCATCTGCCTGAGGCCATGGCTCTTTTCCCCAAGAAGTGGACAATGCCCCGCAAGCCTGTTCCCTCCCTTTCCCGACGGCTTGCCTGGAGCAGCGGGTGATGGGCTGGACGGCCAGCCGCGGCCCTTTCCCATGCAGTTCTGTCCCACAGATGCTGCCCCGTGTCGGCCGTCCTGCTTCCTTGCCTGATTTGTCTTTCTCTTCATTTGCTCCATAACAAGCGGAGGATTGCACAGCCTGGGCTCTGTCTCCTCCCTCCACCTCTCCTGGCTAGCAGTGGGCAAGGCAGCAGCTGTGCCGGATGCCCTTCGGGGACCCAAACAAGCCTTGGCACAGGGACCGGGAGGGCCAGGGGGGATGTGCTCCAATGCCGACTTAGGACAAGCATCTCTTGGCCCTGAATTCTCCCCACCCCGTGGAGCCCCAGTTGGAACACACAGCCGATGTAGAGGGTCGTGATGCCCCCCGCCCCTCCCATCTCCTAGGCGATCAGCGCCGCCCGCCAATCCCGCCTGCTGAAGTTTCCCCGTCTAAGGGGGGGAGGACTCAGGTGAGGATGCACGGGAGGCGAGGGGGATGCTGCTGCTTCCTGCAGGCTCGGACTTAGCCTGGGGACGATGGGGGTCTAGATGGGTGACTGCTCCGAGCATCCAGGGGAGACTCGCTGCTGGGGCAGCGATCTCCTGTGTCTCCCTGGCATTCCACAGGGAAAAGCTGGTTCTGGGAACCTGGAGGAATGCCAGGTGTGCCCCCGCAGCACACTCCCTGGGGACTGGAGAAAAATGCTAGGGATGTATTTCTGAAACCCATCTGATGCCCCCCCCCTCTCCCCCAGGCTCACTGGGAGGCAGCCAGCACTTACAGTCACAACCACGGCCAAAATTGTTGTTGTTGAGTGAAACATTTGTTAAGTGAATTTTACAACCTTTTGTGCCACAGTTACAGTGAATCACTGCAGTTGTTAAGTGAGTCACATGGTTGTTAAGCGAATCTGGCTTCCCCATTGTATTTATTTGTCAGAACTCACAAAAGGGGATCACATGACCCTCGAAACCTTCGTAAAATGAGCCAGTTGACAAGCATCCCAATTTTGATCAAGTGACCCCAGGGATAGTGCAATGGTTTTAAGTGTGAAAAACAGTCATAAGTCACTTTTTTCAGTGCTGTTGTACTTTTGAACATTTACTAAATCAAGATGCTGAGCTTGTTGATTGAAAGGTCAGTAGTTCGGCGGTTCGAATCCCTAGCGCCATGTAACAGAGTGAGCTCCTGTTACTTGTCCCAGCTTCTACCAACCTAGCAGCTCGAAAGCACATAAACAATTCAAGTAGAAAAAAGGGACCACCTTTGATGGGAACGTAACAGTGTTCCATGCACCTTGGAAGATTTTGGAAGAAGTGCAAAGAAGAGCAACTAAGATGTTTTCTGCCATCCATGCCATGATTCAGTGCCATACGGTGAGTTTTATGGCTGGTGAGGAAGCAATTTTTTTAGACTTGTGGACTTCAACTCCCAGAATTCCACAGCCAGGCATGCTCAGTTCCGATTTAAAGTGACAGTATTTGTTTTTCTTCTTTGCTAAATAAGTTTCTTTCTTTTTCTTTTTCTTCTCCCTTCCCCTCTCTCCCTCCCTCCCCCCTCTCTCAAACACACGCACAGACACAAAGTTGCACCAGGATTCAGAAAATTTAGGTTTTCCTCCTCAGCCCATGGTAGCAATACCACTAGCAGCATTTTGGCTGGCAGGTGTAACTAGAAGTGGAAATTCATTCTACTGAAAACATTGTTTTTGCTTATGATTGGATAATTAAAATTTCAGAAATCCCAAAGGCATAGTATTAGAGTGTTACATAGTGCATAAGCTACAGAACTGTCTCAATATGCTCCCTCCCCCCTCTCTCAAACACACACACAAACACACACACACACACAACAAAGTTGCACCAGGAGGATGAAGTTTGAATTTCTCCCCCTCCCTCCGACCCACACGTACCTTTTCCAGCTGTTTCAGGGAGGATTTCAACTCTGCTCTTGCCTGCCATCATGAAAAGAAAAAAAATGTAAAAGGAAAAAGGCAAGAGCTGAGGTCAGGCTGAGCTAGTTGCTGCCAGAGTCACCATGTGGATGACTCTGCTTAACTGTTTAAAAAAGCCTCTTAAAAAACGCTCTCTACAGGAGGCAGGAGAACGACGTGCCTCACCTACGTCAGGAATTTTTTGGCTTTTAACCCTTGCTTAGCTCTGCTCGAGTGATCATAAAGACAGACTAGATGAGGCACCTCGTTCTCCTGCCGCCTCCTGTAGAGGGCACTGTTTTAGAGGCTTTTTTAAACAGTTAAGCACTAAGCAGAGTCATCCATGGTGACTCTGGCAGCAACTATCTCAGCCTGACCTCAGCTCTTGCCTTTTTCCTTTTACATTTTTTTTTCTTTTCATTATGACAGTGGTGAGGCTCTGCCTCCCCTGCCTCCTCGAAATGCACGTCCCTGCCATGATTACAGGCAGAATTACAGTGTCAAGTTTCACTGCAGGTTCCCTATTTGGAAAGTAAATAACACTCCCTTTTTACACAAGAAAAAATAACTATGTCTATGAATCATCCCTCTTTATTTATTATTCTCTTGATTCTTTATAGCTAAGAGTCACGTGTCTATTACTTCATAATGCAAACATATTTGAAAGCATCAAAATAACTAATGGTGGCTCAATCTGGTAATTAAGTAATTAATTTAATTTATTACATTCTGATCAATTAATTTTAGAGTTATGTGGTGAAAAGCCTGGTCCTACATCATGCATTTATTTATGGGATTTATTTCAGAAACCGTTTATGAATGAGTTTTTAGGAGTCTAATATTAGTATTAAAATGTTAGTAGGAAGTTGAAATAGCTTTCAATTTTGCTGAGATTCTTTAAGCTTATTTTTAAATAATAGCTTTGATTGGTATGGACTATTGCAGTGGTTCTCACAGTGGATGGTACCGCCCTCTGGGGGCGGTGGGATGACTTAGGAGGGCACTAAGAGGCAAGGGGGGGCGGCAGGGGGGTGCTAAGAGGCAAGGGACTAGATCACTAGATGAACTATAAGGTCCCTTCCAAGTCTGTCATGAGTTTGTAGGGTAAGAGGTGGGCAGCTGCCTGAGGCCACGGCTCTTATCCCCAAGAAGTGGACAATGCCCCCCAAGCCTGTTCCCTCCCTTTCCCGACGGCTCACCTGGAGCGGTGGGTGATGGTCTGGATGGCCAGCCGCGGCCCTTCCCCACGCAGTTCTGTCCCACAGATGCTGCCCCGTGTCGACCTTCCTGCTTCCTCTCCCAATTCTCGCCCGATTCAACAATTCGAGTAGAAAAATAGGGACCACCTTTGATGGGAAGGTAACAGTGTTCCATGTACCTTGGAAGATTTTGGAAGAAGTGCAAAGAAGAACAACTAAGATGTTTAAAGGCCTGGAGATTAAAACATAGGAACACAGTTGCAAGAATTGTGAATGGCCAGTCTAGATAAAAGGATTGGGGGGGACACCTGATAGCACTCTTCCATTATTTGAGGGGCTGCCACAGAGAAGAGGGAGTCAACCTGTTCTCCAAAGCAGGATAAGAAACAATGGGTGGGAACTAATCAAGGAGGGAAGCAACGTAGAACTAAGGAGAAACTTCCTAATAGTGAGGACAATTAATCAGTAGAACAGAAGTTGCCTCCAGAGGTTGTGGGTGATCCAACACTAGAAACTTTCAAGAAGAGACTGGACAGCCACTTGTCTGAAATTGTATAGGATTGCTCCTGTTGAGCAGGGGTTGGACTAGAAGACCTCTAAGGTCTCTTCCAGCTCTATTCTGATTGAGTAATTGAGGTCTCTGGCTGCTGCTATGCTGCTCCTTCCCTTCCTAGAATCTTGATCATTTGCTGCTTCATACAGAAGTTTGTTGGCTATCAAAAGGCAACTGTGTGAGATGCTTTTACAACCTTTTTGACACAGTTGTGGAGTTTTTTGAAGACAAGAATGCTTTGCTCAGTGGTGAACTCAAAGAGATAAGACATGATATTGCTTACTTATCAGAACTATTTGCAAAGTTCAATGAAGTGAATTTGCAGTTGCAAGGAAATGAGGTCAATCTTATTAAGGCCAAATCTGTCATCTCTACGTTTATTTCAAAGTTAACTCTATTCAAGCGCAATATAGGCCGTCACGAGCTATACCAATTTCCGAGCTTGTCTGAGCTAGAAGAGAAAGTGGGATACAAGATGATGATCTTCAAGTTTTTTGTGACCATTTGGATATGCTGCATAAAGATATGTCTGAGCGATATCAGGATCTTCTTTTGATGGAAATTCCAGATTGGGTGATAAATCCATTTTCAGATACTGAGGAAGATGGGGTAGTGGAGGAACATCTCATAGAGCTGCAAAATGACATTGAGCTGAGTTTAAGAAATCGTACCAAGAGTTTTGGTTACAGAAAGAAAATTCTGGTCTCTATCCTGCACTATGGAGAGTGGTTAAGAAGCTCCTTGTTGCATTTCCAACATCATATTTGGTGGAACATGGCTTCAGCGTGGTCATCCAACTTCTCTCTAAGCAAAGAAATCGATTCCAGATTACTGAACGTGGTGATTTAAGACTCCTGCTAAGTGACTTAAAACCAGACATTGGGAAGCTGGTATCGCTTCATCAAGCCCATCCATCACATTAAGAATTTACTGAACAGTGAAGTACTTACTAAATTTTACTGAGTTTACTAAGTTAGTAGTTACTAAGGTTCTTGATAAATGACTATCAGACTTTGAAAACCTGGTATCACTGGATCATGTTCAACAATTTTGTTGAATTAACATTAACTAAAAAGGTTTTTAAATTAGATTTTGAATAAATGTACAATTAGTTGTTACAGTTTTGAATTTTACTGTTACTATCTTCCTTCCGTCGTGCAAACCGCCCAGTCATATGACACCCCCCCAGCCACACCCATCAAGCCACGCCCACATAACCGGTAGTAAAAAAAATTGAATTCCACCACTGGGTGGGGGACACTGAGGATCAATTTGTAGCACCAAGGGGGCGGTGGACTGAAAAAGTTTGGGGACCACTGGACTATTGCAATATACAGCATGTACCACTTAACATCAGTCTTGAGGCTACTTGGAAGCTACAGGTGATCCAGGATGCAGCATCAATGGTGCTGAAACATGCCAATGTGGGATATCTGCTTCATGAGCTGGTGAAAGCTTCCAGATGAAACTCAAGGTTCTGGTTACAATTTATAAAGCCCTTTATGATGTAGGGCCAGGCTGTTTGAGGGACTATATCTTTAGCTTCTGCCCATCCTATATGACTGAACAGAGGGCAATGTTCCAATTCCTATTAATTAATGTCAGATAAAAGGCTGTCTCTGTTGATATGAATCATTGCTTAGCATGTTGCATAAGTCCAATAATGATATAACAACCATTGAGACTATAGGGAAAATGCCATTCTTCATCCTAACCATATTTAATGGCCTTTCTTGGCCTTCTCCTTCCACATATGTGGGAGGGATATTTTGAAGCACCATTATGATTGGTGCTGAAATTGTGCAGTTGCCATGGTATCTAGAGTATGTGCTGCAGTATCTTATTTTTGAAGTTTTTTGTATTTACTTTGTATAATACTCTGCATTCATAGCTGATCTTAGGCAATGTGAAAGCTGTCTTAAAGCGTGCTCAGTTTTTTCCTCATTTTTGTTCCAGTGAACCTCCACATTGTAACATGTTCAGTCTGAAGATCTGGAAAAAATCAAACAAACATAAACTATAAAGTTACGTATGAATTCACAGAGACTTTCCCATCTCTGGCAACTCATTTAACAGCTGCTCTTTTTCTGGGAATGGTCTATTATGTTCAGTTAGAGGTATAATTATTTTCCTTGGGAAAAGGAGTATTATCTTTTCCTTCAATGTTCCTTCTTTCTCTAGTGATCAAGGGCTCTGCCATTACAATGTCGCTGAATGCTTGTCACTGGAACCTTCTTTGGATTAAATCATGATTATAACTTGGGTTGTCTGATTGGCTTGTATAGACAAAAATGGATCTGTTCATTTAAACTCAAAGTCCAAGTTCACAGCAAGTTTTTATGTTTACAATGTATAAAAAAATGTGTTCCTGTTGGCTACTGAGACTTTCCAGTTGTAATTCTCTGTGCTGCAACTCAATTAGTCTTTCCTCATAGCTTCTATGGAAAGGTTGTGCACTGTGTGGGGATGTCCAGAATTAATTGCTGAAAGCCCCAGATGATGGCAAAAAAAGGCAACACAAAGAGAAAGATCATTAGGAGAAGCCAGCCCCTGTTGCCAGCTTATTTATTGTTCTACAAGCAGGGGTAAAATCCAGCAGATTCTGACAGATTCTGGAGAACCGGTAGCGGAAATTTTGATTAGTTCAGAGAACCGGCAAATGCCACCTCTGGCTGGCCCAAGAGCGAGGTGGGAATAGAGATTTTGCAGTATCCTTCCCCTGTCAAGCCACGCCCACCAAGCCACGCCCACAGAATCGGGAGTAAAACAATTTGAATTTCACCACTGCCTACAAGGCCTGTTATGTGATCCCATCTTCCTTGACTAAGGTGCTCGGGAAATTTGGCCCCAAAGCAGCAAGCCAGTCAGCACATGGTAGAAAAGTCTGATTGTCCTTTTTAAAGTGTTTGCCGCACACAGTAGAGAGAGGAACAGAGGAACAGCACAAAAACAGGCAGCTACTTTCTCATTGTGATTGGATTAATTTCATTATTTTTGGATAAGTTCATTGATCATTTGTTGCAGCTAGGAAAGCCTGTGTGTGTTGTGCAGGATGCAGTATAAATGTATTAATCTCAGCAGCTCCAGTCAATGTGACCAAGAGGAAGAAATATTACATGGATGTACTTCAGCAATGTTTGAAGAACAACATTTGGCATATAGGAGTTCAGCTTGTCTTTCAAGATATTATTTTCTGTGTTTAAACTTTATCATTTTAGAATTATGTGATGTCTACTCCCATTTTTTTGGTTATAGGTTACAAACATAGATTGTTACCTAATAGAATCGGATATATGTTTTCCCAGAAGTAAAACCCACTGATTTCTAAGAAAGCACATGTATATAAAATTCAAAATGTAGTCTATATTTTAAAATGGTGTTATTCTGTCATCCTGTAAAGACATATATCATTGACTTGCCAACTTTAGTCTGCCTGCTCTTTAATGATCAACTTTTTTTTTGGCAGTTTGAAACAAGTTGGGCACTTGGTGCCAATCTGGCTGTGATTGAGTTTAAATATAGCTAGATGGCAGCACCTAACTTATTCAGCTGATCTCCAGAAGTTTAGTTAGGGTTGGATAAGGTTAAGCACTTTGATGGAAGACCACCTGGTTTAGTCTAGGAAACTGAAAATCATCTTGGAGGAAGGTGATGGCAAGCCATCTTTACATATTGTTAAGAAGATGACAAGGATCTCTCCATGAAGTCACCATCAGCTACTGCCCCACCCCCCACTTTATACAAGCCATAGTGCTTTCTGGGATCAAGTGATCCAGTCTGCCCTTGATATGATGGAAATAAGGGTTCCACGAAGCTTAGAGATACACTCCCCACATTTACCAGGCAGCACAAATGTTTTTCTTTTCTCCTTTTCTTCCAAGTTTTTTTCAAGATCGATAGTCGCAGTTTTCTTTCTTATCTACATATTCTTCCTTAGGTAGATAAGAAAGAAGAGTTAAGGAACTGCTCAGAAAGGTCGGTAGTTCGGCGGTTCGAATGCCTAGTATAGGTCTCCTGCGTGAGCAGGGGGTTGGACTAGATGACCCCCAGGTCCCTTCCAACTCTTGTTACCTGTTAAATAAACATATTGGTTCAACGGGGGAGGGGAGAAACCCTCTTATTTGCGAAAAAAAGCTTTCCTGTAAGCTTTTCGTTCTGCCGATTTTGAATCCTCAACCTTGACTCTACCGATTCGGTTCGGCACCAGCCACCCGATTGCCTTCGCCTAATACAAATCGTTGGCCAAGCTATCTTCAGAAAAGGGAGCCCTGCACAGCATCTCCTATTCAGATTTTGTCTCCAGCCCCCTCCCTCCCTCCCCCTTCTCTCCCAGGGCTTGATGATCTCAAGCTCTGCAGTCTTGACAAGCAATTACCTGCACCTGGACCTGGATTCAGGGGACAAGAGCGTCTCCTCCAAAAAACCTTTGGCCAAATTACCCGACCCTCTCCCATTTGCTAAAGAGAGTTGATCACACGTGGGAATCAACCCACCGCCCACCGCCCGCTAGCAGGTTCCCTTCTCTTAACCCTTCCCCATCCCCGCCTCAGACAGGAGGAGGCGCTCGTCTCCGACATGGTCGTGTTTATGGTAATAGCCGCCGCTAGATTTTTTTTTTAAGAAAAGAAAAGTTGAGGCGGCTCTAATATTACCTGTATTACAGTAGCACCGGCACAGGGGAGGAGTGAAGGAAGCAACCTAGGAGACAGCGGTGAGAGGAGGAGGAGGAGGAGGAGCAACAGCCGCGGGCGGAGCGGCGCTGCAAGACTTTCTGGCGAGAAGTGCTCGGCACCGGAGCCTTGGCTAGCTGGCGGCCCTACTTTCCCTGGAAGCGAAAGCCCGGGAAAAAAGAAGTGGCCTCGATTTCTCTAGGGACCAGGCTAAGCGGCGGCAACAGCCCCGCCCCTTTTCGGGTGTGTGTGTGTCTTCCTCTGAAGAAAGAAAGGGGGGGGGAGAGGAGAAAGGGGGGGGGAGCCGACGCCGGCTTGCTTATCAGAGGAGGAGGAGGAGGAGGGACGGACGGCGGCCAGCCAGGGCTGTCGCGTGTTGCCTGCAACATTCGAAAAAGCTCTTCTCTCCCCAGCACGCGCCGCTCCTTCCTCCTCGTTCCCCGCGCCGGCTGAGGATGCGAGGCTCCCGCCCGCCCGGCTTCTTCGCTCCCGTTTCCCAGCTCGCCGCGACCCCTCGTCCCAGCCCGCCGTGCCAGCTGCTGGGCTGGGCGGGGGGTTGCTGAACTCTTTCTTTGCATGGGGTGACCGCCGCCTTCGCCTCCGGCCTCGGTCCGTCTCTCCTCCGCTGCTTGCGCCTTCTGCCGGGAAAGATGCCCCGACAGGAGCTGCCTTTGCCCGAAGGCTGGGAGGAAGCTCGCGACTACGACGGCAAAGTCTACTACATCGACCACGCTAACAAAACCACCAGCTGGGTCGACCCGCGGGACAGGTGAGGAAGGACGGGAGCCGGAGGAGGCCGAGCCAGGAGCCCCGGGGTGGAGCTTGCCGCTCTACGGGCGACAGGTGCCTGAAGCAGGCTGCCCTGGTGGGGATAAGAGGGGAAGAACTTGGCCGCTGAGAGTATGTGTGCATTTGGGAAATGCGTGTGTGTATTTGTCCGCTCGTCGTTAGGTCGCTTCTCTCCCCCCCCCCCCCCCATTGTTCCTGGTAGGTCAGGGCGGCGATCTCTGAAAATTGGGGCCAGTATTAGTGTAGGTAGCTCTAGACATATGACCACAATTGAGCACAACATTTCCGTTGTTAAGTGAGACATTTCTCACAGACAATTTGCCCCATTTTAGGACCTTTCTTAGCACAGTTGTTAAGTGAATCATTGCCCTTGATGTTAGCAACCTGGTTGTTAAGTGAATCTGGCTTTCCCCATTGTGGAAAAGTTGCAATTGCAACAGGGTAATCACATGAACTTGGGACAGAGCAGTGGTCATGAGTATGAACCAATTGCCAAGCATCTGAATTTTGATCACAGGACCATGGTGATGCTGGAACAGTTGTAAGTGTGAAAAACGGTCGCAAGTCACTTTTTTCACTGCTGTTGGAACTTTGAACGGTCACTAAATGAACTATTGCAAGTCGAAGACTATCTACCTCTGGGATGGCTGCACAAGAAGCTGTTTTGAGTAGGAACATACCTAGCAATATTGGTAAAAGAAAGCACTTTCTGAGTTTATGCAAGTGCTTTGCTCTTGGCTTCATTAAACATACAACAACTGGACAAGGGGGGGTCTGGGAACATGAACATTATTCAAATAAGCCAAAAGCCAGAGTGTTTAATAAGTGGGAAACTTCGAGAGATTCCATCCTATTCAAGTGTATTTAGGAGAAGGATCAAATCTTTCATTTGTGGTCTTAATTGGTGTGTATTTTAATTGTTGTATATCCTGCAAATGATCCATCACTGACATTCTAAACCCAAGTTGGAGAGGGGCTTTAATTTTTTCACTAATTTTTATGTTTAAATGACCTCTGCACTTCAGGCTTTCCTCATCCCATTCCTTACTTTTTTTCATTTCCAAGAAGCAGGATAGAGTCAGGGTGTTCATTCCATTCCCTTTAGCAGACTTTCATGTCTAAACAGAGATTTGAACGATACATTGCCAACGTCTAACCTGCTTCCTGAAACCATGCAGAGATATCTTAAATATGCTGACCCACATGGTTGATACATTTAAATGGCATTGGTGGAATGCTTACACAGACAAAGGGCATCATGTCAAAGTTCAGGTGGAAAGCCTGTGTAATTTGAACATAGAAGCTGCCATCGGCTTGCTACACAGTTTCTTTTGTTACTTTTTTGAATGATTCATTATGTTTTTGGTCTGGTGGGAAATACCTAAGGTGGGGTAGGGAGTGTTTTGGAGTGCAAAAGCTCAATATAAATCCAATATTCTAAGTCCACTTTATAGTACAGTATTTGCTCTTGGCCCAGGGAGATCTGTGAATGGACTCCACTGTTAACTTCCCTGCATGAATTTTTTTTTTCTGTTATGATTACACCACATGCTTAGAATTCAGCAAAGGTATGAAAGTCAAGTGATCCATTATGTAATCTATCTTATTTCCTGGAGCCTTCAGTAATATATTGGTAGCTATTCAGGCAGTATCCTTAAAACCATTAACTCCTTTCTGCATTTCATACGGTGAATCCTGAAATTTAAATTGGCTCCCATATACTTATGCAAATCAAAGGCTAACTGGAATGGTGCTAGTCAGGACTAGCCTCCTCCTCCATTTTTTAGACTTGTCAGAACACAGAATTGCACCTGCTGAACTAAAGGTGTGTCTTAGGAAACTGGTGGTGGAATTAAACAGGTGCATAAAACTTGTTTGACTCCCCAGTTATACTTGAGGCAACTCTATTTTTTTTTTGAAAAAGCTGTTTTCTTAAGTAGCTACATTTGTACATCTTAAATAAATACATTTGGTATTTAACTAAAATAACTACAATAGATTATTCTTCTTTAGACACTGTTGTTAAAAGCAGAACAATATTATATCTGAAGAAGTATTTAAACTACCTTGAATTTCACTGCTTGCTATGCAGATTTAGAGATGTAAATTTTCATTATACCTGTGATTCTTGCTAGGGTGAGTGGGGTATGCATTTGCCCCTCTTGTCTTATTAATGATATACTTTCAGTGTGGGTAAAATTGTTGCTCCATGCATTCTTGAGTATTCTTTAGCTTCTTTGCTATCTTCTTTAAAATATACCAACTATACTTTTAATCATTATATTTTTCATTTGTGCTCTTGGTGTGGGATATATTTTATTAAAAATATTTTATTCAAAATAATAAGATGCTTTTGTGAAAGCGTGTTTAGCTAAAATATTGGCATTTGATCCAGAGCAACTTTTAAATTAACAGAAACATGATCTTCAAATGTAGAAGAACGTATGTGTATATTGAATGTATATTGATACTCAAGATTGAGTAGATTGAGTATTTGTGCAACATTTGTTGCTTCCTTCCCCACCAAATCTATTATAAAATAGTCAGAATGAATTTTATTCTTCTCTGATCTGACTTACCACATCTTTAGTTTGTATAAATGGGAAGAAGGTATAATACTTTTTCACATCTTACATAAAGGCTATGTGAAAGATAATGGACAAACTTCTAGATTTCATGGTTTCTCTGCAACAATATGGAAATCCAGCAAGCTGAACAAGATGTGAAATGGTGGCTCAGGGATAATATTAATTGCTAATATTTTCTGTGCCATTTACTGATATGACCTGTGTATTCAAATAAAAAAGGTTCTTTAGAACAGCCTCACTTATGTTGCTTGTTTTAAACAACCAGATGACAGTTATTAGTAATGAAAAATGATCATCTAGTAAAACTACTTCCTGTTCAAACTTCTGTTAAGTTGTTGCCAGAATAAAATCAAGGCACCCAAGGTATATCATAATACTGATATGACTACAATTAAAGAACAATGTTTTTAAAAGAAAGTATTGAACTCTAAATGTCCAATTTAATAATACTATCTGTAACGTATTGTGTTGGAGTGTTTAGTTCAGCAGATTCCTGTTCTAGCCAGAAATCTTGAGGTTATTTAAAGTTTGTGGCATCTCTGATTTTGATAGAGTACAATTATTACTTTAGTATGTTCTGTGGTGTCATGATTATGTTTTTTGGGTTTCAATATTATAGCCACTCACTTCCCTTTTCTGGGAATTTTTTCCATAATGAATAAAAATCTGAATGTATTCTTGGATTGCAGAACATATTTAACCAGATCCACAGCTTGACAACTGACATTCCTAGATGATAAGATCAGAATGTAGTTGCTCCATGTTTCTGACTTACAGTATTATAAACATGAAAGCAAAAAAATTATTAGAGAGAAGTGATATTGCTTTGTATGTGATTTACAGATAAAGTATTAGAAATGTAGGTTACAGTAATTCCAGAAAATATTTGGGATAGAACTAAAATGTGTATCAAATATTTTATGTGATACTCTCATTACTGTATTTCGGTTTTAGATAATGAACTAAAACACATTGATTCAGACATAGTCATTTTTATTTTAAAATTAATGCTATGCTGTCCACATTTTGTGGTGAATAAGAATTTAGTATTAGAAGGACATATTAAATTCTAAAAACCTGTTAAATCAACATTGTTAAGAAAATACCAACTATCATAATCTAATGGAAAAGGTGGATGTGAGAAAACATGGTTGACCAAAGTTATTCAGTGAGTTCATTGAAGGATTTAACTAGAGTCCTAAGCACTACATTTCTGTGCTTACATAGACATAGTGCATTAAATTGCACAGGTATAATAGAGCCAAATTGTTGTCTGATATATTGGGTGTGCTATATATTTAACACAGGGGTCTGTTGTGAGCAGAGAGCCATGTTTTGCTAACATTGTTTCTTTTATATCTTTTGGGAGAAAAATGTGAAATATTAGGATGTAGACAAAAGTCCAGATTGCTAAAAAAAATACTTTCTTTGTGTGATTTAGGGTTTATGAAGTCATCATATATGTCACATCATATATTATGATGACTTCATAATCCCCAAATGCTAAATGTGTTTAAAATACAAGTAGGTAGACTTTGTGTAAAAACAATAACTTGCTGCTTTGTTTTATGATTCTGTTCTGTATGGACATAGTTCTTTAACATAGTTCTATTGCTGTTGCTATTGCTAACATCAGATCAAGGAACTATCTAGCTTGGAACATCCAGTTGAATGGTATTTCAGTATTTCATATTTCAGATAGAATTTTCCTGTTTTAGATTCATATGCTTATTCTAGAATATGAAACACTTAAAACTTTTTTGAGAAAATTAAGCTAGAAATACACTAACTGCAGCACCAGGCCATACTTACATTGCATTCCTAAGGCTACTTCCATTGTCCAAGGGTCATAATGTTTCCAAAATCAGAATGTTGCTCCATAACATGTATGAGCAAGTATGTGTGTACATAAAAGATCTAGCTTTCTTTAAGCACTGAACGTGGAAAAAGTATATTCTCTGTAGGTAGAACGATGTACCATTTTCACAAAGTTAAGGGTATCAGGATTCCCTTTTTTGACTATTAACTACTGAAATTCTTTTTTCAAGCTGTGCTTGAAAACACTCATCTAACTGTTTCAGCAGTATTTCCAACTCTATGTGATAATTCCTACTAGGCTTTTTGTGATCTTGACAACATTATCCTTTCAATGGGGAAACAGAGATTCGAATTGTAACAATCAAAATCCAGGTTTTCTTTAAAAAGTGAGAATTTTGCAGTCCATTCAGCCTCTCTTCCAACTTAATATTCTCCAGATGTTTTGAATTCCAGTTCCTATTATTTCTGACTATTCAGGCTTGTACTTCAAAATATCTGGAGAGCATTGGAAGCTTGGAAGTAGAGGCTACAGATCTTTGGTAAACCCATCTCAAATCTGAGGATGAAAAGTTATAAGCATGGTGCTATCTTCCGGCTCTCTTGGTTTTAAGTTTACCATAACTAGATGTTATTTTCTGGTACAGTAACCAGAGACTACCCTGAGAAGCAAACTGTGGGAACATTGTCTGCTTAGAGACTATTTGGCAGTCAAAAATGGTAAGCTTAAAGCAAGGCACAAAGTGTTGTTTCCAACTGGTACACACAGGTGTGTTTAATAGTAAACCAAGCCTATGGACTGTTATATTACCCAACTAGGCTCAATATATGCATCATATGTGACACATTGTTCTACCGGTGTTAGAACCATTTCTTTACAAGCATTTAAAAAAATGATTCCTGGGTTCTTATAACAAACATTAGTTAGCAGATATTTATAGAATATTATTGTTATGTAGAAAAATTGAACAATCCCAGTATTCATATTATTTACCAATCAGATTTTTGAGATATCATGGATATATTTGTAAGAAGAAATTTAAATCAATCCCTACTTTGAATTTAGTAGATGAAGAACTAAAACTTCTAAGGATTTCTAAAACTTGTCTCAGTTTCCCTTACATTTTTTTTTACTTTTTAAAATGGTAACTTAAAAGTTGACCAAAGTTTTTTGGGGGGGCAGACAAGGGAAGGAGACAAGGATGAAAAATGCATCAAAGTTTGCATTTATTAGCAAAGTTCCTGAAACTCCAAACCCTCTATTGAACCTTTAGATCAGTTTGAGTAATTATCAGGAATAATAGAGTTGAGGGGGAATTACCGCCAGGGAAATATGACTATTTTGGGGCTAAGAATCCAGTAAAAGTGTTGCATTCAATCTCTGTATGAAGTTCTATTCAATGTAATATTTTTAATATTAGTTATTTAAAAGCCATACTTTAAAAAGTGTACAAAGCATAGATGGAATATAAACTGAATCATGTTCTTCATATGTTCATATTAAAAAATGGATTTCTTCATTTTTCAAGATTGTCAAAAGTTTTTGCATATGTTTCAGGCTGTCTTCTTTTTATGGACAAATGCATTTTACAACCATCTTATAGACCTACATCTGGGAGTCTAGTGACTGAGGTGAACATTGTTTTGTTGGTGGTTAGCTATAATTTAATCTGGCCTTCACAGAAGGCTGGAGAAGTTGCCATCCTTGGTTAGTGCGCCTCTGAGGGAAAAGATTCACATGAGTGCAGTTGGCTGCCTTTGCTTCGTTACCAATCAAGAAGGGCAACAGATTGGGAAGGTCTGCAGCTGCATAAGCTCCAATTCTGCCAAAAAGAATAATGAGAGTAGTCAAGAAAAGGAACAAAAGCTGAGGAGAGATGCCCTACATCTCTGAGATTTTTTCTTTACACTCTGGGTTTTCATTTGCAAATCAGCACGATTCTGTTTGTTGTTTGTGCTTCTCACTGAACTTTTTTCCCCCCATGGATCTCTTTCTTTGGAAATGTTCATTTATTTAGCCAAATTTAATTGCATACCATCGAAGCATCATTTAACAGCTAGATTTTTATTTTAGTTTTAGTTTTAAGTGATGTATATAACAGCAGTTTGATAACTACATAAAACTCATACACAGTGTATAATGTTTTTGCAAATTAAGTGGCTGGAAGAGGGGAGAAAGTAATTAAGTAAAGTGAGCTTTTTTTTGAAACTGATTAGGGGTCTTAATATATAAATAACATTATATTCCTTACTTTAATGTAATAATATGTATATATATATATTGTCCTTAGTTACAACATGTAATATTCATAATTTCAGAATTCAGCTCCCCTTTGGTTTCAATTTGCTAATCATTATTTTATTCTTCAAGACTGAGAATTATTTCATTGCACAATACATAATGCAACAAGATATGTATAATATTGTTTTGATAGTTTTACCTATGACAAGCTCCTACAGAAAAATGTTGACAGTAGGTCTTAAATCTTAGGTTGGGTGGGTGAGTAAATTGGATTTTTCACCATATGTTGACCAATAGAATAATTGGTCTTTTTAGGCTTTTCCTTAAAAGTTTTTTTAAAACTTGCCTTGCCTTAGTGTTTAAAAATTTCCATTGTACTAAGAGGTAGCTGCTGTATATAAACATGGAGTCAACCTCCCTCTCGCAGTGATGATGTTACCTAGTTGGGTAATGAAACCTCTGCAAGCAAGCAAGCAAGCAAACTTAGGGAACATCAACTGTTCAACCCTAAGTTACATATATTCTCTTCTATTGGATCGCTACTCATCATGCTACTATCATTCTGTGTGCCCCATTATCCATTACATTATTAATTTTGGCAAATGTTATTTTTGCCTGATTCAATCTGTATTCAGAAATTTCAGTCTGGTTTATAATAGTTCTATAATAATTAACCTAAAGAATTGCAAAACGCAGAGAAAATAGACAAAAGATAAATTTAAAGTTAGACCACATTTAAAATTAATGAAATATTTCAAGCCATTTTAAAATACTTAGCTTTCTTTTCAATTAAGTTGTTGTCAAACCCACTCTGCAAGTAGGCACCATGGTCTGAAATTATGTTCAGAAAGACAAGCATGGAGCATGAGAAACAGGCCTAAAGAGTGTGCGATATGATGGAATAAGGAGACATGAAGAGTTTTTGAAGAGGCAAATAGGTTAACATACTGTGTTAGACATATCTAATAAAAATATTTGTGGGAATAACACCTAGTGTTGTAACAACTCCATCCTCTTCCCCAAACAGGCACCTTCAATAGTACTTAGTAACAAGCTTTGAGTGATACACCTTATATTTTTCTATTGACACTTGGCACATGAAGTCATTCTATCATGACGTACAGCCAGGTATTACTTGTACAAAATGATATCTTTCATAATACATAGTCACCTATTCTTTTAAAACTTGATTTTGAATGGCTGCTTTATCCAATATTTCCCAATCCTAGTATTTTCTAGTGAGATGTCCTCTTTATTTTTTTCCTTCTATTTTATATTTTTTATTGTTGGTCCCACTTATTTATGTATTTGTGCATACCACTACCCATAAAATCAATTGGAGCAATGTACAAATAATAGGAAAAGATAATAGTAAAATAATAGTAAAAATCACAATACATTTTAAAAAGTCAGCTGATATTGATATTTTTAGGACAGGTAAAAAGCCATTCAGAGTCTTCTAAAACTGTGAGATTGGTGGCATATAAATTTAATTAAAAAAAAATAGGAAGCAGATATATTATCAGTGGGCAGGATTAAAGGAAAACTTTATCTTACATAAGCATTAATCAGTTTTCACAAATGTCCTTTATAACCACCAATATATGTTATTTGGAACAGCAAAGAGTCCGGCATCATATTCATGTACTTTTGGTTACGGTAGTGATAGGAGCAAAGAATATTGAAATACAAGTGGAGTGGGTTATAGTTTGCATAGGTTTGTAAGATGGAAATGTTCCCACTCTCTTGCTACAAAAAGTTGGCAATGCAAAGCTGTCTTTGAACCGGTTTCCAAGTAACATGCTTACTTTGTCCAAAACTCTGCAAATTGGAGAAGGGAATGCTTCCTATAAACTGCCCATTCACCAAATTGTATGAATTATAATGCATCCCAGGCTTCTGGAGTTAGTTCACTTCACAGCAGTGAAACATGTTATTCCTTAAGTTTAGTACAACAAACATTCCTCCGTTCAGGGTACATAATGCACATGTATTTCCTTTACGAAAGAATGCAAACCTGTCTGTCCACATTTTATTATTGTATTATACTTCTCACTGACCCAACCAATACATTGCTGGAATTCAATATGGTTATTCTTTGAAAATCCAGAGTATTTCTTGGGACTTTTATCAGTGAGAATGATTTTAGTATTTGTATTCCTCAATTATTTCTGTTTCTCTGTTAACCCTATGTATATTTGTTCTTTTCTATTGCGTAGATACGATGGCATTTGTACAGCAAAAATATAAACCTTAGAAATTATAAATTGCGAGGAATTAGATGAATTGCAAGTATTTTATGGAAAAACATGAATTTTGAGATATACTGTATTTTTCAGAGTATAAGGCGCACCCTTTTCTCTCAAAAAAGAGGCTGATAATCTGGGTGTGTCTTATACACTGAATGCAGCATTTTTGCCTCCCGAAATGCCGCCCCCTTTACCAAAATTGCCATGCATAGCCTTATGGAGGCTTTCAGAAAGCTTCGGGGGCTGGGAAGGGCAGAAATGAGCAAAAAGTGGGCCATTTTTTGCTTGTTTTTGCCCCCCCCCCCCATCCCCAGGAGCACTCTACAAGCCTCCTAAAGGCTATTCATGTTTTTTTTTAAAAAAAAAACAGGCCAATTTTTGTGAAAATGGGCCATTTTTGGGAGGTTTGCAGATTGTAATTTTTTTTTTAATTTGCCTCTTCAAAACCTTGGTGTGTCTTATACTCTGGTGTGTCTTATACTTTGAAAATACGGTAATATCATTTTTTAAACTTTTCAGCCTTTTGGTGAAGACTAAGTAGGGTGATTGAACTCAATTATTGTTGTAGTTTTTTCCATTGTGGTAGCATACAGTAATGTAATTCCATTTGTTTATGTTTATGTTCTGTTTCATGAAGCTAGTTGTTATTTATAAAATATAATGACACAGGAAAAAAAGTTGCATTGATTTTGTTGCATTGAACTCTAAAGCTATGAAATGCTTTGGATCACCCCAGATCTTAAAGTACATGGTTTTTTTTCAACATTACTGCCAAGCTGATATTATTGTTGTAAGATGTGGCTATGTAAGAATGGCTTAAAAGATGTATCACTTTAAAGACTTTATGCTTGCCTTTGTACAAGATCTTGCCTAAACATCTTAATAATTCTTTAAGCATATTCTAACTTATTTTTGGAGTTCTACAATTGTTAAAAATCATGCTAATTAGGTGGAAGTTACTTTAAAGAGTGTAAACAAATTGTCTTTTATTATTTAGTGAAATGATACGCAGGAAATCCTTACTTACCAACTGCAATTGGCATTGGCAACTTGGTTGCTCAGGGATGCAGTCATAAAGTGGAAAAACTCATGTAACATGCCCATCTTACGAAAGCAGTTCTGCAATTGTTAAGTGAATCACCATGGGTCATTAAGTGTAATATCGCATGACCGACATCACTTCATGCCAGTTTTTCCATTGACTTTGCTTGTCAGAAGCTGGCTGTGAAGTTTGCTAATGACAATCATATGATTACGGGACTCTGTGATCATTATAAATGTGCACCAGTTTCCAAGATCCTGAATCATGATCACATAACTGCGGGGACACTGCGACTTCGACAATTGTTCACATGTTTCTCTTAAACAGACACTGAATAAGCAATTAGTAAGTGAAGATTACTTCTATATCAGGATAGATTGCTTAGGTGGAAAAAATCATGTTGTAATTGGTAAAATATTTAATATTTATAGAATATATTTTGATGATCAAGATGTGTCCCCTGCCCAAAAAACCCTAAAAGATTAAACTTTGAAGTTGTAGCCATTATAAACTCAGTGTTCTATGGGCTTCCATGAAGCAGTTTCTCTATATATACTAGGTTAGATACGATGGTTTAGATCTCAATGTAATGCGATTTCACATGTATACTGTTTTTTCTTTAATTTCTCTGTAAAATAGGATAAGTTAAGTACATTGACATATAGTGGAGGTACACCAAGGGGAGGAGGAGAGGGATAGAAGAAGATGGGTAGAGAAGGCGGGAGAGAGGATGGGAAGGAGGGTGAGAAGGAAGGGGCGGGAGTGGATCAGGAGAGAGGAGTGGTAGAGGGGAGGGGAAGTAGGGTAGAGGGGGAGGATGGAGGGAAGATAGAAAGTTGGAAGGGGGTGGAAGAAAGAGGTGTACGGAGTGTGGAAGAGGTATATTGGGTTTCTATTTTTTTGGGTATTGTTGACAAGAGGAATTGCTGCGATTATTGTTTAATGTTGTATGGCCCCGGCTATGCACAGTATATATGTGAGTGTATGAAATGAAAATGGAAATAATTTTTTTTCCACAACATGAAGCAGTTTCTCTGAAAGTGTTATATAGGCAGAAAACAAAACATCTGTAGGGAGAAAATGTACTTCATATGCTACATCAAAATAAAATATTGTGATCTGTGTCATATTTCTGTAAACCATAGATCTTATGTGGTATAAACACCACTTGTTTCAAAAAAAAGGAAAGGCAGAATGGTCTTGTATTCACAGATGGCTAGGAAAATGCATAAAAATATTTCCTTGGTGGTCAAAAGACTGGAGGGATCCTTCAAAGTAAAAAAATAGCTTTCACCAGTATCTAATTGTTAATAAAGTCCAAAACATGTACTAAAGCAGTTTCAAATTTTGCCTTTATGTTTAATGGAAAATGAGATTTAAGAGGTTTCTGAAAGATTTCTTTTTTATCTTCTTACAATCAGCTGCATATTGACTAGATCAAAATTCCATCCTTGTACTGCAAAAAATGTTTATTTTACACATACAATTTTTTTATGCAAGTCTTTAATGGAACATAATTAGACTTACATATTTCATAAATAGTAGTCATGCCTTCCTTCCTTCCTCCCCCCTCCCTCCCTCCTCCATTTTCCCTCATTGGTGATTTTTAAAAGATACCCAACTTTAGAAACAACCTTAGATTTGAGTAGAAGTACCAATTAATGGTAGCTATCAGCAGCCAATAAACATTTCTGCATTTAACGCCCACATAAGGCCTTCAGGCTGAATAATGCTGGAAAAACTGGCTTCACAGTATTTTGTTCCCAGGTACAAAGTTGATTCTCACCTGGTGGTATTTAAGTTTTAATATTTTTATTGTAAAAGAAGCCATCATTTTTAAATAAGTACTTGGTTTAATATTGTAATTGGAATAAATATAAAAAGTTTGAAATTGGCTACCATTTCTTGGTCTTGCAAATTGGAGAGTGATTCTCGAGTTACTTTCTACTGTACAATATCATTTATTTAACTATTAAAATTTAATTATGAGTCCTTTTTCCAATAGTACATTCTAATGTTTCCCAATAGTTGAAATTGAGAAGAGCAGTACCTGTATGAACCACCTAGAAAAGTTTATAATATTCTCAGAGACACAGCTGCTTTTTTTTTCTTCATCTAAGGATAATAGAGATCTGATTGACAGCAAGAAGTGTGGCATGCAGATTAGTCTCTACATAGACTGGTCTATGTTTAGAACAAGAAAATCCAGTTGACCATATAGCACTTTTTCTTTGGTTGTTCAATGCTAACTAATAAAAATTATGACCTGCAGAGGTCTCCTACATCTGGCTTGGATAAAATAAAACACTACAGGTTGAGCAGCATATTAATGACAGAATGTTCTGAAATGGTGGACTCTTTCTTCCAGTAGATGCAAATAGGTATTCAAAAAATACTTGCAGCAAGAGTGAAGTCATCCACTGCTACTTCCTGAGATGCATCCAATAATACCTTCTATTTCTATTCAACTAGAAATATAAATTAGTATCAATAATCACTGATGAGACATCCAGAAGAAATAATGCTTTGCATCTCTTAGTGGAGATCATCAATTGGAGCCAACAATACCTAGTCTGAACTTTAGTTACATTGGGTCAATGTAATTACGATCAGCAGGATTTGATCAAGTTTTTCAATAAATTTTTTGTATTATCATAAGTGATACATTCTTTTTTATAATAATTTTATTAAAAAGTACAATTACAATAGAACTAATATAAAATAAAAATAGGTGCAAAAATAAAAATAGAAAGAAAAAGAAATAAGACTATATATAGTTAAGAAATATATAAAAGATGACTTCCCTGTTCATCATAGCAGGTATAAATAATTTCAGTAATTTATCACCTTCTCCTAAAATAATGATCTCTTCTTCCCAAAACCCAACTTTTACCTATAAATAAAACCTTAAACCCCCTGTAATTCATCCCTGATGTCAGCAAAAAATTATTAAGGATTACCAAAAATAACATATCTATTTTAACCTTGATCAAATAAACCAACTTATATTTGTTCCTTTTACTTCTAACAATCTTGATCTGTGGTATCTCCAAACAGTGACATAGAATTTGATTTTACTTTCTTGATTTGTTATTTGTATATACAGGTGAAACCCAAAAAATTAGAATATCGTGCAAAAGTTCATTTATTTCAGTAATGCAACGTAAAAGGTGAAACTAATATATGAGATAAGACTCATTATATGCAAAGCAAGATAGTTCAAGCCGTGATTTGTCATAATTGGGATGATTATGGCTTACAGCTCATGAAAACCCCAAATCCACAATCTCAGAAAATTAGAATATTACATGCAATCAATAAAACAAGGATTGTACATAGAACAATATCGGACCTCTGAAAAGTATAAGCATTCATATGTACTCAGTACTTGGTTTGGGCCCCTTTTGCAGCAATTACTGCCTCAATGCGGTGTGGCATGGAAGCTACCAGCCTGTGGCACTGCTGAGGTGTTATGGAAGACCAGGATGCTTCAATAGTGGCCTTCAGCTCTTCTGCATTGTTCAGTCTCATGTCTCTCATCTTTTCTTGGCAATGCCCCATAGATTCTCTATGGGGTTCAGATCAGGCAAGTTTGCTGGCCAATCAAGCATAGTAATCCCACAGTCATTGAACCAGGTTTTGGTGTTTTTGGCAGTGTGGACAGGTGCCAAGTCCTGCTGGAAAATGAAGTCAGCATCCCCATAAAGCTCGTCTGCGGAAGGAAGCATGAAGTGCTCCCAAACTCTCCTGGTAGATGACTGCATTGACCCTGGACTTAATGAAGCACAATGGACCAACATCAGCAGATGACATGGCTCCCCAAAATCAACACAGACTGTGGAAACTTCACACTGGACTTCAAGCATCTTGCAGTGTGTACCTCTCCATTCATCCACCATACTCTGGGTCCTTGATTTCCAAATGAGATGCAACAGTTGCTCTCATCAAAAAAGAGGTCTTTGGACCATTGAGCAACAGACCAGGTCTGTTTTCTTTAGCCCAGGTAAGACGCTTCTGACGTTTGTGTTTCAGGAACGGCTTGACAAGAGGAGTACCACATTTGAAGCCCATGTCCAGGATCCGTCTGTGTGTGTGGGGTAGCTCTTGATGCACTGACTCCAGCCTCAGTCCACTCCTTGTGAAAGTCCCCAACTCTTTTGAATGGCCTTTTCCTGACAATCCTCTCCAGGCTGCGGTCATTCCGTGCTGCTTGTGCACCTTTTTTCTTCCACACATTTCCTTCCACATTTTTCCCTTCCACATAACTTTTATTAATGTGCTTGATACAGCACTTTGGGAACATCCAACTTCTTTTGCAATTACCTTTTGAGGCTTTCCCTCCTTATGGAGGGTGTCAATGGTGGTTTTCTGCACAACTGTCAGATCAACAGTCTTTCCCATGATTGTGATTCCTACTGAACCAGACTGAGAGACAATTTAAAGGCCCAGGAACCCTTTGCAGGTGATATGGCTTAATTAGTTGATTAGAGTGGGACACTTTGAGCCTAGAATATTGCACTTTTTCACAATATTCTAATTTTCTGAGATTGTGGATTTGGGTTTTCATGAGCTGTAAACCATAATCATCACAATTATGACAAATTACGTCTTGAACTATCTTGCTTTGCATGTAATGAGTCTATCTCATATATTAGTTTCACCTTTTAATTTGCATTACTGAAATAAATGAACATTTGCATGATATTTTAATTTTTGAGTTTCACCTGTACCTTTCAATTATTAAGGCATCAACCTGTTTCTTTTGTATGTTCATTGTAGCACTTTTTCTATGTCATCCTTTTTCAGCCTCTCATTTTTAAATCTACTTTAAAATCGATCCCAGTCTTGTCATGTATATTCCTCTTCCATAACATATTTTAAACACAATCTAGCTATAGAGGCAGACCCTCTTAAAATTAACTTCTGGATCCATTTTTTGAAAACATCCTTCAATGTGTCCAATGTTTACATATCTTGCTTCAATCTGTAACTGTAAGGCGAGTTTGTGTATTATTTGCCTATAATTGTAATTAGTTCCATGTAGGGTCCAATTTTTAAAGTCTATTATTTTAAAAATAATTCAAACAAAAGCATTTTTCAATGGGAAGGATTTTTATAATTGATTCCAAAATATTATTTCAAGTTTATCTGTAATCTTTGTCCATTTATCAGTTTTAATCACCTTTTTGCTGTGTCATATAGATAAATTGTATTTAAACTTTTACTAAGGATTGAAGAAAACTCACCCAGTGTGATAAAAGTTATCAATCCAAAGGTTCCTAATAGCTGAACAGCACTTTACAAGAAGTTTCCAAGAGTGATTAGAAAATGAAGTGTATGAACCCAATGTCCTTTCAAAGGGCCAAGTACAGTGTGAAGGAGATGGCTATTCCCTCATCTCCAAGTGCTCTAAATCCACCAGAGACAACTGGTCTCCTTATGAGCAGCCTGAAGCATTTGGGTGATTTAGCAATAGCAATAGCAGTTAGACTTATATAGCGCTTCATAGGGCTTCAGCCCTCTCTAAGCGGTTTACAGAGTCAGCATATTGCCCCCAACAATCGGGTCCTCATTTTACCCACCTCGGAAGGATGGAAGGCTGAGTTAACCTTGAGCCGGTGAGATTTGAACAGCCGAACTGCAGAACTGCAGTCAGCTGAAGTAGCCTGCAGTGCTGCACTCTAACCACTGCGCCACCTCGGCTCCTTCAAGTCTTTTCCTTGCCTGGAAAGAAATATGAAGGGCTGGTCTACAGCCATGTTAGGTCTTCCATTTCTTCCCTGGAAGTTCTAAATGAAACATTCAATATATCTCTATAATTATTCATAATAGTACAAAATCAGCAGTGATATGTGCACTAAGGTATTAAGAACATAAGACATACCTTGCCGAATAGACCCTTCATCCCTCATAGTCCAGGGATGTCAAACTCAGTCACGGCAGCATCATATGACGTATTGGGACTTTCCCCCACTTCGTTAAACCAGGTGTGAGCGTGACCATCCTTCCCATGGGCTGGGAATTTTGACAGCCCTGCTCTAGTCCAATAGTCTGTTCTCTCAGTAGCCAAACAACTACTTTCCCAAAGAAGCCATGCACAAAGAAGCCAACTAGTCTCCAATTAGGAGTTGTCACACTGCCATCAATGGCTAATAGCCATTGATCACCATGACTTCCATGAATTAGCCCAACTCATTTTTGAAGACAGCCAACAACCACATCTTGTATCAAATTAAAGAAGTAAAGTCATTTGCAATGAATCAAAGGGATCTTATACAACTGATTAATAAGATAATAAAGGAATGTTATATGGAATACTTTATAATAACTTGTTTCATCAAAAGATAATATTTAAAATTAATTAACCTAACCATTCCTCATAAAATTTCTAAATATGCTTAAATCTGTAGAACTGTGTATAAATTAATTGCAATGGGCTGCTAGTGTATATTACCTTCTCCCTCATATAATCAACCATCAGTTGATACATTACTGCTAACCAATCAAAAGGAATGCAATGATTTTCTCATAGAAGCCCCTACTATAACAGAAACCTATATATCTTCTCTGCCATCACAAGCAAAGTTTTCAAAAGACAATGCTGAATTTAAACAGAGAGAAACTATGTTTTCTGATGCAAATTATCAAAGTTTCTCCTCACAGCTATAGTGCCTCTTTGTTCATTCATATCCAACTTTAGAGTAAAGTCTTAATATTTTTTGCAATTCTCTATATGATAGTCAAGTTCATTCAGATGTTAATAAAAATGGTTCATTTATATTTAAAAATGTATCAAGGTTGATAGAATGGAAGTAAAATTAAGAACTTCTTAGAGAGAAGCCCCTCATCGGTGAGTGTTTTTTGACTCTGCTTAAAAGAATAGACTCAACCATTGGATGTGAGGTCAAAGTGACATTCTTCATGGTTAAATATTAGTTATTTATGACTACAAGTAACTGTATGGAATGCAAAAAATGTTTTGAGTTGCTATTTGGCAACAGGTATGCTATTGTTCTTTGACCCTTAAGTGCTAGAAACATAACATTGTGTTCACTGTTGGTGATCCTACTGTTTATTCACTAGAATGTTATTTTGTCTTCTGCATCTGTACCAATAACCTCTTAATTTGGAATAGAACAGTCATAAACAGAGATGGGAGAATAAAATAGTCTACAGTATATTATTTTCAACATCCTTGTAATTTTCATTGGTCACGATAGGAACAGGGACTGTAGATGGAATGATTCCCCCCCCCCCCAACAAACTATGCTAGTAGGGTTATTCTTAATTTCATTTTCTTTAAATCCAGTGATAACTGAGAGCATATCTATGGCTACTCCAAGTTGATGTGCCTGATTGAAAGGAATCCAGCTCCCTCAGAAACTATTTCTGAGACTCCTTTGGAGTGATGCTGTAATTGAATATTTCTTGCCTGCAGAGACGAACTTTACCTGATCTCCCGCAATGGATGTGAATCTCAATTGGCAGGGCCCTTTGCTACTGAAAAAGGAACATTTTTACCACATCCTAACAACTTGTAGGCAACTTCAGAGATTGTTATTGCCCTCCTCCTGCATAAATTGAGAATTAACTTTCAATTAACTGTTTAGTACAATAGCTCTCTAGCCAACGTTTCTTATCAATTTAGATTTAAGGCAATATAGATTTCTTGAGATCAAATATCTGGAAACATCTCTCTTTGTATAGTTATCTTTTCAAAGATAATTCAATGTGGCATGTTTGTTAAATGTTCAAATATTCCAGAAAAGTTTAAAGTCCTTTAAACAGGTTTCTGTGTGTGGGGTGGGGGGTTACATAAATTTAATCTATTATCATTTTCAATAAATAGACAATGAAAGCACCTTCAAGGCATTGAAAAATATAAAAATATAATCTAATAATAACAATGCTAAATGTAGATGTGGTAACAATTAGTCTGCCACCTCAGTTAAAAAAGTAATGTTAATGAAGAATGTAAGCTTGATCTGATTTTATTCTAATTGACCATTCGGTACCACCACCACCCCCATTGTTGGCATCTTGCATTTCAGGAAGGATGCTGTAGCTTGCAACAACATTGGTATTTGTATCATGCACGTTTTGCTACAGCAAGCTTCACTTGCACTGACAAGTCTAGTCAAAACATTATGAGGGATACTTTTGTGCTTGAGAAGAAAGACTTCATAGTAACATGGAGTGTTCTCTCAACTTCAAATGGGGTGTCATGTCCTCAAAAGGTTACATTCCCAGGCTGGTTTGGAGAATACTGATACAACCAGATAGTGTGTACTTTTTAAAATATGTTGATTGGCCCATACATGCATTTTTTGTTAAGCACTAGTCCACCAGGATGTTTGCTTTTGAAGAATAAACATCAGAACTCTTATACTAGGTATAACTAAAGTATGTGGCAGCTAAGCCCTTAAAAATGACATCATTTAATCTACTGGTTTTGAGTTGCACTAAAGACTTTAAAAATCAATTATAAGTGTTTTTTCTGATTCACATTGTCCTAATTCAAAGAACAAGCAGAATCCTACAGAGTTATTTCAGAGCTGATCATAGATTTGTGTGTATAAATAATATTTCATTCTGCCAGAAATAGTCTGTTATAATCCATGGAATAGTACTTTTGGTTGATGGTGCATGCAATTGCTAATGCTAATGCTACTGCTATAAATAATATTTCACCCATTATAAAAATAAACATGCAAAATCCCTTATATAAGGGGTGTGTTTTCAAAATTGCTATTTGATTCATGTATGTTGCTGCTTCTAGATATGCTAAGCATTATACAGCAAATCAAGTGTTTTATTGACTTGGGCTTTTGAATTGTATTTATAAAGCAGGCATGATGCTTCTGGATGGATGGATGGATGGATGGATGGATGGATGGATGAATGGATGGATGGATGGATGGATAGATAGATAGATAGGGATGGATTATATATAGATTTAAAACAATAAACAATATTTTAAAATAGTGACACTATGGATCATGGCAGATATGATGTAAATAATAAAAGCTGTATTGGGAATAAAATTGTTCTTTAAATATATTTAAAACATTATCTGCTTTTGTTTGATTGTTTAATTTAAACAACTTAAAAACTAGCGGTAATTCAGTCATTTTTCTGATAATGCCTAGTGAGATACTGCTGAATTTGTGCATACAAACCTCATGCTCTGATAGCATTACCCTGGAAATAGGGTTGATTGTATAGAGGACCTCTCTGTGTTTCCATTCTGTAAAGATACAGAATCAGACAAGTAGCTTATGACTCCATTAAGAACTGGGGCAGAAAATCACATTACACTATAGGATTTATGAATGTTGACCCTCTAACAAGTGGGGATAGACTGATAAATATATCATCAGTGAATGCCAGATAAAAGGCTCTTCGTGGCTGTTGCTGCTACCATAGTGACTAGAGGCTTCCCCCTCTGTGAAAACAAATCTCTGGGGATTTTAGATCAGATTATGCCTGAATGGAAGTAAGATTAGATGCTTCACTACTAGTGTATTTTAGTTTCATTCAAGGTAGTCAGGGTTTAGTTACGAGGTGCAAATGCATCTGTAACATTGATGGTCACTGAGTTTCATTTTTTATATTGCTCAAACCTGCTAGTGCTGTTACGCCCAAGGCATAAAAGAGAGCTGGAAGGACTAAGTTTACTGCCTTGACTTTGTTTCTTTCTAGAAGCCTGGCTCATTCAGAGCCTGTGCAAAACAAAAGAAGTGGGGGAGGGAGAGGAAAGATTCTTTTGAATTGAGTTCACTCCTGTTCCATGCAGTTTTCTTGGCAGGATGATAGAAATAGCTTGCCACTGTCTTTTGGGATTTGCTTTTATTCCCACTTTAGTTAACAGCCCTGAAATTCCGTACTAATCTTCTATCCAAGTACCAGGATGAACTCAAAGCATACTTTAAAAATTATAGAATGAGATGCCTTTGAAAACATGCACAGATATGTATTTGTGATTTAGAAGTCCTTTCATATGAAAATCACTTCTTCTAAATGTTCTTTTTCAACAGCTTAATTTACAAGAAAGAAGACATTTAATTATTGTCAGAAATAGGTGTCATTTGCAGATCTACTGCAAATTGCAAATGCATTATATAAACAGCACTGTTTAATCTCTTTCATATCCCCCAAGCCCCCACCACACACCAGCCAATCTGCCGTGAGTGTTGAATTAGATTCTGGTAACACTTTAGTTAGCTACTGTTCAGGGAGTCAGGGAAGCATTACTGAAACTTCTCTTCCGGCAGCAAAACCATAAAGATTGCAACTGAAGTGGAAGGGGATTGAAGTTTTCTAATTTCTGATTCAAACAGGGGATTCTTACTGTAGAGTTTGCTCTTCTTCTTTGACATCTAAGGAAGTAGATTTATCTGAATTAATTTTATAGAGAAACAGAAAACAACATTTATGTTATAATATTTATTACCTTTACACATTTAAACAAAAACACATGTTATGGAGTGAGTCAAAAGCCCTTGTAAGTTCTCCATAGTGAGGGGAGGAGTATCCAGGATGGGTTGACCTTGTTCTCTCATTGGTTGAACTGAGTCCAATAAGCTCTCCTCTCCCACTATGAAATAGGCGTATCAGGTAAGTACCAATGCCCTATTTAATGTTCCTTTGCCCCACCTTTTTAAAAAAATATTGCACACTGAAGAATAGAAATTGGAGAAGCTTAGTTTAAACCCCCATTAAATATGTAATGCCTGTTCCATTTACGATATACTGTGCTTGTTGTTGCTGTTTTGTTCAGTGATCAAGCTGAAATAATGTTATGGGTAATGTTATTGAGGCCACTGTACCTCATTAAAATATATTTACAAATTGCCTATGGCAAGAATTCCAATCCATCTCAACAATAAATTATACAATCCTTGAGATTAATGTATTTATTTATGGGGGTACAATTTTGGTAAAATAAGCTCTGGTCCATAAAATATGATACAATAATCCTTTGTATGATGGAATTATTGCACCTCTCCTTCTCCTAGATATTATCAATCAGTGCTAATCCTACAAGCATTTCGCTTATTTTGTAACATCAGTGCTTGGGATGGAGGCTTGGTAATCAGGTGCCATATACTAAAAGGACTCTTGTTTTATATAGTATTGGCTCAGTGGAATGTGACAGGCTGATCCAGTTTCCAAGATACATGGGGAGTGAGAATGTAAACAAGAGCCCATGGCTACATTCTTGGGATTTCACTTCAGCTAAGAGGAAGGAGGAAAATAAGTGTTCAAGAGTTTAGTTCGAGATAAAAGGTGTTGCAGTTGGGTACACTCTTTCTTTAGGAAATACCAGTGAAATAGAACACATCTAGGTATATAATTTGTTGTTTTAACATGTAGTATAGATACAGAGGTTTCCTATCAAGAAGTTTCCATGGAGAAAGATGTTTTTCTCCCTACTTCTGAGGAAGCTATTTGACCAAATTTTCTTAGAATAAGTTGATTGTTTAACTGTTGTTCTTGAGAGTAAGAAAGAAAAATACAGGAAGGTCATTACTGTGAAATAGCCTATTTGAAAATTGGTATTTTCTCTCAGCCCTAAGGAGGATGTAATGGCAAATCACATCTGGAAAAAAAAATGGCAAGAAAACTTCAGCAATCTCCAAGAATTGGACACAACTGAACAGAAGAAATAAAGCGCATCATTTTAATCTAATTAGAACTGATAATAGGTAAAGAGCAACTCCCTCATCCCCAAAAACCCACACACATTACAGATGGTGTACTGCAGTGGTGGGATTCCAATAACAACCAGTTCTCTGCCCTAATAATTTCTTCAGGGACCAGTTCATCAAACTGCTCAGAAACGTAACAACCGGTTCTCCCGAAGTGATGCAAACTGGCTGAATCCTTCCACTGGTGTACTGTATAAAATAACCTTATATATCATCACAATACTGAAACTATATACAAAAAAAAATTGAGACAAGTTGAATATGATTTTAGTTATATTTTTCAGATTGTGACAGTGAAACTGTCCACATAATCCCTTATTCTGTCATTAGAAAACCATTAGTGGGCGGTGTTAAATCAACATAATTTGCAATATATGTGATGAAATCCGCTTAGATTAAGATGTTGGACAGCAAATTGCAAATTGAAGGCATGCTATGTTTCAATATAATTTAATGGCTTGTCCTTGTATACCTGGGGGGGGGCTGAAATTGAAAGGTGTAAACTAGATGCCAATAATTTTCAAAATTTTATATCATTCTATTAAGCAAAACAAATGTCTGGACAAAAAAAATATAAACTGCAAGTTTTCTTCTTCATTTCAGCAGGTTTATAACACTACCTATTTGAACATAAGCAATATGACAAATATAGTTTATTTCATTCTGATAAAAGGACCTGGAAGCATTAACTATTTGAGTAAATACTTCAACAAGAATGAGTGAAACGCTGCTGTGTTGCTATGCTTTTTCTATGCTGACATGATCGAGATTTAAAAATTGATCATACTATCAATTAAATTACATGGGGGGTATTGTCAAGATGGTGAGAGATAAGCAGTGTTAGGTGTCCTTTGGTTCTGTGTTGCTTGTGTGTGTTTGTGTGTGTTTGTTTTTTAGAAAGTATTACCTGGATAGAAGTAGTTCAGGCTGATTCGGCTGGAGGCTCAAGAGAATTGAAGGTTGGACTGTAACAAAGAATAGGATATCTGAGGACAGTAGCATTTGTGGCTTTTCTCCATCATCCTTGCCTTGTTTGGGGGATTGTTTGCTTGTTTTCCAGTATTTCTCCGATTTTTGACCTTTGGCATCATCTTGGCGGTTGGCTGCATTGTATCATCTTGTCACAGGCTGGGCAAAGATCTTTTTGTATGAGGGTTCAGTTTTGGACTCTGTTTTTGGAAAGACCAGCCGTTGGTGTTGCTGAGGACTTGACTGCTACTGAATGCTGAAGGCAGGCTGTCCTGGGACTCTTAGGAACACCTCTATCCGACGGACCTGTCATAGGCATTTTTCTGGGACTCTGCTGATGGATGCCTTTGTTGCTACTTGCTCCATTACTACTTACTTCATTTGTGGGATACTGGGGCTTTGCCATGTGGGTGGTGGCTGGGCTGGCGTGTGTGTGTGAGAGAGTGAGTGTGTATGAAAGAGACAGTAGAATGACAGGATACTGTGGACTCTCTCCTCCTGTGGAGGACCCCTTGCCCACCTTCTGAGTAGTCCCAAGAAAGTAGGAAAGAAGAAAAACAAAATGTGGCTCTATCTGCCTCCCATCTGTTTTATTATTTATCATTTAAAATATTATATACTAGCTCCCTCCACCAACTGTGGGCAGCTTCAATCAAAAGTAAAAACAACATAAAATCTTATCATAAAACTATATCAACTTGGCACCAAGTCATGTAGTCTCTTACTACAGCACTTGGGGGAAGAGCCAGACTTCAAAGCTTTATAGAAGGCTAGGAGGGTGGAGGCCTGCTGAATTTCAGGAAGCAGAGTATCCCATGGAGAGGGCCTGCCATGGAAAAAGCACACTTCCTAGCTCCCATCAGATGGGAATATTCAGGGAAAGGGAAAGGACCGTGTCTACCCTTTCTGTTAGGACCTGTTAGGACAGTTAAATGATCTTAGGATCTTATGCCATGTAGGGATTTAAAAGTTTTGACCAGCATCTGGAAAGAAACTGGAGGCTAGTGCAGCTTATGCAACAGAGGTGTTACATGGACAAACCTGGAGTGGCCTAGCAAGAGAGTTGCCCTTTTGGAAATGTGTCCCTCTTGAGCATAGCATTAGCTAAGAGGTGATGGTTGTAATCTGGGAATTCCTTATGACCTTCAGGGGCACTGAACTCTGGGTTTCTGAATGTGAGACCCTGTTCATTAAGTTGGGCTCTATGGATCAGTTGGGACTGTTACTGCTATACTAGTCTCCCTGCTCATAGCTCCTTGAAGTGGACAGAGTCCTTATGATTGTGAGGTTAGCCACCTGATCTTATATCCTTGGCTGCGAAAGTGACCCAGACAATGTCTTGTAAGTGGTTGTTGGCAATGGTTAATTCTTCTACTGTATGCCTCTCAGAGTCACATCTCATGTGATGGATTTTTATATAAATTTGATTAATAAATAAAATAAATGATCTTTAGAGCGACTAATTCACAATATACTTTTCTTTGGTAAGTTAAAAATTACCAATTTTTTTTTAGAGAGATCAGTATTTCTTCTCTGAAAATGCTCCCCACTTTGCTCCAGCATCTCTTTTAACATGCATAATCTTTTAGAAATGCAAACTGGTTATTAACTGGTTCATTTACAGTATATGAACGTTGAGTCTTTTCACATCACACGCACACACACGCCCATACCACTTGAGCCTTCTGTAATTGATACTTTCCAATTATGTTGGGACTAAATTCACAGCCATGGCTGACACTCTTGATTTGGAAACAATATTCTATTTTTTTTAACCCCTTAAGTTAGATATATTTAATTTGTGAAACATTTAACACTTTCTTCCATCTTATATTTTATGATTATAACAACTGCTTTAAAATTAGGTACCAGTTTCTAATTTAATGTAAACATAGCTATTTTTTCTTTTTAGGTTTGCACATGGAGAAAAAATAAAACCATACTTCTTTGTTTAAATTTATTATATTCTCAGCCTAATGAGTATCTGAAAGACAGCCCTACAGTAAACAATTAACTAATTAAATATTGATCAATGAAATAATAAGCCAGGAATGTTTAAAACAAATGAAGCTAGAAGTCAACAATATTTTAAGTTGCTGGGACATTTTGAATTTTTAGAACACATTATGACTCCTAATGATAGTTCCTGATTGTGACAGGTTCTTTGAGGAACTTAATGAGGGTGTAGTCCCCCCCCCTCTCTTATCACAAAGGACCTTTACTATGTGAAATAACAATGCATGATTTTGTGCCATCTAGGTGATTTTATTCATAGACATATTTTCTTCATGACAGTCAGTTAATCAGTCAGATCTTCTAATAGTGTACCCATTGCTATTGCACCAAATGTGCTTTTTCAGGAGACAACTGGACTTTATTTTTTTCTTTGAAGATGTTTCGCTTCTCATCCAAGAAGCTTCTTCAGCTCTGATTGGATGATAGGGAATGGAAAGATTTATATTCTTTGCAGAAATCCTTCCATTCCCATCATCTAGTCAGAGCTGGATGAAGAAGCAAAATGTCTTCAAAGAGAAAACAAGAAAGTTCAGTTGCCTCCTGAAAAAGCACCTTTGGGACAACCATGACCGGGATTACTGAGAATCTTACAGACTCATTGCCACTGCTATTAAGTACATACATTTTGCTGTTAATCCCCACATCTTCTCTTTCCTTCCATCTCTCCTGTCATTATAGCCATCTCCAAAAGTTAGATCTTCACAAAATGTATTTAAACTGCAGTTACTTATGGTCATTTATGCTTCAGGTTAGAACTCTGGGTCAATTGCTTATTTTCTTGGCTGTAGATAGCATTCTCAGGAGTCTTCTCTAACAACAATTGCAAAAGTGTCAATACTTTTTCTATTCTGCTTTTCAAGATCCAATTTTCACTTCCATAGCCAAACCTAGCATCATGGGAAATGCTATTATTGGTGCTGTTTTCATCTTTGTATGTATAGATATACCATAGCATCTGAATATCTTTTCTGGGCCTTCATGAATGCTCTGCCAGAGAGGCCCCCAATCTTTGGGCACCAGGGACCAGTTCCATGGAGAGAGTTTTTCTGCGGACCGGAGAGTGCATGGTTTTCATGTGCTTCCTGCATCCTGCAGATGGGGCTTTGGTTGTTTGCGCAGTCCGGTTTCTTGCATGCCACAGATTGAGGGCTGGGGACCCCTGCTCTATCAAGTTTTAGTTCTACCGCGTATGCTTGTCCTTTACTATTGATTTTTCTTCTTCTATTCAGGCATTGATTCTTGATGATTGATTGGACAAGTCACTGCAGTTTTCTTGGCAAGGTTTTTCAGGAGTAGTTTGACCACTCTCCTTCCCACGGCAGAGTCAAAGTGACTAGCCCAAGTCATCCCAATGGCTTTCTGCACCCAAATTCTCTCACCGCTAATCACCCACTACATGCTGTACTATAGTAAACCACTGTTGTCTGGGTGTTTCCTTCTCTATTATATACACTCTTCCTCAACTGCAACATATGCACCAAAACCTCATACTTTTAAAGACAGAACACAGGAGTGATTCAGCTACCCTTACTGCCTAAAGTCTGGGAAGGAACAAAACACACTGACAGTTATGAGCCTCTCATTCCACAACCATGCAAAAACTTGGAAGATATATACTTTTGTAATGTATTGATTTACCAGAATGCTACTTGCCACCCCCACTAGTTTCAACTCCCACGGGAGGCATTTTACACTTTTGTGGATGATTGCCATAGTCATACAGTGTTTCTTCTTATGCAAATGCTTTGATAGGTAGAAATACTTCTACCACACAGCTACAGATATATTTAACAATGGTTCAGTGCTTGTCCTTGAAGCATGACAGCTAACTTTGAGGGTTATTTAGAAAATGCAAAGCAGACAGAAGTGCAAGGTGTCTGCTGAACACCACCGTCAATAAACACATTGGAGTTCATTGGAGACCTCTAGACTAAGAAATTATACCATGAGAGTTGACATGATAAAGCCATTCTTTGCTGGGAGAGTGGAAAATGAGCATGTTACTAACTTGGCTTAAGAATTTTGAAGAAGCCCTGGTTTAATTTTATAACAAAATTACACTGAAATAATAGAAATTTTAAATGTTAGGAATGGTATAGCAAATCCATCTCCTGTTGTGAAGCTTTTTTTTTTTTTTTTTTTTTTGAGGCTGTGGGGTTTTTTTTGTTAATACAAGAGATATGGGCACGCTGAGGTAAATTTGAACTATCTTTTTGGTATTAAATAAAACACATTTTCCTTCATGATCAAAGATTACGCAGACATCAAAGATGAATTTGGCCTGCTTATTGTGTTATAATCTTGGCAGGTAAGAAATTTTGGTGACAAAATGACATGTAAAGCTGTTGCCCTGATAGGCTGCACTTATCAGGAAAACCAGCTTTAAGCATACTGCACTTAGAAAATCAATTCTTCTGTTTAGAATTTACATATTAGGTACATGTCACATATATTATATGCAACTGGGTGTAGAGAAAATGGTCTGTATAATTCGATGAACCTGTAAATCTTGTGATTGCAATTCTATTGTAAGATAATAAATGAAGACCTTAGTCATAATTTATGCTCTTGTGACTCACTGTGTATTATGGCCTTCTGGGCTTTGGCTTTTGATAGCTATTGCTTTGTAGTGAGAAAGCCGAATGCATTGATAATGACTTGAATGTGATAAATTGTTTCCCTTCAGCCAAAATTTTATATGGCTGGAAGTCATAATAAGTGCTGTTTTGTCTCAATATAGCAGAGATGTTTTGGAAACACTTTGTGCTATGTCCTGAGGTCTCGAGAAAGACTTGCCAATCAATGGGCAAAAGTAATCCGTGACTTCGGCGCGGGTGCAGGATCGCAGAAGCCGGGCAGGCTTTCTATTGGGTAACAGTTTGACAGCCCGCATATAAAAGGCTGTTAGTTAAATCATTACTTTGTTCGTTATCAGCTACATTAATAAATGGTTATCGTTCCATTGGACTTCTGACGTTACTTCAGGAGAATATTTTCCATTGGAGACAATGGGATCCTGAGAGTAACTGCTAGTACAGAAATAACGTCTGATAATGATCCACAGTATGACGGCTATACCTCCATTTGCTGCATTTATGCACAAGAGAGAGTCGTGGGAGGCATTTATTCAGCGTTTTGAATGTTTCCTTATCGCCCATGACTTGACTGGGATAACCACAGAAAGAAAGAGAGGTTATTTTTTGCGTTTATGTGGCCCGGAGATGTTCTCAATGGCCCAGGCATTGGCAGCCCCTGCCTCCATGCATACAGTGCCTTGGGAAGTCCTAGTGGCCAAGCTAAAGGACACTACACACCAGTGCCATACCGTTTCGCTAGATGTTTTGCATTTCGCCAGTGTGTTCAAAAGAAAATGAGACTATCGGTCAATTCATGGTAGCTCTCAGACAAGCGCGATTTATTGTGAGTTCCCAGATCTCAATGAGGCATTACGGGAGCACCTGGTTTATGGCAGCAGGGATTAAGGCTTCAGCGCCGCCTTCTAGCTAAAACAGATCTAACCTTAGCCATTTCCTTAGATGAAGCTTGAGCAGCTGAACAGGCAGCCCAGTCCACAGCTGTAATTCAAAAATGTCAAGTTTCCCATATGCCATCCTCAGCAGCAGCCGTAGTTAATCAGCAATCTGCTGAGGAAGCTGATGAACAGCAAACAATTGACGAAGTAGCAGGTATCAAGTTAGCAGCAGATGGCAGATGGAAGCCAGCCACGAATGGTTCTCAGGCAAGCTGCCTGAGTTGCAGGGGGAACCATCTGCGGTCCAATTGCCGGTTTAAATCAGCCATCTGCCAGCGTTGAGGGAAGACGGGTCACTTAGCCTATGTCTGCCATGCCATCCTGCCTGCCACAGATGTTAGTTGTCCTGTGAATAGGTCGGCACAAAGATGATCAGTCCACGCTAAGGAGACCTGCAATGCCATTGACCGGGACAGTGATGAAGAAGAAACTGTCAACACAGCCTCTGAAGGAAAAGGCAGCAGCCAGAAGATGTTTACCACTGTTTTAATTGAGGGATCTCCTTATAAAATGGAGATCAACACGGGGTTGGCGAGATCCATTATTTCCTGGGGCAGCCTCAAAAGAATCGTGCCCACAATTTCTAGAGCAGAGTTAGACCCAACTATCTGCATTCTAAAAGATTATCAAAAAAGGGCTATTCCAATTGTGGGTAGCGGGCAATTTCAAGTTGAGCATGGCAAATTTAAGGGGACACTACCATTAATAGTTGTAGAGGGGCCGCTGGCTTCATTATTGGCTTTAGATTGGTTTGAGGGATTGGGGTTCTCTATTTCAGGAATTCACTCTACAGAAATTGCTACCAGTTTTGAAGATCTGACATGGGAGTTTGAGGACATTTTTAGCAATGAATTGGGTAAATATAATGGACACCAATTTCTTTTAATTTAGACCCCAATGTAGCACCCATTAGACTTAAAGCTAGGTGAGTCCCTTTTGCGCTGCAGGAAAAGGTGCAGAGCTAGATAAGTTAATTAGGCAAGGAATATTAGAACTAGTAGATTATGTGAAGTGGGAGTCTCCTATTGTAATACCAATTAAATCAGACAAATCCATAAGGATCTGCGTGGATTATAAATGAACAATTAATAAAGGATTGCAAGCTCATCCCTATCCAGTACCTGTAGTGCAACACCTATTGCACTCGTTAGGTCATGGACGCCTCTTTGCTAAGCTTGACCTAGCTCAAGCTTATCAACAATTACCAGTAGATGATGCAACGGGAGATGCCCAAACTATCATCACGCACCGGGGAGCATTGCCGTAGACTCCAATTTGTAGTCTGCGTGGCTCCTGGCATTTTGCAGAGCATCATGGAACGGCTGCTCCATGGGTTATCTGGAGTGTTACCATATTTTGACGATGTGCTCATTGCAGCACAGAGTCAAGGGGAGCTACTCAATAAACTTAGAGCAGTTTTCCTCCGTTTCTGAAAGGAAGGTCTGAAATTGAAGAAAACTAAGTGTCATATTGGTGTGGAGTCGGTAGATTTCCTCGGGTTTCATATTGATGCCCGAGGTATTCATCCAGCCCCTTCAAAAGTAGAAGCTATTAAGAAAGCTCCAGCTCCAAACAATAAGATGGAGTTACAAACTTTCTTGGGTCTATTAAATTTTTAAGCTATGCTTACTCCATAAGGCTTCCGTAGCGGAACCTTTACATAGACTGTTAGATGTGTCAGCAAACTGGAATTGGGGCAGTCACAAGGAACAAGTGTTTGCAGCTGTCAAATTACTCCTGACGTCGTTCACTGTCCTCTTTCAATACAATGAAGCACTACCTCTAATATTAGCTACGGATACCTCTCCGTATGGCATAGGGGCTGTACTCAGCCATCGCTGCCCAAATGGCAGTGATGCTCCAATAGCGTATTTCTCCCGTTCATTGTCCAATGCAGAAAGGAATTACAGCCTGTTGGACAAAGAAGCACTGGCAGCGGTGACTGGAATCAAAAGGTTCCATCACTATCTATATGGTCGTTCTTTTATATTACAAGCTGACCATAAACCATTGCTTGGCATAATTGCAGGAGATAAACTCCTACAACTCTTTCACCTTGTATGTCTCAATGGACTGAATTCCTTGCGGCATACAGTTACCAGCTGGAATATAACTGGGAAAACACATGGTGCATGCTGATGCCTTAAGTCGATGCCCATTACCTCAGAATGCTCAAGATCCGGCTCAAGCATCATCAGTGTTTTTAATAGAGGACCTTGAATTAACACTCTCCCTTCTGATATAGCAGGCCATTCTAAAACTGAGCCAATTCTATCTCAAATTATTGAATCAGTCAGTAGAGGTTGGCCTCGAGGAGAGCTGTCAGAACAGTTTTTGTCATTTTGGAAGAGGCGGCTGAAACTGTCAGTAGTAAAAGGTTGTCTTTATGGGGAAACAGAGTAGTAGTTCCCCAAACTTTAAGGGTACAAATTTTACAATGCCTACATGTAGGTCATCCCGGCATAGCTAGAATGAAAGCATTAGGCCGTAGCTATGTCTGGTGGCCCAACCTGAATGCAGAAATAACAAAATGGGTGGCCAAATGCTCTCCTTGTTAAGCATCACGCCCTAATCCCGCAGCTACTCAGCTTAGGGTTTGGGAGTTACCACAATCTCAGTGGGCAAGAATTCATATAGATTTTGCTGGGCCAGTAAAGGGACATACTTTTTTGTGGTAGACGGATTTTCAAGGTGGGTGGAAATTCATCCATGAATACAACTACATTGGAGGCTACTATTAAAGAATTACAGAAACTATTTTCCCCGCACGGACTACCAGACACATTAGTGTCCGATAATGGCCCTCAATTCACTTCAGCGGTGTTCCAAGTTTTTTTAGCGGGACTAGGAATAAGACATGCATTGGTAGCACCTTATCACCCGGCCAGCATGGCAGAGCGGAACAGACAGTCCGCTCCGCTAAAGATGCTTTGCAACATTTAGGTTCAGGTCCTTGGGAACAGAAAATAATCAGTATTTATTGGCACAGCACTCAACACCATGCCCGTCAATTGGTAAAGTCCAGATGAGTTATTAATGGGACAGCATCTTCGTACCATTTTGGACAGGTTATACCCACATTATCATGCAAATGCTGCCCCAGAGTTTGCAGAACACACTCATAATTTTAAGTTGGAGAAGAGTATACACAGAAATTGCATAGATGATCCTAAATGGATTCTGGGTCAGATAATTCAAATAACTGGCCCATGTTCTTATAGGGTCCAGTTAGATGATGCCACATAGATCAACTTCGGCACTGCGATGCACAGATAATTTAAACCGATAGTACCCCATCGTCCAATGTTCATCCTTGCCACCGCAATCAGAAAACAGCAACGTCCGACCAGCCTGCTACCAATCAGGTTTCAACGCTTCTACATTTTCCATATCTTTGTCGCAGGAGGCCCTTACCTGTTGAACCATGCCTTACAGCAGGGGAAGGGCCTCTGGAGGGAGGGGCCTATCGAGGAGTTGGCAATGTCAGGCGAGATGCGAGAACAACGTCTTCTCCGTCGGAAAGGAAAGAAGTATGGCACTCGGAAGAACTCTCCAGAAAGCCCACATATCTCAGAGACTACGTGTGTACCATCTGGGGGGAAAGAGTGCTACATCCTGAGGTCTCGAGAAAGACTTGCCAATCAATGGGAAAAAATAATCCGTTGACTCCGGCACGGGTGCAGCTTCGCGGAAGCCAGGCAGGCTTCCTATTGGGTAACAGTTTGACAGCCCACATATAAAAGGCTGTCAATTAAGTTCGTTGCTTTGTTCATTGTCAGCTATGTTAATAAACGGTTATTGTACATTGGTCTCCTGGCGCTACTTCAGGAGAATATTTTCCACTTTGTAAGGAAAGAAACCATTACTGACTGATAGATATCTGCCAATTATAATGAAATATGTAAGTATTAAATATAAGTAATACATCATCATCATTATTACCATTGTCTATCCTTGCAGGATGAAGGCCTCTTTCGCATGTTTCCAACTAATACAGTCCTGAGCTTTCTTTGCATTTGGGCCCCAATACTTGCTGATGTCACTGATCCACTTTGTTTTAGGTCTCTTTCATGGATGCTTTTCTAAAGTGGGATCCATTCTACAACTGCCTTGACCCACCTGTCATCAGTTCTTCTTGCTATGTGACCAGCCCATTTCCATTCAATTCCTTTACTTTCTTGATGATATCATAGTTTTGTTTGTTTGCTAATCCATGTGCAGATTGTTCTACCTTGTCTTGTAATCTTGTCTGTCTTGTAATCTTGTCTGTCTTGTACTCTTGTCTTGTAATGTATTTCTCAGATAATACATATTACTTGAGAAACTTTAAAAGAAGATGCATCAGTCTGGCTTGTGTGATATGCTTAATACTATTTGCACATAATAACCTTGATGTAAAATCTTTCTAACTTAAACCAATTTTTAAACAATCCTACTTGGTTGAAAATTAAGCAATTTTATAATATATATATCTGTTCCCTCTATCTATTGCATGAAAATTGCATTTACTGTAATGAATTTGAGGATGTTTCACAACCAGTTAGATTAGTGACATGTCTGTGCAAGAAAATTTATTCAGGATTATCACTTAACCTATTATAAAATAATGATATTCCATGTGTTTCATTGTAGATTTTCATTGGGATAAAGATCTGTGAATGCTTTAGGGGTTAAGCAGTGAAAGAGTCATTGAGAAATACTTTAAGTAGTTTCAGATTTCTCTGGAGAGCTTTTCAAGTTAGTCAGGAAAGAAAATAGATTCACATATTATTCCATAGGTATGAATGATAGAATAATATGAATGGAACTGAAATCTCACTTGCATTCTGCTTATCTGAAAGAGATAAACTACAGATAGGTTATTACTTAGTTAATATATGAACAATATCCACCTAACAATAGCTACCTAAGACTTTATTGTCAAGCGCTTCCTCTTCTGGGAACCAAGTTTGCATCTATATTTTCTGGCTTGTTTAGATGTACTAATGTCTATATGTTTCTTTGGACATGTAGGCAATATAGGTCATTCAGAATAAAAAAAGATATTTCAAGTTCTAGAAGTTACATAGCTTCTCTGCATTAGCTTTGTTGCTTCCCATTAGAGTACTGCATCTTCTTAACAACAGCAAGGAAAATCATGTGTTCCCCCCCACTTCATAACACATCACTATGATTCTTGATTCCAGAGATTTTTTTTTCTATCCTGAGGAAATGAAAATCTCTCCTACTCTCAAGGTATAGGCAGAGAATCAATTTCCAGAGTATTCCACGAGGAGGTTCTTATTACATGCAAAGGATTGTATATCTGAAAATGAAAAAGGGTATAGGGATACATGTAGCTTCCTTCTTGTGTCTGGAACATTCCTATTTCCTCTATCCAACATTTGAGAATTATTTGGGGAGAAGTCTTACATAGTATGAGTTCTCTCCCCTCTCCAGTGATGAGGTGAACATTACATTCAATTTTTAGCTACTGACAGAAGTTTATTTCTACTTTGTGCTGCATTCTGGTAATGTTTTGATACTGTTGGATGGAAGATGTGCAAACTTGAGTGTATATCTGCCAGCATTTAAGATGTGTAGTTTTTCTTTAAATTATTGAAAGTAGTGCTGTAACAAATACACAAAAGTGTACTGTATAATGAAATGGAGACATAAGCAAATCCAAATCACATATTTACAGGTAACTGCCCTAAAATTTATTTTGAAAGGAAAATCATAGTTACCATACTCTTCCACTGGTGCTTGTGTAGTGTCTTCAAGTCAATCTTCACTTCTGTCAACCCGCCTGGGCAAGTTTTCTCAGCAACATAGCCACCTATAGTCACAAAGTGATATCGTATGTGCTTGTGGTGTGTGTGTGTGTGTGTGTGTGTGTTATCTATATGATACACATCTAATATACCATACATAATATATATGGAATGAATACATAAATAGACAAATATTTTCAAAGTAGTCTCTGTTGCTTCATTTTTAAGATGGAAAGAAAGGAACTAGAGCTTAGGTTTTGTTCCTAGTACAATGCCATAACCATTCAACCAAATAGGTTCTCCATGATACAGAAAAATAATTTGCATTGTGCAGACTACATACCTGAACAATGGATCTTGTTTGGAACATAATGTGCATAGAAATAGGAAAGGGTACTTCAACAAGGTGAAGAATATAGCTATTTGTAACTGACTTAAACAACTCTACTCTTGAGAAAGTAATAGAAGTGGATATAAAATATTATTGCGTCATGTTTTAATATAACTCAAGGCTTCAACCTTTGCACAATTACTAAGAAGCCAATACCACTGATTCCAAGGACTAAATTCCATAAACAGGGCACAATAATTTGTCTCAGATCTCTGGTCAATGTACATTTGCTTCTTTTAAGCTTAACTTGCAGTGCAGTACATAAGTAAATAAATGGACTGCATTGATTAATATACAGAATTCTGCTAAAATTGATTTGAAAACAAATTGATAGAATGCTCATATATTTTACTATTTCAGATTTTCTCAAAAGTTCTAGAAGCCATGATTTCTTGTAAGGGTAATTTGTCTGTCACCTTTACAAATGTGTAATGACCCAGATTTTTTTTTCTCCAAAAGGGAAATTGCTCTTGTTTAACTGGAAGCATTCAAATGTTTTTCAATAGTCTGGAAATATAATTTGTGTTTAGAAACTTCCCAGAGCTCAGAAATACTGTATGTAAACAAAATAATCATTTTGTTGCATTAGTAAATAGCATTTTGGTGGCCTTTTCTATATAATTAACTAAGAACTATGAGTAAGTCAATAGAATGTAAAAAATTACATATGGCTGATTGAAAGCTGCTCACATATACCTATTAATCCATGACTGAAGAGTAAAATAATGATTTACATCAGTGTGGGTTTCAAAAAATTTGGACCTCTTCTGTAGGTGTTCTTTCCAGGTCCACTGGTGGATCTCTTCTAACCGGTTCGTAGATTGATGAATCGGTTCGACCGAATAGGTTCGAGACCTGGTAGGAACCCACCTCTGATTTACATGTATGAGTTGTTAATCATAGATCAAATCTTTCTATACTGAAACCCTTGACTTTTTCCAGACCTCAGTTTGCAAGATTTGTGTACACACACACACCCGTGTATTTGTGTATATGTATGTGTATATACATTTTGTATAGAATTAATAACACTAATGTATAACTTTAAGCTCTCACAGTTACATTAATCTTTCTCCATGTGTTGGTGCACTTTAGTTTCCCAGTTCCTCTTCATTGTTCTTTCCTGAACCTGGTTTAAAGTTTCCAAGTCTTTTTCAAAATACAGTGTGCAAGGTGGACATACTCAAGAAATTATCAATCCAGTTAAAAATAATGCAGAAACCATCAGTTTCTATGCTTGAAATTATACTTCATCTAAAATGGGATTTACAGTTTTTCTAGGTATATCACTTTGCTGCTTCATAATCTGTAACATAGTCCACTACTATTCTAAGGTTCTTTACATAAATTCTATTACCAAGTCAGGTATCTCTTATTGCATACCTATGCATTTGATGTTTGTTTCCTAACTGCAGAACAATGCAGTCTCTAAAAATTGTTTTTCAGTTAGGATCTTTTGGATTTCTTCTTCTTCTAGGTATTTGCTATACAGACCATTTTCTTTTGCAAATATGCATTTTGCATTTCCTTTTAGATTCTTCCAAATCATTAATAAAAATATGTAAGAGTAGAATGTCCAGAAATGATCCTTGTGGCACCTCACTCAAAACATTTCTCATGTTTGTTAAGAAATCAGTATTTACTTAATTGTCATGCACCAAAAACCCACCCCCACAAGCTTCTGATCAGAAAAATGATGGGATATTTTATCCAATGTTTTGCTGAAATTAGAATACCTATAGTATTCTTGCAGTCTATTATATAAGTTACTGCAACAAAAAAATGGAATATAGCTTTGCAGGCAAGATTTGTGCTTGATAATGAGCACTGATTTCTGGTAGTCATATTTTTTTTCAAAGGGCTGACAGAGTAATCTCCTTTTCTATATTTTGAAGAAAAGTCATTTAGCTCTTCATTCATTCTCCAGGACTTTCCTCACATAATATGTAAACTTTTTCTCAAAGTTTCAGCTGGTACTTTCAGTACTCTAGCATGCAATTCATTTGAATTTAAAAATTCAAGGTAAATGAATTCCCTGAAAGAGGTTTTTTAGGATTGATTGAATGTCAATTTAGTCTCATCTTGAGTTGTTCTTCACCTGGCCCTTCACCTATTAAGACATACCTATAGAGAAATAGGGAGAGAAATATAATGGTGGAGCAAGATATTGAATGGTGTCATCCCATAAATGTTAAATCAAATGTGGACAAATAAGGCTTTATTTATTTCAAAAGTGAGCTCAGTGTGCATGTAATACCGAGTTAAGGAATTCAATGAGTGGATTATAGGTTACTTTCTACCCTCGTTTGGGGGACTAAATATTTTGCCAGTTCTTCAGAGAATTCATAGCTGCCAATAAATGCAGAAATAAATCCATCTACTAGTGCTGGTGGGACTCTCTTTCTGCTTCAAGACTGAGTTGGGAAAGAAAAGAATAAGTTGTTAAGCTTGTGTGAAGTTTAACTACAGTGTAAGAAATTCCTTTATTGTTGCCAGTAACCTTCCCCTGGTATTGCAGTAGGTCTTTGACTTAATAGTCTTGTTCAACCATGGGGGCTGAAGCATTTCATTTCTAACTGGTCCAGTGCCTGGACTAGAGACACCGAGAGTTAAATGCACACTTGTGCTCCAGGAGTACGATATGAGTCCCTAGATGAAGTGTCTGATAAAAATAATCTGTGATTGTTTTATTTCACATTTAGTGCTAACAATAAACCTAATCCTTTAGTATCTTCAATGGGCATTTAAGTACAGCAGGATTATAGTTTCACAGAAAAGTATCAGAAAGGAAGTTTTTCCCTTTGGCGAACAGGAAGCAACCATGCAAAATCACATAAGCTGTAGTGAAAAAAATGGGGTATGGGATGGCCATTTCCCCCCTAATTTTTTCACTGAATGAGGATAGGAAAGGATATTTATTGAGATAGTATTATTTTAATAGTACAGTATTGTGTTTTCTGCACAATATTGTGTGGGACAAAGCCAAATTTGGGGGTTGTTATGGTAGCAATGAAGATGATTGTAACTCATTTTCTTTATGAAGGATTGGGGATAAAAATAGCATTGAGACTCCCTCCAGCCACATAGTATGAGTTTAAACTTACAGTCATATACACATACTGACCTCTAACTGAGTTTAGAACTACAGTTAGTTACAGTTAACCTATTTTGTTGGTATATGTTACTCTAGAACAAAGTAGATATTCCAGACTAACGTAATGTAAATGAAGGTTTGTTTATTGCATGTAGCTGTTTGCTTTTGCTGTTATAATGAACACTGCACAGACCAAGAATACCTGCTCTTTGTAAGATATTCACATTATGTTACTGTATAATTAAGTTCAGGTAATGACACCATTAAACCAGAAGTCATTGTGGAGTACAAATCGAGTTGCAAATTACTACAAGTCTGTACTTGAGCATCACATGAAGTTGTTTCTTCTTGGTTGTTAACTGGATGTTATGAAGAAGAAACAGAAAGGTACCAAAAAGAAATTGATTTTCAATAAGCTAAAATTTGTAGCCTAGAATGTCTGAATTCAGAAAGTGTTTGTTATGATATATGATCCAGGGAATTATGACCTGCAGTCACAAATACTGTCTTCAGGCATAATAAAATCAATGCATCTTTAATTCCTTTATGTCATGGGTGTAAAACTCAAATCGCATCACCTGACGTATCATGACATATCACATTTTTTTCCCCTTTGCAGAGCCAGAATGGGAATGGCATGGGTGTAATGCATCCGGCGCGCGGGCTGCCACTTTGACAGGCCTGCTTTATGTTTTCACTTTTCTAATCCTAAGATTTGTCTGTATGTGAAAAATACTCTTAAATTTGAAAATGTAATTATGTAACATTAAAAAGTTTTTGACCTATTCTAAATAAAACTTTATGGTATATCAATAGCAATAGCACTTAGACATATATACCACTTCATAATGCTTTACAGCCTCTCAAGTGGTTTACAGAGTCAGCATATTGCCCCCAACAATCTAGGTCCTCTTACTGTTGGCATCTTCTATTTATATCTTGAGATAAAATCTGTTGAACTCTTTAAGTTGTAGTCTATATTATAATGTTTATGGCTGAGGAAGCATTGTTTTTTATTTATTTATCAAATTTATATAGCTGTCCATCTTACCAAAAATGGCTTAATCATGCCACTGTTATTCTTAAAACCAGAACAATTATATTTATTAGTAGACATTTCTTTGTATGGCATATACTGGTGGCAACTAACAATAAATATAGTAATAAATAGATTAAAACTAATTAAAACAAACATGTTCCATGGTATAAAACTCAATAGATATCAATCACCACCAAAAAATAAGGTTGCCTATTATTTAGGCCCAATGCTAGGGGTAGTTCCAGGTTTTACACCCTTACAAAAAGCCTACAAATTGGGAAAAAATCTGAATCTCAGGAAGCATGTTTTCCATGAGGGATGCACTGCAACAGAAAAGGTATCTACTACTTGATTTTAAATAGCATATGTTCTCAAATGAAGTGTGACCTACAATGGTTACTGCAACATTGAATTTACTGTTAAGAATAATTCTATAGTTTCTCAATTTAAAGACTTTTGCGCCAATACTTTTAATATATTGATATAACATGCTGAGCCCTATTAGTTGGGGTATTGTGATCAGTGCTAATTGTTTTGCATGTTTTGGCTTTGTGTGTTGTGTAAATCTAGCTACTGCCAACCTTACTAAGTCAAACATAGGGACAGGATTATTTGAATGTTTGGTGTATTGAACATTAGCAACTGAGTACAAGAAAAAAAAAATTGAAGCGTTGTATTCCACTTTGCCTAAGCAGAATTTCAAGTCAAACCATGAAGAACTACATTCACTTTTTTATATTGTGCAAAAGACTGCATTCATAAAACCATCCAGGAAAGGTAACCCTTAATACTGCTGTGAAGCAAGTGCTTGTGATTTCTTAATATGTCATGATGAGATATAAAGATGTATGTAGACAATTATGGCATCTAAAATCAGCATCTTCTAAAACTATAAAAAAAACTACTTGTAAGAAGTGGTTATAATACACAAAGTAACATATACCCTAATCATATAGAAACTTGCAGAAGGTTTGAAAATCTTGGATATACTAGACTAGTTGTTGGTAAACACTGCTTCAGCTATAGTTAGCTCATGCACCCAAAATTCATCTTGCAAAATCAGAAAAGCAAAATAAAAAAATTCAAAAGTAATCTGGTCCTGAAATAATTGTTGTTTACAAATTTCTGGATGACGAAAACCAGCCAAATGTGCCTTGGAAGCCTCTTAAAATTGAGCACTAAGCATTAAGAAAGCCCTACTCTGGGCCACCAAATAAGAGACAATCCCCTTCCAAGGACCACCAGCAGGGCCTCTTCAGCTGATCTTATGGACAAGTCTTATAATGATCTTTAAGAACTTGAGTAATAAGCTGTTTATGGTTTAGAAACTACAGTAATATGTTGTAATTATATTTGCAGTAGCTCACAAAGCAATCAGAGCAGTGCTTTAGGGATTACATGGCATTAAATGATCCTATTTAAGTATTCCACATTGCATTCTGTTTCTTGATATCTTCAAAGGTATCCCCATGGAGAATGGACTGAAGTAACCCATCAAGAGAGATTATTTGTATATAGATCATTGAGACCAGGCTTTGTCCATATATGGGCATAACGGAGAGACCCATCATTTTTTAAAATTCATGTTCATATAACTTGAGGTAGCAAAACTTCTAAGCCAAATGATTGCCCATCTCTACTCCTTTATCATAGGGGGAGTGGGCAGAATAATTTGATTTAGCAATCAGATATAGTAACAGAAGAAAAGCAAGCTAGCTACTGATGCTTCATCTGATGTCAGGATTTACTGAGATGTAATTTTGTAGTAGGCCTGAGCTTTAAAAAACAGAACGGTTCAAGTCTAACCATATTTGTTGACTTATCTGCCCTTGTGGTTTATAAACAAACCATGCAATTGAATTTGCACCACATACTAAGCTACAGTTGCAATCAGTAAGCAACCATAAAAAAGATTACTTTATTCATTTACACATACAAGTAGTTCTTGATTAATTATAGCAATTGGGACTGGAATTGGCTGTTGCTGAGTGATGCGGTGTTGTTCACATGCCCTATGTAGAAACAGCAGTTCTGGCAATCCTGGTTGGTGTCATTAAGCGAGGATTGTGGGAGTTATTAATTAACTTCCTATGGCCATAGTTTCTGACTTCTTGCTAGCGTCCTTATTAACTTTGCTTGTGGGAAGCCAGGGAAAGTTGGAAATCATGATCACATTATCATAAGGCTGCTGTAATGGTTTGAACTCTGAGGGCTGATCAGAAGTGATTAAATTTGTCTTTAAAATAGGTCTTATAAATCATCTTATCTCATGACAAGTTTCTCAGGTTAGACTTTGTTCCAAGCTATAGTTAGGCAAATCAGATGAAGAAAGAGTTGGAAGTTTCAACAAGTTCCAGTTGCGCATATCTCTAATGTAAGATCTGAATTTCACCAAAGGGAAAGTATTGTATATACATGTCTATAGCATAAACATACCTACATAAATTAAGAATTATATGCTGTGTAGAAACAGAATGAACTAGATTCTCTTATTTAAGATTTTATTTTTTATTTTTTTTATTCTTAGATTGTTTTGTTTTATTTCAGTCTTTGCCAGTCAGCATTTCAAAAAAGTTGGCTTTGACTATTGTTCAGATGATTCTCTTTTTGTTGCTTCATAGCTTCTAACTATAACTGTGACAACTAAAGACAACATACCATTCTTATTTATATTTGGGACCAATATTTTAAAGAAGGCCTTTAATAATGAAGAGATACTTACCTGCCCCAAAATACAGTCTTACCTACCATGTTTCCCCGAAAATACAACAGAGTCTTATATTTTTTTGACCCACGAAATATGGCCTTGGGCTTATTAAAGGGGAGGGCTTATTGTTTTTGGGTTGCTAGGCAGCTGCTCTCTTGTGACCGGGCTCCCGAAGAGCCCGGGCACAGCCTCAGGGTCAGATGGCTGTGTTGCGCTGTCGCAGCAGCAACACAGCAGCCATGAGGTGGCCATGCTCGCGAGCAGCCACCCGGCAACCCCCCTTTCCAGCCGGGCACAGGAGCCACTGACCGATCTAGTGGTACCCAGAAAGCTCCAAGCAATGCGAGTGCCTGTTTGCCACCTTCTGCCTCCCGCAGCTCGGCACCTTTGGAATGCCCCTAGGTGAGTGAATGGGTACTGCATGGCTGGAGAGGGGGGTTGTGCGAGCGGCTTTTCCGCTCCCTGCTCACGCGACTCGCAGGCTCACGATGTCCTTGGCTAACTCTACAGTACCTGCAGAGCCAGGGCATCTCTGCTGCTGGCGCTGCCTGCCACTTGGGTTTTTTCGGCTTTCAAAGCATGGAGGACATATGCCGCTCTGGAAGTTACGCTCTATGGTTGTACACTCTGCAGCTCACAGCCTCAAAGCATACTCCTGCGACAGCGCAACACAGCCATCTGACCCTGAGGCTGTGCCCGGCTCTTCGGGACCCCCCTCGCAAGGGAGCAGCCGCCTGGCAACCCACCCTCTTCAGCTGGGCACAGCACCGCTGACCAACCTAGCAGTACCCCAAAAGCATCAAGCAATGCCAGCTCCTTTGCCCCCCCCCCAACATCTGCACAGCTTAGGTGAGAGGAAGGTTGATGTGCTCTGTAAACAATGTAAAAAAGATTTCTGTATTACATGGTACATATTTATGTTAAGGTGACACTGAAAACTTCTCTTAGGGAAAGTTAAGGGATATGCAGTAATATAACAATAATTATAACAAATATAACATAAATACCTGGGAAGACAGTGGAAAACATAATAAAAAACAGATCTGTGAACACCTGGAAACAAATAAAGTTATAGCTAATAGCCAGCACACATTTGTTAAAAACAGACCATGCCAAACCAATATTATTTAATTATTTGACAGAGTGTCTAAATTAATAGACAAGCAAAATGCTGTAGACATAGTATACTTAGATTTCAACAAGGGCATTCGACAAAATAGACCACAACCTACTACTTAGTAAATATGGGATAGACAGCATCACCACCAGCTGATTTGTAACTGGCTAACACAAAAGGTTGGACTAGAAGACCTCCAAGGTCCCTTCCAGCTCTAGAATTGCATCATATTATTTAAGAAATATATAGTTAGATAAACTGCATTTTAAAAAATCCATATTTTTTCAGGATTGACTTACCAAAGAACTTCACCGGGCTTTGCATTCTATTTCAGACACCAGAATAAAACTTCCAAGTTGTCTTATGAGTTGTGAATTTTGGCCATTCTGACCATACTGTCCACATATTTTATTATTTCACTATTTCTTATATTTATCAGTTACTACAGTTTCTTCACATGGTTCATATACACACGTATATCTGTCCCTTTGGAAGTGATTAATATATATAGAGCACAGATATGCATTCACAGATATCTATATTGCTTATATATTCTCCAAAGCACCTGAAGGTAGAACAAGAAGCAATGGGTGGAAACTAATCAAGGAGAGAAACAGTTTAGAACTAACAAGAAATTTCCTGACAGTTAGAACAATTAATCAGTGGAACAACTTTCCTCCAGAAGTTGTGAATGCCCCATTTTTTTTAGTTTTTAGAAGATGTTGGATAACCATTTGTCTGAAATGGTATAGGGCAGCGATGGCAAACCTTTTTGGCTTGTGTACCATAACTGGGGGGAGCGCAGGGGGGTCGTGCACAGGCTCTGGAGGACTAAAAACAATCCTATCAGCAAACCGAAAGTGACTTCCGGTTTCCTCGTAGGGTTGGTTTAAGCCCTCCGAAGGTCCCTGAAGCCTCCGGAGGGCTTAAACTGATCCTACGAACAAACCGGAAGTCACTTCCTGAACTTCTGGTTTGCCAATAAGGCCATTTTTTTTGCGCTCCGGAGGCTTCAGAGAGGCTCTGGAAGCTTTTGGAAGGCCTCCAGGGGGGCGGGAGGGCTCTTTTCACCCTCGCCAGGCTCCTATAAGCCTCTGGAACCTGTGGAGGGTGAAAAATGGCTTTAAAAAAGGCTGAACTGCATGTGCGCTGGCCAGCTGACAGGGCAACACCTCACGTGCCCCTGACAAATGGCTCCATGTGCCACCTGTGGCACACGTGCCATAGGTCACCATCCCGGGTATAGGGTTTCCTCTCTAGGCAGCAGGTTGGACTAGAAGACTTCCAAGGTTCCTTCCAACTCTTGTTATTCTGTTCTACCTAGAAATAATTAAGATTCCATCTTCAGTAAAAGCAGAAAATTCATAGATTTTTTAAAATGAAAAATAAGACTTGATGTGTACAGTAGCAACTCGAGAACACGTCAGGAATCCTTCGGCAGTTGACATACAGACTTACTAAACATGTGTTTTTAATGATGAGTAGAAGAAGACTGCCATTAATTTGTTTGTTATTTCTTGTAACCTGGGTTTCATGTGAAGCATAATACATTTTCTATTTCAGGTATACTAACCACTTACCTTTGCTGACTGCATATGTGATGAATTGCCATTAGGATGGGAAGAAGCCTATGATCCTCAGGTTGGAAGCTATTACATTGATCATAACACCAGTAAGTGTAACATGATTTTATATTTAATGCATTGATATATAGCACTCATTAGTGCTGAAAATACATTGAAAATTATAAAGAAGAAATGCTTCAGAACATGAAGGGGAACAAACATTTTAAAGCAGATGGACATTTTTTCAAAGTTCTGCACAAACTTTAAAAATGATGTAATCAGTTGGATATGAGTTTTGTTATTTATCCTATGAAATGTGGTTTTTTACTACGGTTGTCTACTGTTTTTAAAAAGTCTGATAAAATGTAGCTTCTTTATTGGATCATTATGCAAAATTCAAAATAATTATGGAATAATATTAAAGATTACTTAGGTGGGATATTTTATTTAAATGTTAATTGGTTTAATTTTAAAATATTTATGACATGCAGTGTGATCTGCCTTAGAATAGCTTTGGTTTTTAAATGCTGATTTTTACACACACACACACACACACCACACACACACACACACACACACCACGAGTAATCCAGCATGCAGTTCTTTTCCAGTGTGAAAAAAATATGCAGAGCACAGAAAAAGAAAAAGAAGTAATAAAAAGTAATAAGGCAAAGAAATTAACTTCATGGAATAAGAAAAAGAAATAGAAAACTCAATTTAGGTTAAGACCATTCACTGTCACTCATATCCTTCTATCCTTGTAAACCATTCTAGGTTCCATTATATCCGTATATACCGCACCATGCATTGTTTCTAGTTCTTTAAACTTCTTGCCTCTTAAGAGTTTTAGTAGCTGCATCCAGTCAAAACTTCCTCAGTCTTTTCCTTTTTCCCAACCTATTTGTTCTGCCCAAAATATATTTTTGGGACTGAATCCTCATTCCTCCTGTCCATATAACCAAATCTCCTAAATGTACTTCTTTTGTGCACTTACTAATTGTTTAATTCAATTCTCATTCATTCATTCATTCATTCATTCATTCATTCATTCATTCATTCATCCTCCATTCACTCTTGTTTTTATCTCTTCTGATTTTATCATGCATAATTTGTAAATACCCATTTCTTGCCAGCTACTCCCCCACATACCCAAAGACGGGGGCTTTCAGAAAGTCTGGTTAATTCTAGGTCATTAAACAAAGGTACTTATCCTTCTGTTCCATACAGTGAGTCACGCCGACACAAGATTATTGCTAGACAATTGTTCACAGTAAATTAACACACCGACAAGACTTTGGCAACAACCCAGACTTCCACAGATAAGAAATGCACATAAGAGCTTCTCCAGCTTTAGTATAATAGTTGAGTCCTGCAAACAGCCTCCTCCCAAAGTCTCTTCTTATATACTCTCTTGGGAGGAGCCTAATCACAACCACCTGGCCCCAATTATCTTCTATATCTCAGTAGTTGCTGTTGACGCTTATCTGCCCGTCTTTGCCTGGCGTCCGGGACCAACTCCCTTTGGCTTTCACTGCTGCTTCATGCCTCAGGTGCCTCCTGGTGGCCAACCAGCCTCTCTGGTCCCTGCTTGGAGTCTGACCCTGTCCAGGGTCCTCCACATCTTCCAGAGCCGACTCATAGGGTCCCTCGCTATCAGAGTCTGTTTACAGCTCCAACGGCTCCTGCTGGGCCACAACACCTTTGAGTAATTTTTTAAATAAAGTTTTTATAAAAGTTTGGTTCTGAGGGCCATATTTATTTCTCAGAGGTAAAATGCAGCCTTGGAAAATTATCAGAAGCTTCAAGGGCATTTAATTTACGGGATCACAGATGATAAGGGTAGACAATCTCTTGTGATAATAAAAGCCAGGAACTAATACAGGAACTCATTTCTACAACACTTTTGACAGATGGTCCAGCGAGGACTACAAAGTATGTTTTGTTTTTGCACTGAAGAGGGTTTTCACCAGAAGAAACACTTGCCAGGAATTGTACAGTTTTCTTTTCAGAAAGAGTAACGCATAGAACTGAGCACAATAGTCCACACAAATGTTGATTAACTTAGCAAAGAATATAATGCAGCTTTGTTATAGGCTTGGCATTAGTTGCTGGGTATATTTTTCTGGGTATATCTTGATATAGCTCAAAGGTATTGGTTTTGATAGGTCTACCTTGTCCAACCTGAAGTGGCCTGTTCAGTATCTTCACCCCACAAGAAAATCTTGTGTTTTGTCAACCTAGGAAGTTGAAGCTGAAGCCTAAGATAGATTGTTTATTGGTATAGCCTCAGCCTCACTGAATAATATGCCCTTAGAAATGAGGTTTACATCACCATTACAGTATTCTGGAAGCTGATTAACATGGGTTCTTCCTGAGAGCATTTACCTGCTATATTTTTGCTTAATGTTTGTTCTGTCATTGTTTGATTTTGTAATATCAAATTTACTTTTTTTTTGCTTCTTTGTTATCAACTGGAATATTCATTATTGATTATGATCGCCAGCAGCTAGTGGTCCTTGGTAGATTCATTTTATGCAAATGAAATTAATAAATTCTTAGGCTCCAAATCTGTAACCTGGATTATAATTCAAATTCATTATATTTTGGAAAGGATTACAGCATTTATATAGATATGATCTCCAAGAAAAACTATTACTATTGTGTAAATGTATATGTTTGTTAAAGGTGATGCAGGTTGTTTAAGATTTTTTTTGTTTATTTGTTTATTCATATCCTGCCATTATTATTTTTCCAAATAACTCAAGACGGCAAACACATATTTGTATTGACAGGATAAAACGGAAATTGGATAAAAGTTGTAAACAATGATTAATAAAAGAGGTTTAAAAACTTTGTTACTAAACATAATTAATTTTTTTTTATTTTGAATGTGTTATAAGGGAATAATGTGATTGGATGATATTGAAAATAGATAAGGAAATGCCACTATGTGATCTTGTTTTAAATTTTGGAATGTTTGTTATAAAGGGATGTTAAAACAACTATAGTCATATGAAGGATGAGGTATGGTGATAGCAATTATATATAATATATGTGATGTAAAGTAGAAAATTTGATATGAATTAGAGGTGATGACAGTGGAAGGGATGCCAGAAAACCAATAACCAATTGACGCACTTTCTACAACTTTGTAATGGAGGATGATTTTATTTGTTTTTATTTAAAAAATAAAAAAAATGGGGGGGGGGAGAAAATTTAAAAGTATGGACACTAGATTTCGTCAGTGTAGCTGAGTAAGTGTATATATCTGCCTTGCAAACAACAAAAAAAAGAAAAAAATGGAAATATCCCCATTTGTTTTATGTTAGAATGTTTAAAACAAGGGTGAAAAGAAACATAAAATAAAAAGTAAAGTCCTGATTATTGCCAAAAAAAATATTTTTAACATCTTGTAATTATCCTGTTTCAGATAGGTGTATATGGCTTTTTTCTGGGGGGGGGGGAGAATCTAATGTAGCAAAAATGAATGCTTGTGCAGTACAGGTAATCCTCACTTACTGATGATAATTAGCTTTGGGAACTCTGTCACTATGCAATGTGGTCATAAGGCATAAAACTATGTGACTGTACTGACTTATGAAGGCAATTCCAGAAGTCCCAGTTGCCATCATTAGATGAATTTTGCGCAGTTGCAGCATTCCTGCGATAACATGATCGGATTTTGAGACTTCCTACTAGCATCCCCACTGACTTGTTTGTCGTAAGCAGGCAGGAAAGTCCCAAATGGCAGTGACATGAGAATGGGAAGCTATGATAGTGTCATTGCAAGCTCGTTGCCAAGCACCCAAATTGTGATTATGTGACTGTAGAGAAACTGTGACAGCCACAACTATAAGGACCTATAAACTAAACAAGTACTGTGATCGTAGATTTAATGATAATCTAGTAAGAGTATACCATCCTGGACTAACTAACACTGACACTAGTTATGTATAAACATTTAACCAATTTCAATGTGATAGAATATGTATTCTTTGAAAATAGTCTTACTTGGAAAAAACATAATATTGTCTATTAATCTGTCACTGCATAACATTTCAAAGTTATGCAAATTTAGCAGTATGAAAATATGGAAGCAAAATATTCCTCTTTCAATTCCATTGCTCTCTTCCCCCCTCCTCCAAAAAATACTGATGGGCAGTTCATTTTATTTTATCAGGATTAAGAACTACCACAACTGATTGAGGCTCTGGAATTACCACTATATGGAAGAAAATAGTTTTCTGTATCTCTTTATGATTCATAGCTTTTCAGTCTGGTAATCCCAGTTCTGGAAGGCTAAAACATGATCTACCCGAAAAGAGCTAATTCAGCCTTTAGCAAACTGACACCATCTAGAGATGTTGATGCTACATTTCCAGAATTCACAGAGAATTCAGTAATTTTTGACCAATAATTGAGCGTTATTTATTTTAATAAAATCGAAAGGAAGTGAATTAGAATTAACCATAAGTAAAAGCTCAAGCTTCATGTCGAAATGATGGGAAAGGCAATACATTATAGAATGCTGAATCTTCGCATCATTTACAGAGCTTGACATGGTCTTGTCTTCCTCATGGTCACCATACCAGCAACCTCCAAGCATTTGAAAAAAGTAAATGCTTTGGTAGATGCCTTTCTTCATCACAGACCATTTAGTCTGAAAGAAGATCCTCTTGTTTGCTTGAGTCCTTTAATGGTTTTTTTGTGCAAGAGTTTTCTGTTAAATATTAAGGAACTCCTAAATTATGCAGATTAGATTCTTTGTTATCCTAGAGCCCAATCATATTAATGATTTATTATGTGGTAGCTAGGCATCCCACATATAATTAGCCTAGCCCTAGAGCATTTAAAGCCAACGAAAGAGCAGAAATATACGTATGTTTCTAATTTTTCAGACAAATTTTCTCCCATAGACCTTTTTAGAAGTACACAATTTAATTCACCCCACTTGCTCACTAAACAGAACAGAAAAAGCATTTCAATAATTTGTTATATGCATTACATACATACTTTTCCTAATAAAACTCCTGGAATTTCTGTCTATCTCAAATGAGAAGTAATAGAGATTCAGGAGATAATCCAACTTCTTTTTGTAGTTGTCACAACTTCATTTTTCCCTTATTCTTAACTATTCATATTAAATAAAATATTCAATAATTTAAAACTGTGTACACTCCCAATTAAACATATCAATATATAAACTGGATAAAATGAACCCAATTGGGGTAATGCATTTTTGTATCTCACACTCTCAGTTTAGCCACAAGTACACATAGTACATGCATAACTTGTGGAATGCAACACATTTTATGGTGAATGGCTGGGCATCTAAAATTTCTCTGCATAAAGTTATCTAAGAGTCTTCTCAATTCCTATTTTAGATGTTCCAATTTTTCTTCTATGGCAGAAGTCCCCAAACATTTTGGCACCAGGGGACCGATTTCATGGAAGACAATTTTTTTCCACAAACTCGCTCACTGCCCTATTCCAGCTGTGCAGCCTGTTTCCTAAGCCACAGACTGGTCAATTGCCCTGAAGTTGGGGACCCCTGTTCTATGGGATGCCTTATTTGGCAATTTTCCTAATTCTGATAAATTAAGAGATTTGGCTTTTACAATCTGTGCTGCTTTTTGGCATGTAAAAGATGATAATGATCGATTGGCAATTGCTATTAGAAAGAACAGGAAGCTCTGTTTTTATTGTATTGTGTAAATGTGTACGTCTAAGTTTTGTGTGTGTGTGTGTGTGTCAGTGGTGGGTTTCTGCTGGTTCGCAACGGTTTGCAAGAACCAGATGGTGAAATGGACCCAGAAGTAACTTCCAGAATGCCTGCCCCGTCGCTCCACGCTCTGCCCTGTCACTCCATGCTCACCCCCCGCCCGCTGGAGAGGTTCAGCGACAAGTGCTTTTTCTTGGATTCCCCTCTGTCTTGCCTCCTCCAATCTCCCAAAGTTCTTTCCCCAGCATGTGATAGCTTTCTACTGGACTCCCCTCTGTCTTGCCTCCACCGATCTCCCAAAGTTTTTCTCCAGTGTGTGATAGCTTTCTACTGGATTCCCCTCTGTCTTGCCTCCACCGATCTCCCAAAGTTCTTTCCCCAATGTGTGATAGCTTTCTACTGGATTCCCCTCTGTCTTGCCTCCACCGATCTCCCAAAGTTCTTTTCCCAGAGTGTGATAGCTTTCTACTGGATGCCCCTCTGTCTTGCCTCCACCGATCTCCCAAGTTCTTTCCCCAGCGTGTGATAGCTTTCTACTGGATGCCCCTCTGTCTTGCCGCCTCCAATCTCTCAAAGTTCTTTCCCAGTGTGTGATAGCTTCCTACTGGATGCCCCTCTGTCTTGCCTCCTCCGATCTCCCAAAGTTCTTTCCCCAGTATGTGATAGCTTTGTCCTGGATGCCCCTCTGTCGTGCCTCCTCTGATCTCCCAAAGTTCTTTCCCCAGCGTGTGATAGCTTTCTACTGGATTCCTCTCTATCCTGCCTTCTCCGATCTCCCTGATTTCGGCCCTTAATCCTCCAGTTGTCTATTTTGGGGAGGTTTCCCCCCCTTCCGTAGGAGTTCCAAAATTTTTTGCCACATGGCTTGGGGGTGGTGGTTATGTGACTGAGTGTGCATGAGTGATGTCAAGTTGGCCATATATGCCCAGTCACATGACTGCCAAGCCATGCCCACAAAATAGGCCACATCCACAGAATAGGTTCTAAAAAAATTTGAAACCCACCACTGATGTGTGTTTTACATGTTTATAAATAAAAAAATTTAAAAAGGGAAAAAAGATGATAATGGTGAAGATAATGATAATGATGATGCAGCCCCCAGGCCATGTAGCCTAGAACCGAGGTGGCGCAGTGGTTAGAGTGCAGCACTGCAGGCTACTTCAGCTGACTGCAGTGCTGCAGTTCAGCTGTTCAAATCTCACCGGCTAAAGGTTGACTCAGCCTTCCATCCTTCCGAGGTGGGTAAATGAGGACCCAGATTGTTGGGGGCAATATGCTGACTCTGGTAAACCGCTTAGAGAGGGCTGAAAGCCCTATAAAGCAGTATATAAGTCTAACTGCTATTGCTATTGCTATTGTCATTAATGTTTCAGCTTCTTCCATTTCTTGGAAGATAGACCAATATGATCAGAGTAAGTAAACAAGTCTTATTTTTTAAGAAAAAAAGAAACAGATTATAAGCACTCTTATTCAGTTTCAATATTAAGCTGCTGTATTTCACTATTTTAAGGAAATAAGTACAGAATTAACTTGATCAGAGATATAATGTGGTTTGTTTGGTTTCAATTAGCATATTACTTTAATACTGTCATTTGAAATTTTTAAACTGATTTATGGCATAGAGCTGTATAAAAATACATGTGTATAGTTTATCCAACAAACTTTGCTATAATAGGTGAACCAAGTGTCTGACCATAATCACACAACCTTTAAAAAAACACTCTTACTATAGTGTGGTGTATATGTCATCCAGACCAGTGGTCATATAATGCTTTAACTTTTGAAGGTCTGAAAATGTTATGTGTTGTTGGCTTACAGCCGTGGCTTTCCTTGTCACCTGAATTCTGATCAATGGCTGATTTATGGGTACTGATTCATCAGCCTGACTGTCAGTTAAGAGATGCTGCCTCTGCAGAAGTATTTGTGCTCTTTTACTGTCATTGTTCATTCCCACAGGGATGTGAAGGAACTGGATTAGCCTTGCTGTCTTTTCTGACATGACATCCATGTATAACTTTATTATTCATAGTTAACAAAATACAGATCACTGTTTAATAGGAAGCTGGCTCATTCCTCCAAAATTATTATCATTTTCTGCATGGATGCTTGCATTAAGCAATATAAATAAAGGATATCATTTTAACTAAAAAAAACCTGAATTGTTCGCCGCCCTGAGTCCTCCCGGAGAAGGGCGGCATACAAATAATAAAATACAAATACAAATACAAACTACTAGGTTGGATTCTCTTGATCTGGAATAAATAAGAGACAAACCGGCTTGTCCATTGAACACATAGCAAAACTTCATCTTTAGCAGACCTTATGCCATACATATCAAATAAAAATCATAAAATCATAAAAACCTATTATGGGCCAAATAGTAGTTTATGTTACATTTATCTCTAGCTTGTTGTATTCTTGTTTAAAGAAACCACCCAGATAGAGGATCCTCGGGTGCAGTGGCGGCAGGAACAGGAACACATGCTGAAGGACTACCTTATATTGGCCCAAGAAGCTTTAACTGCGCAGAAGGAGGTTTACCAGGTCAAGCAACAGAGGCTTGAATTGGCCCAGCAGGAATACAAGCAACTTCATGATGTCTGGGAACACAAATTGGGGTCTCAGACCAGCTGTACGTGTCTTAAATTATAATTTATTAATATAAGAATGTGCAATTTATTTTTCCTCTGGGAGCAGGTTTTGGCTTTAATAATTAGATTTTATGTTTTCAGAAATAGGGGAAAACCATTGTTTTTGTTTCTCCCTTCTAACACATCTCGGAAAAATCTTTCATGCAATCTAAGAGCATTTCTTCCCCAATAGTTAATTTATATCTTTGCAGACTGCATTCCATATGCAGGTTTCATTCCATGAATCTTTTCACTTCCACTTTTCATGTACAGGTAGTCCTCATTTAGCAACTGCCTCATACAGTCACCGATCACAATTATAATGGTGATGAAATAGTAACTTTGCAACCCACATTAATGACCTTTGTAAATCTGAAAAGCAAAGGAAATCTGAAGTGAGATAATAAGGGTAATAAGCATTTTATTTAGTAACCACTTAGCTAACAACCATGTTTCCATTTCCAATTGTGGTCACTATACAAGGACTAACTGTAACTGTATTTTATATCGTCACATCATCCACTGTATTCCCCTCCTTTTTTGGCTGTATTATGCAGATGTTTTTCTTTTTACTATTCAATTCTACTATTCTATTGAAAATAGCTTGTAAAATGGAAGGTTTAAGCTACTCTAGATTTTATTTTAATTACCTGGTCGAATAAATGTAATACCTCTGTATGTTTTTTTTTAAAAACAGCTCTGGAACTTCAGAATTTTTTTAAAGGGGGAAAATAAATGAAATAGCTTAATTTATATAAAGCTCCTTCCCATCTTTTCTATTTCGAAATGCTTACGAAATCCGACTAAAAATGTAGTTTCTGGCAGTTTAATTTCTTTTACATTGAAAAAAAATACATGTTTTGCATTTGTTCCCATTTCCTTAACTTTTTGCTGTTATTTTTTTTTCCATTTTCCCCTCTTACTGTAGTAGCCTCCAGTTCATCCTCTAGCTCAAAATATGATCCAGAAATTCTTAAAGCTGAAATTGCTACCACAAAATCTAGGGTAAGATAAAATGATTTTTAATTTATTTTTAAATTATTAAAATGCTTCTAGAAAAAAAACAACCACATATTCAGTTGCTGTATAAAATAATTACTCCATTTGCAGATTTGTACATAACTAAGGAACCAGAGCTTTATAATGTTGATGATTTACAAGTCCCAGCATATTTCACCCATGCTGGAATATATGATTAAGCAATATCAGGGATACTGGTTCCCCATATTAAAAGAAAGCAAGTTAAGAGTGCCTTTTACTAATATCCTCAAAGAAATGTTTTACATTGCAAAATATTTATTCAAATTATTGTTGGCTGTTTCCTTCTAAGTGAAGTGTCATAAGGATTCACTTTATTTTGAATCTATTATTTATGTAGCATTCACATGTTGGTGTTAAATGCTGTAGTCATTGAATCTGTTGGATTCATATATTGAAAAACACAGAAACCTCAACTTCCTCAATACATTCCATAGTAATGTATATGGAAATCCTGGCTTGAATTAAAACAAGTACCTTTTGTTATATCTGTCTGGAATTCTGACTTCGGATCTGTCAGCAGTTCGTACAAATAATCAGGATCAAAGATTGGTGATAAGGAACTTGACTAAAATCAAAGTTTCATACAGGCCTGTGCAAAGCATCCAAGGAGTACTTCTCTATAATTGCTTTGACAAAGCAGACCTTTGATGCAGTTCTCGTCTCTTGAATTTCGAATGTCATCTGTGTGTGAATATATTTATTAAAGTGAAAATGAGTAGATATCACAGTCTACCACAACACATCTTCTCAACTGGAGATGTCAAGATAGGGCACGTGGTTTTTCTGCATAAGCAATACTTGAAAGTGGATCTGACCAATAGATAGAATAAAAGCAATGCCAAAAAGTGTATAAAAAGTGTATAACCATTTAATAATCTACATGAATGTTTTACTTTATTTAAAGAACCTGAAATCTATTTTATCTACGTAGGTGAACAACTAATAATTACAGTTAGTCCTTGATTAATGAGTGTCCTGTTTAGTGACCATTCAAATTATGACCACATGGAAAAAGTAACTTTATGGTCCTTGTACTTCGGACTGTTGCAACATCCCTGTAATCACATGATAAACATTTGAATGTTTTACACAATTCTGACTTCGGATCTATCAGCAGTTCGTACAAATAATCAGGATCAAAGATCGGTTATGTATCACTATCGGCTACATTCACAATAGGCTTCCAAAAGCAGAGTTGAGGAAGAAGCCAGTAAAATTCAGGCCATGTGATATCTCTCTTAATAACTGTGTTGGTTAGCAGCGAAGATTAGGTCATTAAATTACATTATTAGATGATGATACAAACAGCTAGGAAAGAAAAAGAAATATATGAGTAGCTAAAATTGCAGGAGGGAGTCCTGTTGCTTAGTATGGGGGAAGTTGGGTGGCCTAACTATGTTTTCAAACTGAAAGTGTGAATGCATGGTTATCAATGAATTGAAATAAGTTAAACTCTAATACTAAGTAGATAGCTTTAGCAGAGCACTATATGGGCACCCTATTTTCTTTGATTCTTGGGGTTTTTTTTTAAGAACATAGTACACACTGGCTAAAATAAAGCATTTTGTTTCACTTATCTATAGGTTAATAAACTCAAAAGAGAAGTTGCTCACATGGGACAGGAACTCCAGTATAAGGAACATGGTTTTCAAACACTGAAGAAGTAAGTTAATAGCATCTTCTGCGTTCCCCCCCCCTCTCTCTCTCCCTCCCTCCCTCCCTCCCTCCCTCCCTCCCTCCCTCCCTCCCTCCCTCCAACTATCCGACTAGTTGAAAAATGTAGATTCTTGTCATTATTGACTTGAGAATTGAAATTAAAGAAATTGTGAGTATTATGCAAAGAGAACAGCCTCTGAACACAAAAAATGGTGAAAGGTTTGAGGAACAGGTCTTAGAGAAGTATGCAGGCTTTGCATGTTTATATGATGGGCTGCACTACACAATAGGAGTAGAGATAATACACATAAGGGAGAATAAAGACAAATTGCCCCAGAATTCATTGAATTTTAAGTTTGTTTTTATATAGTTAAAAGTCACACGGATGATAATCTCTACCAACCTTGGATGCACTTAAGATAAGTAAGTAAGGTTGGGTCTGATTTCTACTTGATTAAGAGATTATCAAGAAATGTCCAGCCAGTTCAAAAGTTTGGGGGGGGGGGATCCAAGTTAAAAATGGTAAAAACAGTTCCCTATGGTTGCCAAGAAAACATTGCACAGCCATGACCATACAATGACCAAGAGTTAAGCTAGATTTAAAGGAATATCTTCCTTTCATAGGATTACATCTAATACATTGGTGTCCTATTAAAGCTTGACGTTCATCTGCAGTTTTTTACAATGGCTTTACCCCAAAGGAGCTTTTTCAAAAGGGAACTGGATTTTCTCTTGTTTTATCCTTGCAAATGTTTCACTTCTCATCCAAGAAACTTCTTCAATTCTGCCTGAATTGTAGGAAATGGAAAGATTTATATTCATCCAGTTGTTAACATTCTGAGAGTGATTGATGCCACTTGGGGGTTTATCTGTATCCTCAGTCACCTGAATTAGACTGCAAATGGCTGTGGAACCTTCTTGAGACTGCTGAAAGGATGGTGTTATATATAGGAGATCAGTGGTGTTGTATCCCTCCCCTTCTGTTGAGAGAGAGCTGTTCAATTTTAATAGCTTTCAGGGAAAAGCACCTTCAGGACAACATGAACTGGATGATTGAGAAGCTCCATATATATGAAAACTTTAGTTTCTATTCATAAAATATTGGGGAGACTAGATTTGGTGTATTTGTCATATTTGGCATTTTACTATTAGATGATAATAATGGACCATGTTATTTTAGACATACTATTTTTCTGACTTTGTGTTTTGTTATATTGTTATATTACTCTAGAAACAATTAGGAGTATGACAAGATAAACTTGATTCCTGCCTATTTAATGTAAATATTTTAGTTCTCTTTCTAAGGTATAGGAGAAAAAAATCAGAGCAGTATCTAGTATTAAACATTAAACAATTGTTTCAAGTTATTCTTTCCATGTTTATTATGCTTATCCATCAGTTAATAAACTGCATTGATTTGGAATCAGTATAAAATGAAACTAAATAAAATTTATAAATATATATCCAGGATCATTACAATCTGCAATTGTAATCACTTAAGTGATCTCAAACATTTTCAAAATATTTATGTTATTGACAGATGTAATGATATAACAGTGCTGCCTAGAAATTTGTAAAACGAAAACCCCAGAACTACATGCATAATGCAAACTAATGACAAATTGCTCATGGGAGCTATATTTTTCAGTATTTTTACAACTGCACAAATGCCCCCTGACCTGTATTTTGGTACTATCTTCCCATTTTTGACATCTGTTTCTTAGACGTCCAGAGCAAATTGGCCGTACTAAGAGTCAGCCTAATGGTTCTGACAAGTTTAGACTCGAACATAGGAAATGACAATGCTGCAAGAAAATAAGGACATAGATTTTCTTTCCTTCATAGTAATGAATTAAAGTCCAAATTCCATATGCTCATTGGCTTTCTCACATACAGAATATCTCTATGAACATGTACTGGACTATCTTGCAAATGAATAGTGAAAATGTATCAAAACAAGATACATTTTAGTTCCATATTAATGCAATTTAATCTCTCCCCCTCCCCGAAAACATCATTTCTATACTTGTTCAGTCATTTTTTTCAATATATCAGTTTGCAACAGAGGAAATTAGCACATAGGAATTTAAGCAATATACACTAAATATTGCTTTAAGCTCTCCAGTAGATGGAAAATCAACGGCTCAAAAATTCCATTTTCAATCCCACTTTAATAGATGTATTCCTTTCCTTAACTTTCTTACAGTGAGTAATTGTTTCTCTTTCCTTTTATCTAAAGAATTGATATGAAAATGTCTGATACCCAAGGTGGATATAAACTTGATGAAGCACAAGCCATTTTAAGTGAAACAAAAGACATCAAGAAGGCTATCACTTCAGGAGAGCAAGAAAAGCGAGATCTTATTGAGGTATGAAATCGGGTTAATGAAATAATGTGCCTAGCATACATTAAAAACTATCATAATAATTCTGAGTTTCTGCAAGTACAGAAATGTTTATTTCTAACCTACACATAAAATTAACTTTATATAGAAATGCTGGTTAAAAATCAGCCATTCTCACTGTTGGTAATTTTCTGTAAAGTAAAATAGGTGAAATAACTGCCCGTCTGTAGCCTAACTTCTGCTTTGATAATAGAAACCCTTTTAATAAAAATAAATAAATTTGATTTTAAATGTCCTTTCAAATTTATGCAAATCACTAATTTTTAAATGTTTATTCCTTCGTTACTTTTCTTTTAAGTGTCTACTTCAAAACAATATGGCAGTGAGAAGGCAATAAGATGGTAGATGTTATTTCTTCTCATTTCAGAGTCTTGCCAGACTAAAAGCTAATTTTGTGGCAAATAAAAGATCCCATTCAGACTTGTGGACCAATAGCACTTCCTTGGGAAGTTCCCATTGCTCTTTACCTAGGACGTACCTGGATGCTGGTTCCCAAACAGATGTTTCTGGAAATGTATGTATCTCATCCTTAAGAACGTTCTTTAATAGCCTGATGACTTTTCATAGATCCAATGTACAGATGTTTGGAATAGATTTTGTAGCATTTGTATCTATATAAATTTGTTTTACATAATATTTCTATGTTTCTTGAAAACAAAGTTAATGAAAGAAATGTGTCTTTGAATTCTTGTGAATTTTGGCTCTGACCTCTTAATGATTAACATTTTCTCCTGTCAGTTTTTTGTGAGCTGCAATAATCACTTGGCTGAGAAAGTAAGAGTGCGCCTCCAATATGAAGATGCTAAGCGAAGGTAATTAGGTTTTTCTTTATTGCTCTTGGCAATTCAGAAAGCAGCTGGTATCTACCATAAAGAATCTATTTCTAGCAAAATCTCTTCAACAAAGTGGTCATTTTTTAAAAATAGATCACTTATTTATTTACCTACATCTATGTTTAAAATGCTGTTATGAAATTATATGCTTTTTATATATTTTTGTCAGTTGCAGTTAATTAATTATAGACAAAGTGCTTTTATATTGTAAGAATTGTGAAATAATGGTAGCCTTTTCTTTAACACTGAGACATAGTTCCACTGATTTTGACAACAAGAAAATATTGCTACTCTCTTAATTTAAAATAATAATAATCAAGCAACCTAAGTTGACAACGTGTATTTATAGTAGCAGAACATCTGTCTTATAAGGATTAATAGGCATGATAAGAAATTCTTTTACCTTTGTCTTTTTGTACTTCTAACTCGTTTTTCTCTCTCTCTCTTTTTAAGGAAATATATTTTATAAAACAAATGTCTAAAGTTCCTATAGTACTCTTCCCCCCCCCAAAAAAAGACGTATAAAATCTGGTAACAGGATCTTTTTAGTTTTTAGATCTTTTTCTGAGAATAAGGTTCAGACTTTGAAAGTATTATACCAATATTTCTCAGATGCTCTTACCAAAATTTACCATTTTTTAAAAGTTTTAAATAAATGTGCATAATTTTTTCCTGTAATTTCATCAACAATATTTATCATTTCTAGAAAAAAAAATAAAGTGAATAATTACAGAATTGGTGTTAGGAAATCTTTGGCTTACAATAATTTCTATTGTTGCAGTAGCCAACTCACTTTGTGCTTCCTCCAACTGACAACATTTATTAATGTATTAATTTTATTTATTAAAAAATTGGCCACCCATCTTATCGCAAGATAACTCTGGGCATCTATTCTAATTTTCTAATATAAAATGTAACATTTATTGGTTAGAATATATATATATTTTCTACCACCAAAGCTGATGATAGATGATAGGTAGGTAGGTAGGTAGGTAGGTAGGTAGGTAGATTATAATTGAAGAGCACTTGTTTCAATTCTACACAAAAATAAATTACATCTTCATAGTTTTGTTTATATGAAAAGATCCTTTTGCAGCAAGTATAGCATGATTCTTTAGTTATAAGGTGGTGTAAGTAATCAGAAATAATCTAAATAATGTGTTTCAGATACTTACATTCCAGATTCAGGAATGTAAATTTAGCATCTGTCTTCAAGTCTTTAGAGGAATTTTCTCTCTTCCTGAGATCCTGCATATGTCCGCCCCAATTTCCACAGGAAGAATACCATAGAAGGAAGGAAGGAAGGAAGGAAGGAAGGAAGGATCGATTCTTGTGTCCTTGATACAAATATCAATTCACATTTCTCAGTGAATTTTTCATTGATTATCATATTAATCAGTGTCACATTATCGTAGATTTAAGACATTATGCAAAAACACATCTCTCTTGAGTTACTGCTGGAAAATTTAGTTCTTCCTAATTTTCCCAGTTGTCTCTGGAAAAACTAAAAAGAAACTGAAAAAGACAACAAACAGTAATGAGGTAAATGAGTGCAGTCCATTGGAGCACAATTAGAAGACATGAAGGGTCTGATGGGGGAAAATCTGTGGTCAGCAGTTCCAAATAGGAACAAGATGATATCATGCTTTCAAATATCAAAAATATAAACTATACACATACACTTCAACAATGTGTTTCAGTACACCTAGAGTCCAGATTAGTACCTATCTGCAACTCCTTTTAAACCAGCTGTGTTTTTTCTTAAGATCGCATGAATCCCTTTCTTAGGTGCCATGCAGTTCTGGGAAGAGATGCACTTGATTACATAAATTGCAGTCAGGTACTACATTTCCACTCCCTCTCATGCCAAAGCATAAGTATAGTCAGAACTACATGCTTGGGTGCTCTTTTTACGAGTCAAAGGCAATGAATGAAATAGGTGTAATGGAAAAAAGGACAGTTGCAAAAATAAAAAGGTCTGAAGAGGTATAGTGAATAATGTTAGTGTAAAAAGATTTAGCTGTATTTTCCTTTATACTTTGATTAATTTATTATATAATTTTATACTCCTCTTCTGTGCTTTTCATAATACTGCTTATCCTGAAAGAGTTGTGAATATTAAGCTGATATATACAGGCTGGTAAATGACAGAAATTATCCAAGAACATATTTTTTACAAATGTACTGAGGAATTCAGAGATTATATATTAATGCCCAGTGTTGAGCTTAGTGAGACAGTTAACTGTTAAAATGGCTTTAAAGAAGATTTCAGTGGATGATTTCTATTAATTACAAAATTTAAATTAATTAAATATATCCTACAGGAACAAGGTCACTTGTTTAGAGACATCCTTAAAATACAGATTTTCTGCAAAGCACCAACCAAAACTTTGACATGCCACTGTATGTCAATAAAGATCCAGTCTGCAATTGTGGTAAGAATAATACATTGTAGTCTGCAGAACAAGATGGCCCATTGTAGAGGCTTAAAGTAGTGAGTAGTTTTTATATCCTCAGTTTTATTTTGTATTATTGTCAAAGAACAAAGAGAGTTAACACTGAAGAGTATTCTTTACTTGTTGATATACTTTAGTGATATAAAATGATATAATAATATTTTTCTCTTTCACAGAATAGCAAACTTAAAAATACAGCTGGCTAAATTAGATAGTGAGGCCTGGCCTGGTGTGCTTGATTCTGAACAAGACAGATTAATGTTAATAAATGAAAAGGAGGAACTTCTCAAAGAAATGCGGTTCATTAGCCCAAGAAAATGGACTCAGACTGATATAGAAAAACTGGAGATGAAGAGAAAACGTTTAGAAGAAGATCTTCAGACTGCAAGAGATACACAGAGTAAAGCTTTAACAGAAAGGTATGGGAATCATTTGAATGCCTTGTTTACTATTAGCAGATGGTGCTTTATGAGATGAGTCTCATAAAATAGGGCTTTTAATCTGTGGATTTCAGTGATTGCAGTGAAACATTACATAAAAGAAAGAGAAAAAGAGTTGGAAACTGAAAGAAAGCAAAATGTAGACTATCACAAAGGTCATTATAGACCACAGGTGTCAAACTTGGTGTGTCAGGTCATCATGTGATTTTTTGTAATGTTTTTTCCCTTCCCGGAGGGGCATCACATGGGCATGGCCTGCATGTGATGCATATGGCCCATTGGGCTGCCAGTTTGACACCCCTGTTGTAGACTATCCCAAAAGAGATAAATCCAATAAATAATTAATTAATTTTAAATTAATGGATTTATGGAGTGAAAATATGGTAATGTTTATTGTTTCACATTTTATTCACAAGTCCATAAAATGTATTCCCAGATCAATTATATATGGTTCAATGAATAAGATCTTTTGTCAATGCAAGTTTAATAAAAGTTAGAACTCAAAAGCTACTTAGAAGTACTTTATAATGGGATTAGGGTTTCCTTATAATCCTGTAATGGAAATTTATTATTGTGGTATTGTGGTATTGTGGTTTATTAATCCAGCCCTCAGTCAGGTCAAAGACATCTGCAATGTCATCTTCAAGAAAATTCCTGTGACAAGATGACTCTGTGAATGAGATGGAAAGACTTAACCCATAGCTTGAGGTGAACATATTAAACAGTGGATCATTTGAAAATGCCAAAAGAAAGGAAATTGTATTTCATATTGAATTTGAAATACAATTTTAAAATTGATCTTACTTCTAAATAGCAATACTAATTATTTTTGTCTCGCCAAATGTGACAAAAAATGATTGTTGAAAGTAAGCTTCAGAGGTGGGTTCGGACCAGTTCGGCTGAGTAGGTAGTAACTCGGCTGACCACATTCCCGAACCGGTTATACAGCAGCGCCCTAGGTGGCACCATCTTGTTTTTTGCTGCTGCACATGTGGAAGATCCAACAGGTTCCTAACAAACCTAGCAGAAAACTTTGTTTGCCAAAAAGTAGAGAAAGGAACAAGGGGATCAGCCATATTAGACTTAATTCTCACTAACAGACAGGAAAGGATGGAAGGTGTTGAAGCCACAGGAACCCTGTGGGCAAGTGACCCTGCAATATTGAAATTCAACATTATGCAAACACAAGTAGTAGAACAAAGTCAAACTAGAGTTTTGGACTTTAAGAGAGCTAATTTCAATAAACTTAGAGAGAGCTTGGGAAGAATTCCATGGATGAGAATCCTCAAGGGGAAAACAACTCAAGAAGCTTGGGAAATTTTGAAAAATGAGATTACAAAATCCCAGGGTAGCACAATACCAATGAAGAAGAAAAATAACAGCTCCAAAAAGAAACCAGCATGGTTGCATAAAGAACTCTCTGACAAATTGAAAGACAAAAAAGATAAGAATAAAAAGTGGAAAGGGGGGGCATAACTAAGACAGACTATCAGCAAATAGCCCGAGCCTGTAAAGATGAAATGAGGAAAGCTAAGGCTCACAATGAAGAAAGGCTTGCCATAAAAGTAAAAAATAACAATAAAAGCTTCTTCCAACATGTTAAAAACAAGAAAAAGGTTAAGGAAACACTTGGTCCATTGCCGGGAGAACGTGGCATGAAGGTGACAAGCAACAGGGAGAAAGCAGAACTATTTAACTCATTTTTGCATCTGTCTTTACACAAAGGGATAAAACAGTCCTATCTATCAAAAACAGCATCACAAAAATCAGATTAGGAACACAAATTGAAATACGGAAGAAAATGGTAAGTGAGCACCTGCCTACCCTAGACAAGTTCAAATCACCATATGGATTACACCTCAGGGTTCTGAAGGAACTGGCAGACAAAATCTCAGAACCACTGAACTATATCTTTCACCACATTTTACAAGTTGGCCACGCCCACCCAGTCACATGGTTGGCAAGCCACTCCCACCCAGTCACATGGCTGGCAAGCCATTCCCACAAAGCAGGCCACACCTACAGAAGAGGTTGTAAAAAAATTTGAAACACGCCACTAATCATAACCTACTACTAGATAAGTAGAAAAATGTGGGTTAGACAGCATCACCACCAGATGGATTCGTAACTGGTTGCCCAACCGCACTCAACAGGCAGTCCTCAATGGAACTTCATCCACATGGAGGGAAGTGTGCAGTGGAGTACCCCAAGGTTCTGTTTTAGACCCAGTACTCTTCAAAATCTTCATCAATGATTTGGATGAGGAAATAAATGGGGAACTCATAAATTTGCAGAAGACACCAAGCTGGCAGGAATAGCCAACACTCCAGAAGATAGGCTTAAGATGCAGAAGGATCTTGACAAACTTGAACATTGGGCACTATCTAATAAATGAAATTCAGTGGTGAAAAGAGTAAGGTTCTACATTTAGGCAAGAAAAACAAAATGCACAGTTACAGTATAGGTGGTACCTTGCTTAATAGTAGTAACTGTGAGTGGGATCTTGGAATCCTAGTGGACAACCATTTAAATATGAGCCAGCAGTGTACAGCAGCTGCCAAAAAAGCCAACACAGTTCTAGGATGCATAACAGGGATAGAATCAAGATCACGTGAAGTGTTGATAGCAATTTATAATGCCTTGGTAAGGCCACACTTGGAATACTGCATTCAGTTTTGGTCACCACGATGTAGAAAAGATGTGGAGACCCTAGAAAGAGTACAGAGAAGAGCAACAAAGGGGACTGGAGACTAAAACATATGAAGAACGGTTGCAGGAACTGGGTATGTGTAGTTTAATGAAAAGAAGGACTAGTGGAGACATGATAGCAGTGTTCCAATATCTCAGGGGTTGCCACAAAGAAGAGGGAGTCAAACTATTTTCCAAAGCACCTGAGGGTAGAACAAGAAGCAGTGGGTGAAACTAATCAAGGAGAGAAGCAACTTAGTTAGAACAATTAATCAGTGGAACAGCTTGCCTCCAGAAGTTGTGAATGCCCCAACACTGGAAGTCTTTTAAGAAGATGTTGGATAGCCATTTGTCTGAAATGGTATAGGGTTTCCTGCCTAGGCAGGGGGTTGGACTAGAAGACTTCCAAGGTCCCTTCCAACTCTGCTATTGTATTATTGTATTATTTAGAAATTTTAGATTTAAGAAACAATTGTAAAAATCTAATTGGATATGAAAAATATGCAATATGTGGAAAAAATAAAAAATCAGTATGTTGAACCTGTGCATTGGATGCCTGCCTTTGTAAACTAATATTATTTTAAGAAATCTTCTAATTAGACTTAAAAAAAGGAATTGTATATAACTCAGAAATGAGAAAAGTATTAAACATGAAATAGGAGTTAATCTGTAACATAGAATTATCCAGACAAGCATTAATTACTTAATGCTTGAGCTGTACTAGAGTGGAATTCATGATATTCTTCTTTCCATTAATTACGAGTTGAAAAACACTAATAAATACACTTGATTTTTCTTACTAAACAATTCAGTAAATTTGTTATGTAGATTTCTATAAATCCAGGCAGATACAGTGCTTCAGAAGTGCAGAGATATTAAAAAGGTGGTTGAATTTAAATTGATATTACTCTTTAAATGTTATCCCCATAGAAACTGAAGTTTTGGATGACTGCAATTTGACAGCTGTGTCATCAAGAATATAAAAATGCTTTTAATCTTCTGTTCAGTAGTTCTGTGGGCTATTAAATGGAATTGTTATGATTGACTGGATGTAGTAGTAATATCTTATTGTTACAGCTATAGTAAAGTCTGGCAATGCAATAGTATTAAGTTGAACATTTTCAGTGTAATTGCTGTTTTTAGACTTTATGTGTAGGTGGATATTGCTAGAGTCTCTAATGATAATTTTAACAGATTATACTCACTAACAGTCATTTGCACATGTTGTCCTTTTTATTCAATTGTTATGCATGGTTTTATAGGCCAGGCATTTTCTTGTGAAAGATCATTATCCATCTCACACAAATGAGCTAAAAACAGTTCTCTGTAGAAATTTCAGACATCTGAAAATATTTAGAATCTAAATCTCAGAATAATATTCTTTCTTCTTTTTGCTACATTCTACTGCTGGAATGCTTTATGTAGACTAGAAAGAAATTTAAATATCCCTAACTTAGTTTTTAAATTATGTTTTGCTACTTATCAAAGTGACAGTGAATGGTTGAAGAAAGCTATTTTCTCACCCATTTTACTTTATGTCTTTGTTGGGATTATAATAAAAAAGCAATTTAAGCAACCATCTACCTCATTGTGGAAGAAATTGTCTCGTTCTATCTTGGCTATTTATGAGGCTTACTGACATGAGTGCTTAAAAGCACAAAAATAAAAAATCATTCTCTAGTGCCAATATTCTGCAATGTTTAACAAGAGTCCTGAAGATTTCTCAGGTCTAAAGATTTACTTGGAATTTTTAGAAATCAGAATATTCTGAGAAATTATTTTTCAAGTTAGCTCAAGTGGATTCACCCAGTAAATTTTTATTGAAAATTTTCCATTTAAATAACAAAGATTCATGATACTGACAGAAATGTTTTATCAGGTACTTATTATAAAGAGACAGATTTAATATTCATTTATTTAAATTACTGTCCTGCTACCTCTGATATTTGGAGCTAAATTGACAGCAGTTGATAACTTGTATTAAAAAACAGATGGATAATCTCAGGTTTTAGGCAATAGTAATTACATTCAGGAGGACATAGGATAAGCCTGTGTTAATTAAAATAATGTATTATGATGTATAATGCATACTTAATATATGCAGCTGAATATTTTATAGCAGTATATGGGTTAATTTACAATTGAAAGAATCTTGTATCTTTTCCAATTTTATTAAAAGACAACCAGAATATCAAAACTGCTTTAGGATTAAAAATTGGGAAAGGGTGGAGGGCAAAGGATGGAAAGAGAGATGAACATGTTAGCCAATTATGCTGAAGTAGGTTACATGAGAGACAGATTAGAAGTATCTTATCAGTAAACAATTGTAATGAGTTTAAAAAACATTAAGTTAGCTAAGATCTTTTGAAATAACCTGGCCTCTTTTAAATAAATTAGATGGGTTCTGTGGGTTCCACAATCTTTCTCTCTCTCTCTCTATCAATTCTGCTGTTGAAGTCTTGTTGAGATCTGCAATAGAGGGAACTGAGAGATTGAAATGCTTTGATATTATCTTGTTCTTGTTTCAGTCCTAATGTTAAACATACACATTAATTCTTTTGTACAAAATCTGTTGTTGTCCTAGCAGAATCCAGAGGGATCTATGGCTGATGATAGCATATGTCATGGCATATAGCACATTAGAGGAAGAGCATGGAATGGCATCTCTAAATCTGTGTATACTTGCTTAGATACTACATCAGTTTGCCCCTCTATGAATTTGATAAAGTGATCTGCGTCTCACGAAAGTTTGTGTCTTTTAATCAGATTTGTTAATTAGAAAAAGTGCTATGAGACACCTCTATTTTTTTATTTTTTTTACTTTAACATTTAGCCAAAGGAAAGTTCTCCTGCAGCCTTCCCCTCTCTGAATGGAAAAGTTTTTTTGTTTATGGAACAGCATACAGTTCCCTGGTAGGAGGGAGACAAGCAATAAGCTATGTGTTAAGGTAGAAGTTGTGGGCAGCTAAGATAATCCTCCACACTCTGATTAAAGTTGGAATTTGCGAGAAGGATTTGGATGACAGATTGGCACAGAGATAACATGTGTTCCAAGGGTTGTTTGTTCTCTAGCAGAATAAGAAAAAGTTAGCTAAGAACTGAATTGAATTGAATTGAATTGATTTTATTTGTAGGCCGCCCTTTTCCCTGAGGGGACTCAGGGCGGCTCACAGAAAACCAGGGAGGGGGGAATACAGCACTAAGACGACAACACATAATAAAATAATAAGCAACATGCATACAACATTCGGGCGGGGTAATGGTCCTTATCCCCAGGCCTGACGGGTGAGCCAGTTCTTCAAGGCTGTGCGGAAGGCCTGGACGGTGGAGAGGGTACGAATCTCTACGGGGAGCTCGTTCCAAAGGGTCGGGGCCGCTGCTGAGAAGGCCCTCCTCCTTGTGGTTGCCAGCCGACATTGGCTGGCCGATGGAATGCGGAGGAGGCCTAACCTATGAGATCTTATAGGTCGTAGGGAGGTAATTGGCAGAAGGCGGTCTCTCAAGTATCCAGATCCACTGCCATGTAGGGCTTTATGGGTGATCAATAGCACCTTGAAGCGCATCCGGAGATCGACAGGTAGCCAGCGCAGCTCGCGGAGGATAGGTGTAATGCGGGTGAATCGGGGTGCACCCGCGATCACTCGCGCGGCTGCGTTCTGCACTAGCTGAAGTCGCCGGATGCTCCTCAAGGGCAGCCCCATGTAGAGCACGTTGCAGTATTCCAGCCTAGAAATCACGAGGGCCCGAGTGACTGTTGTGAGGGCCTCCCGGTTCAGGTAGGGTCGCAACTGGCGCACCAGGCGTACCTGGGCGAATGCCCCCCTGGTCACAGCCGCTATATGATGGTCGAATGACAGCTGTGAGTCCAGGAGGACTCCCAAGTTGCGAACCCTCTCTGAGGGGTGTAAAATTTGACCCCCCAGCCTGAGTGTTGGATTAATGGCCAAATTTTTGGGAGGAAAACACAACAGCCACTCGGTCTTTTCTGGGTTGAGCACAAGCTTGTTAATCCTCATCCAGTCCATGACGGCTTCAAGCCCCCGGTCCATTACGTCAACCGCTTCATTGATTTGGCACGGGGCGGACAGATACAATTGAGTATCGTCCGCGTATTGATGGTATCTAATCCCGTGCCTACGGATGATCTCTCCCAGCGGTTTCATGTAAATGTTAAATAGTAGGGGGGATAAGACCGAACCCTGCGGCACCCCATATTTCAGGGGCCTTGGGGACGATCTTTGCCCTCCCACTAACACCGACTGCGACCTGTCCGAGAGGTAGGAGGAGAACCACCGTAACACGGTGCCTCCCACTCCCACCTCCCGCAGTCTTCGCAGAAGGATACCATGGTCGATGGTATCGAAAGCCGCTGAAAGGTCGAGGAGGACCAGGATGGAGGGGTGCCCTTCATCTCTGGCTCTCCAAAGATCATCCATCAATGCGACCAAGGCGGTTTCAGTGCTGTAACCGGGTCTGAAGCCTGACTGGAAGGGGTCTAGGTAGTCTGCTTCCTCCAAGGACCGTTGGAGCTGGAAGGCCACCACCTTCTCAACAACCTTCCCCAGAAAGGGGAGGTTGGAGACCGGGCGGTAGTTGTTAAGGACAGCTGGATCTAGGGATGGCTTCTTCAGGAGGGGTCTCACCACCGCCGCCTTCAGTGCGGCGGGGAAGTTCCCCTCCCGAAGAGAGGCGGTTACAACCGCCTGGATCCAGCCTCGTGTCACCTCACTGCAGTTAGAAACCAGCCATGAGGGACACGGATCCAGGGCACAGGTGGAGGAACTCACAGCTCTCATGGCCTTGTCCACATCCCCGGGGATAACCTCCTGAAACTCAACCCAGAGCTGTTGAACTTGGTCCCCCTGAGTCTCGGCTGGAACTGCGGGTGTGGAGTCCAAGTCCGTCCGAAACCGAGCAATTTTGTCCGCTAAGAATTGGGCATATTCTTCAGCTCTGCCCTGCAAGGGTTCCCCCGCCTCCCTTTTGTTCAATAGGGAGCGGGTTATCCTGAACAGGGCGGCTGGGCGGGACTCAGCGGATGCGACCAGGGAGGCTATGTGTGATCTTTTAGCTGCCCTAAGTGCCCTAGTATATTCCCTGGTGCAGGTGGTTACCATTGCTCGGTTCGATGCGGACTTGTCGGACCTCCAACGGTGCTCTAGGCATCTCCTCCGGCGCTTCATCTCCCGGAGTTCCTCGGTGAACCAAGGGGGTCTCCGGGATCCGCCGCCTCGGAGGGGCCGCAGTGGCGCAATCCGGTCGAGGGCCTCTGACGCTGCCGAGTGCCACGCAGCAGCCAGAGTTTCTGCCGGACTGTGGGCGAGAGTATCAGGAATAACCCCAAGCTCTGTCTGGAACCTTACTGGCTCCATAAGACGCCTGGGGCGGAACCACCTGGTCGGTTCCTCCTCCCTACAGTGGGGGTTTGGCCTCCGGAAGTCGAGCCTCAGTAGGTAATGGTCTGACCACGACAGGGGTATGATGTCACTCCCCCTCAGACCAAGATCACACATCCACTGCTCCGAGAGAAATACGAGGTCAAGCGTGTGTCCCGCTGAATGGGTTGGGCCTCGGATTACTTGAGTCAAGCCCATGGCTGTCATGGAAGCCATGAACTCCTGCGCCCCATCAGAGTTTTCACCGAGCGACGGCAAATTAAAGTCCCCCAGGACCATCAGCCTAGGGAACTCAATTGCCAGCTCGGCTACTGACTCGAGGAGCGAGGGGAGGGCTGCTGCAACGCTGTTGGGAGGCAGGTACGTTAGCAGCAAACCCACTTGACCCTTGAGGTCCAACTTTAACAGCAAAGACTCACACCCGACAATCTCCGGAGCAGGGACCCTACGAGGAACTAACGACTCCCGGATAACAACGGCCACACCCCCACCCCTTCCCTGGGCTCTCGGCTGATGTAGCACCTGAAGTCCTTCTGGGCACAGTTCTACAAGGGGGACTCCTCCCTCTGGGCCCAGCCAGGTCTCAGTAATACATGCCAGGTCTGCCCTCTCGTCTAAAATTAAGTCCCGGACGAGAGGTGCTTTATGTACAACAGACCTAGAGTCTGTGCTCGGTTTAATTTTTTTCTATATGTTTAACTCCAATATATTATTTCTAATAATTTGTTGTCTCTATATAGATAAGGTCTTGTATGTTTGATGAAATTTCCTCTTTATATAGGAACTACTTCTAAATAGTTGATTTGCATAATCTTTGGATCCTTCTTATTACAGTATGTTATATTAATGAAGATTATTGTAAGATGTTTGTGATTTGAGTAGCCATATACTATTATTTTTTCTGACATCAATTGTTAGTAAAGACCTACTTAAAATATTTTTGCATGCTTTCTAATTCTTCGTTAAAGTTTGATTCTATTTGTTTCCTGTGCAATTAGTCTCTTCCCCACAAGGAAGAAGGCTAATTTTCCTAGTTTCAAACTCACTGTTATATGAGCAATAATTTGCACTAGAGAATTTACTTTGTTTTTATTTATCTTTTTCTCTTCCACTTGTCATTAAACTGCAGACAATGTGGGTACTACCGTACTTCTGTGACACCACAGTTGACATCAAAGCAGCAGCATTATAATCTTGCCTTTATAAATATATTCTTCAGGTTGAAGCTAAGCAGTAAAAGAAATCAGCTGGCTCAAGAACTAGAGGAAACAACACGATTATTGGCAGTGTTGCACACGCAGTTGAAAAAGTAAGTGTCCCAAGCTTTTGAATTTTTGAATTTTGTGAGTAAAAGAGGCCTCTGAGCATAAATGTAAAAATGATTTCCCTTAGCATTACAAATGGCAACTTGGTCTTATTAAGAGGTGACACTTTGAAATAGACTAGAAATGAAAAAGCGTCAAGAATGCTTAGACCATAATAATAATACAGTGACATATCTTTTGCAGTATCTAGCAGGTATTTCATAAAATAAAGATAATAAGCTGAAATAGTAACCCTACAAAAATTCACTTTTGGAAATTGCATTATGAAGAAATGCAGCAAGGAGATAGAAGATCTTATTGAAAACAGACAAATTAATTAATTCTGCCTAAAACATTGTTTATTTAAATTCAAATTTCTCAGAGATACTTCGAATGAAGAGCAGTTCTACCATAAAACAATTTTGTGAGATAGTTTAGGCTAACTATAGTTTTGTAAATGACAGATGATTTGAATCACTTTTTCTAAATAAGATACTTAAATCAATATACCCATCTTAATTTTGATTTCTAATTATTATTTTTGTTTCAGTTTGTCCTCTAGCATGCTTTCCTTATCTTCTGGCAGTAGTCATGGCTCACTTGCATCCAGTAGAGGATCTCTGGTCACTTCAAGCCAGGATTCTTCAACTTCAGCCAGCTTTACTGATCTGTTACATGAACAGTATGAACAGCTAGAATCTGACTATCAGAATAAAATGGACCTCTTCCTTTTGGAGAGAACCACTGGTTTTCGACCTTCAGGATGCATCACTACTATCCATGAGAATGAAGTAGTAAAAACGCAGAAAACAGATTCTACCAGCCGCTTGCAGATCTTGAGATCCTTGTCTGGAACACCCAAATCCTCAACATCTTTATCTCCAAGGTCATCTCTTTCATCTCCTTCTCCACCATGTTCACCACTAGTGACAGACCCATTCTTCGTAGGAGATGCCTTTGTGAATCATGCAGACTTTGAGGATACTGAAATAAACAGTGGACTTGCGGAACTTGGTCTAAACTCCGTAGGTGGGAAGAAGTATAGAATAGAAGATTCTAGAACTGGGGTCAAGCATTTGGACCAAGGTGAAGTAATGGATGCCTTCCTCATTTTCATTCCAAATTATTGGTATTATTTTCTACTTTTGAAAAAGTTACCAGTTTTATTTACAAAGTTTCAAGATAACAGCTATAAAATAGAACAACAAGCCTATACAGCAAAGATTTTTAGCACTGAATTCATATAAAATGTTTTTGGATATTCTAATAATCACAAAGGTAAAGGCTCCCCTCGGACATCTGTGCTAGTCGTTCCTGACTCTAGGGGGTGGTGTTCATCTCCATTTTAAAGCCGATATAATCATAGTTAAATACAATAGTGAATTTCACATTTATAATAACAAATTTCAATATTTATAAATTTGAAATTTATAATAATAAATCCATATTCTCACAGGAAACATTATTAAAATTAGATGGGGATACTTTTTTTTTTAGTCTATGAAAACTGTTCTGTTTTCATGGTTAAGAGATTTCATAAAATTAAACATCTTGATTCACATCTCCACATTAAGTAAGCAAGCAAATGAATGTGTAAAATATATTTCTACCTTTGGTAGATATCCTACAAAAAGTGTCACAAAATGCATACATAATTTTCCATAGGAATTTCATTATACCAGAATAAAAGAGTTGAAAGGGACCTTGGAGGTCTTCTAGTCCAACCCCCTTCTCAGGCAGGAAACCTTATACCATTTAACACAAATGGTTGTCCAATCACTTCTTAAAAACTTCCCGTATTGGAGCATTCATAATTTCTAGAGGCAAGGTCCTACTGATAGTTGTTCTAACTGTCAGAAAATTTCTCCTTAGTTCTAGGTTGCTTCTCCCCTTGATTAGTTTCCATAAATTGCTTCTTGTCCTGCCTTCAGGTGCTTTGGAAAATACATTGATCCCCTTTCCTTTTGGAATCCTGTTATCTAGCCCTTCTTTTCATTAAACTAGACATATTTATTTTGTATTTGTATTTTATTGGTCTTGTATGCCGCCCACTCCCGAAGGACTCCGGGCGGCTTCCAATAAACAAGGGAAGGGGATAAATAGTCAAATCCAATTCCTGCAACCATTCTTCATGTTTTAGCCTCCAGTCCCCAACTATCTTTGTTTCTCTTCTCCACAGTCTTTCTAGAGTCTCGACATCTCAACATCTTTCCCCCCAGGTATATCGTGGTGACCAAAACTGGATGCAATATTCCAAATGTGGTCTTATCAAGGCATTATATAGTGGTAGTAACATTTCTCGTGATCTTGATTCTATTACTCTGTTAATGCAGCCTAGGACTGCATTGGCTTTTTTGGCAGCTTTGGCATACTGATGGCTGATATTTAAGTAACTCAAGTTACTGCTGTCCAGCCAGGTGCCAACTATTCTATACCTATGCATTTGATTTTTGTTGCCTAAATGTAGAACCTTAATTTTCTCAACTTTGAATATTATTTTATTAGATATGACCCAGTGTTCAAGTCTGTAAAGATCCTTCTGTACCTTGAGCCTATCTTCTGGAGTGTTGGCTATTTCTGCCAGCTTGGTGTCATTTACAGATTTATTGTGTTCCTCTTTTATCCCCTTGTCTAAATTATTGATGAAAGTATTGAAGAGTACTGGCCCTAAGAAAGAACCTTGGGGTACCACACTGTATAATTCCCTCCATGTAGATGCTATTCCATTAAAAACTGTGTGTTGAGTGTGGTTGTTCAACCAGTTACAAATCCATCTGGTGGTGATGCTGTTTAATTCATTATAAAATACTACTTTAAAATTGGGTATAGCAAATTGACACACTATAATGCACAATTTAATGACTGTATAGTCCCATACCAGATGATAATAACATTTGGACATTTTGTAACACTCTTAGATATTATTGTTAACTTGTCAGCTTTGTCTTCTGAATTTCTGGAATAGTGAGACAAAAAAAAAATGAAATGATTACATCTTTACCAAGAAGAATTGAAAGAGAAATGAACAAGGATATGAACAATAGATTCAGTTTTTCCCAGGGGACAGGGACACTGACTTCCAACTAAGGGGGAACCATTGACTTTTCCTTCTGATAATGCTAAAGGCAAGTCAACATACTTAGCCTGTGATTTGAGGAAAAGTGAAAAAGGTCAGCTATCTAAATAATTTGGGACTGGCACTTATATTTTTTTTAACAAATTTTATTCTTTAGAAAATCTTTTCCTTCTCTGAAAAGAATGGACCACTGAATATTTTTAAAATATTTTAATAATGTTAATATTTTTAACATATTAGAGAGGGCTGGAAAGAACCGGGATGAAGCGGTAGAATCCCACCCATGAATATACATGTCCTAAAAATTTATTTTGAATTTACCGAGCAGCATTATTCAAATTTTAGGAAGTATTTCTGAGCTTCTGTTCTATTTGATTAAAACATGCTGTTTATGACACAAAACTACCAATCTGGGGTATGGAAAAGATTAAAAAAATAATTTGCCTTTAGCATGAGGGATAAGTTCTTACTTCTTCCTTGTGGGCAATACCACAATTTGCATTTGGAGTGTGAAAAGGTTATTATTCCCATTAGGTCTTGATGGCAATTAGCCTAAACTTTCTTGGTTCTTTGAAAATGGCTAAGGGAGTTAAAGAGAAAGCTACAAGGCACTAAGCAGATTAAGTGATTGAGGATTGTTATCCAGTCAGCAGACAAAATAATCACCATAGGTAGTTTATTTCAGGGCAGTAATGAGTAAAAACATTCACTCCCTGGGATTTGCACAAACAGCTCAGAGAAGTGGAAAAGCTGCCTGATTGAGTTACAGCATAGCCTTCTGGGATCATGTGTCTTCACATGTTCTTGTAAGATACAGCTAATTAACTCACACACTTCCCTCCAATGACCCCTCCTTCCCTTTCTTCATAGACATCGTTTATAGGAAATGTTTATTGTTTTAAACTTTAAATATTGTTCTCTGGTGTCATTTAAATAGTTGGGTAGTGGGAATATAAGGCACAAATCAAAATACTGTAATAAAAGAAAAACAATTCAGCACATGATTTTATGCAATCAAAATCCTTGATCTAAAAAAATAAAAGCAATAAGACTTTTAAAAAGAAAATAATATAACTAGGGACTTTCAATTAGATTAACCTCCACTCTTATTTGCCATCTCCGCTCATATTTGCATATTTCAAGATTTTTTTCCCCAAACTAGCTCACAGTAATCAAATCTGACTTGATTTCAAATGACTGCTTGCTTGCCATTTGAACCTGTAGCCAGCAACCTAGAAGTCCTCCAAGGATAGTCTAATCATCTCTCTAATCCCATTCATCCACTTTATCAATTCCTTTATACTTTACATCTCTCAAATTTGCCAACCAGAGTCAAATTTTCTAATCTATTATTCACTCAAATCACATGCCCAAAGTATGTGTGTTTCTGATCTCATATCATCATCCATAATTTCACAGTTGCCATCTTTTTCTCTCAAGATGTACAATATTTAGAGAAAAAGCAGTGCTTCAGAATCAGTAGGGCCAGTCACACTCTACATGTCAGCATCTCCTTATAGATTCAGACAAGTTTCTGACCTTGCATGCTGTAGTAGCTATATAAACTCAGTATATTTGGCTCAAATTAAGGAGGCATTATGTTAAGAAGGTGACCTCAAGGACTTTCATCCCTTTTCAACCCAAATGCATATTTCTTTGAGTATGTGCCACTATTGTGCAAACTAATCATGTTATTTTTAAGAAACAATCAACAATGTCCACCTTAGATCCAGATATTGGAAACCACTGTTTTTTGAAATAGGGTTGACTGTCATCTGATCCAGATATAGGTATCCAACGAGTCTGCCCACAGGTTTTTTTAATATTGTGCAACTTTGTCATGAATTTACCCCTTTGTCTTTTTCTAGCTGTAAATATGATTGAAGGATCTGTACCGAAAGTGGCATGTGTATCAGCTGCAGTATCAGATGAGTCAGTTGCTGGAGATAGTGGGGTCTATGAAGCATCTGTGCAAAGGTAATTCTCACCCAAGTGATTACAAATTTAATTTGCATACATCAATTTCACCAAATCAGGAAAGTTGAATCTTGCAAATTACATATTTGTTACGAAAAAAATTGTCAAGGGTATTTTCAAGCCACAACAATTTCAGTACATAGTGTAGTACCCTGGTCTGCATTTCCTTTTCTGATATTACTGGAAGGTTTCCTATAGACTCCATTTTTAATTTCCCATAATTGAATACTATAATTCAGTTAATAACATTTTCTTGTGCAAAATAGTCAGCCAATTTTCTTCAGGAATTTGTTGGTCCTGTAGGATAAACTGGAAGAAGGCTATCTGAAGTACTAAAGACTGGGTTAATCAAAGATACCCCAAGACTGATGAGACATTATCAGCCAAGGACTCACAGAAATGCATCTTCTGTCTTAGTCTTTCTAACCTTAATTTTACTTATGCTCAGTAGTTTTTCTTGACCAATTTAGCATTCTCCTAGGAAGGGTATGGAATGAATTTTAAGCCTGTGCCCTTTCTGCTTCTCATGATTCTCTCACTGAGAATCCCACATTTGATTTTCCCATTTACTTGGAGAAGTAAGTCCTTAATTAAGAAATCTTACAATTATTAAATATTTGATATCAATATTAAATGTCACACTTCAATGGTTTTCTACCCTCCAAATTTTGGGGAAGATATGTTGGTTTACAGTAGGTGGGAAAATAAATGCCCTCTAGTTGTTGAAAAAGAGAGCAAAAATAAATTATTTTTTTTAATGGTTTGACTTTTTTTAGAATAAGAAACCTAAAAGTTTATTAAGTAGACTATGGTATGAAGACTTCAATTAACGTATTTCTCTCAGTCTCTTGTGTGTTCTCTATGACTAGCTGTAGTAGCCTTTATCAGTTTTGGTATAACTACATCCCTCTCTAGATTAAGATATTTGATTTAATCATCATGAAATTATTTCCAGGTATTAAAAGTGCACCAACTTTGAAAAACTATCCAAAATACAACTGCTAGTATAATATTGGAGCCTGAGCAGCAAAGTCATGTGATCCCAGTAATTCCTTTGTTGCTCAAACTTTCCCAAATGATGCAGGTCATTAAACCTTAAATAATTTGGGTTCAGAATAGTCAAATAATTCCTATAGGTCACTTTCTGATCCATAGGTTGTTGTTGAAGATTCTTCTAAAGATAGTGTAAATAATGCTATTGAACATGGTTACACAACAAAGGGCTCTTTCAGAAGTGATGCCCATCAACAATATGCCCTCCATGGAGACTAACCTGATACCTACACATTTCTGATCCCAGGAAAAACCATTTCTTTCCCTTCAGGATTTTTAGGCTATAAAGAAAGAATTTAGATAGCTATTCAGAAATGAATGTTTTATGTATTTACATTTTATTTTATTCCTTGATTATTGTTGAATTCTAATGGCGTTTTAAAATTCATATTGAGATGTCTCTATTATCTTTTTCAGGCCGTGTATCTCAGAAAGGACGACATTTGAGAATGATGATACAGATGCCCCTATTACAGCTAAAGTTCAAGTTTCAATGAAGTAAGATGAACGGCTTCTCCTGTGCTTTAAGCTAGAATACTTATTAGTACTGGATAATTTTTCTATAATGGACTAATGTACTTCAAGTAAATTACAAAAAAAAGCTAGAGGTATAGTTTGAATGTGATATTAACAGATAATATTGGAGGCTTAATGATGAGACCTCAAGGCACAATTTTTCTGTACCCTCATAGTTTATTATCATTCATTTATCCATAGTGTAGATGCTTGGCAAAAATACGACTGCATGCTTCAATTCCTTTCAGTTCTCTCTAATTTTAATTATGTTTGCTTAAATTAAAGACCACTGAGCCCAATTGTCTTGTAACCACTTCTTAGGCACATATGCCAGGAAATCCTATTATATCCAAACGATTTTCCTCTTTTGAAAGAACACAGAGGATTGATTAGCACTAGGTATGAAAATCTGAAAATATGAATAGGGATATCTGTGTCTGTGTGTGTGTGTGTGTTTGTGTGTGTGTGTATGTGTGTTTGTGTGGTTAGGATTATTTTATTACAATCTACAATTGCCTCTTTCATTTGTTTTCATTTCAGGTATGATGACAAAAATAAACAATTTGCAGTATTTATTGCCCAGGTGAATAATGTGCCTGCTCTTTTACCACAGCAAGACCAGAAAGTGTAAGTAATTACAAGGACAAAAATATTTCTGCAGGTCTCCATCAGTTACCCTAAATGACTTTTTAAAAATCTAGTTAGAATTTTTTAAAAGCCTTAAATTTACCAACTATCACTTTTTGAGCCTATATAGCCATTTACTTGAATAAATAGATATTCTTCTACATCATTTTCATTGAAAAAATATTCTTAAATATACATAGCTAATGGCTTGTGGAAAATACTTTAGCTGCACAGCTGACATTAAAAAATAGAATTATTTCTGATGTTTGAAATATTTCTTTGTACTTCTGCAGAACAAAGCTGTTCCTCTCCACAATATATGAAATGATTAATGCACTATCTGACATGAAAAAGATGTGTCTGCAAATCTAATGACTCCTCTCCATGGGATTTTAAGACTACCCTAAAATGCAGTATAAGAGATACATATACTATATAAATATTAATGCTATAAAATGAGAATTATCATTAGCTCCATAAATTCACATGTTGCAGTATTCCTAGAACATCTTTTGAACTTCTGTATCATAAAAAAGTAGAGAAGTTATTACAGGGTTGGGAGCTGTTTTGCTTTTCTTTGATCTTATTTTTTTAATGTCAAATATGATGGAATATTTTAAAGGGATAAGAATTCTGCTTAAAATTAATGAATCAGCTGAGCAACCTTGAAGCTCAGAAGTCCTCAAGGAGCAGAAAACAGTAAATGCAAATTAAGTCTGATCAAAATTCTGCATGAGCGAAGTTTACTAAGAGATATAACAGATTATCTGGGAATTTTCTGATTCTGTTCCATCTATAAATGTTTTTTTCTGTTAAAAGATAGTATTGTAATAAAAATAGTTCTTGGAAATTGAATAACTTCTATGTCTATTTTAACATAAAATGCATATAAAACAAAATCATGTTTATAATTTGTCATCGTTTTTTGATTTTGATAAGTTATATTGGGACTTTTTTTAGTCTTCTGTCTATTTTTCATTATGTCTGGGGAAAGAGGGAAAAGGAGACTCCAACCAAGCACCAAAGTGATTGTATATTATACTGTAAACTATGTCAAATTCTGCCATCCATAATCTCTCTCAACATAATTGATCTACTGAAATCTATCATGAGTTTAATATTAATATCTGTCTCATTCGCAGACTTATAGGAACAAATAGAAATTGAAAAATACGTTTCTTCTCTAAAGAACTATGCAAAAATGGGTTACGCTGATAGTTGCAATAATATTCACATATACAATGAGCTTGTAGAGTAAGTAATCCTTATTTAAGATCATTTCCAACAGGAGCATTCGTGTGGCTGTTCTCCCTTCATCGGAAAGCACAAGCTGCTTGTTCCGTACAAGACTCGTGGATGCATCATACAATCTCACATACAATGAATTATTTCGTGTTACAATCCCTCATTCAGTTTTGCGACAGAAGACTCTAAGGATTGATGTCTGCACTTTAGACAAGTTCCACCTTGAAGAATGCTTGGTTAGTGCTTATTTCTATGTGATAATGTCATCTTCTTCAATGTGGTGCCCTCAGAATATGGGAGAACAGAGCGCCATCTCTCCTAATTGCGAGTGGCACTTGGTACTAGAGTAAAAACAGTTCTCGACTTACAATCACAATAGAGACCAGAATAGTTAAGCGAGATGGTTGTTAAATGAGTCAGGCCCAAAGTTTACTACCTTTTTTGTCACAGTTGTTAAGCAAATCACTGCAGCTGTTAAGTCATTAATCAAATCCAGCTTCTCCCATTGATTTTGCTTCTCAAGCCAGCTGAGAAGTTTGCAAATGGTGATCACATGACCCCATTGCAACCATCCTAAATACATGCTGGTTGCCAAGCTCCCAAAGTTTGGTCACATAACCGCAGGGATGCTACAATGTAACTGTAACTGTGAGGATTGTTCACTTTTCTCAGTGACTTTTGTAGCTTTGAATAATCACTAAACAAATGATTATAAGTTGAGGACTACCTGTAATGCTTATATTAAAAACTCTCTTGTGTATGACAGTTGTGGCAATTGAACATTGTTTTGCGCTATTACCTACAGCAGTGATGGCAAACCTTTTTCTTACAACGCGCCAAAATTGTGTGCGTGTACATCCACACCAATTCAATCCTCTCCGCCCACCTGCACATGGACACGTGACATACATACACATGCATGCACGCACGACCCCTCTGCAGGTTCTGGAGGCTTTTGTAAAGTCTGGGAAGTACAAAATTGGCCTCCCCTGTTGGGGCCATTTTTCACCCTCCCCAGACTTCAGGAAAGCCTCCAGAATCTGGGGAGGGAGAAAAACAGCCCCAACGAGTCAATTGTAGGTTCCAGTTGGCTCATGGGGGCTGTTTCTTGCCCTCCCCAGCCTTCAAAGGCTTTCCTGAAGCCTGGGGATAGCAAAAAGGGCCTCCCCCACGCATGTGTGCACTACTGCTCTGCAGGCTCCTGAGACTTTCCTGAAGCTTGGGTTTGCAAAAATGACCTCCCCTGCCCCCCCCCCCCCCCCCCCGGACACACTCTGGAAGCTGGAAATAGATCATTTCAGAACTTCTGTTTGGCCTGTTGGGGCCATTTTTCGCCCTACCCAGCCTCTGGAGGCTTTCCTGAAGCCTGGGAAGGGCAAAAACGGCCTTCCCCAGCTCTCCTGAAGGA